>NC_056731.1:1851321488-1851523988 GCF_019279795.1 Protopterus annectens
TGCAAATTCCCTGTGGGCAAAGAAGAATGTGTTGTCATACCTACAACTTCAATAACCAAATTCACAGGGGGAAAACAAACAGCCATATTTCTCTGCAGCTGAATGTCACTTCAGCCATGTGTCCCCAGCCAAAATGTTTTGCAGGGAAATGCCTCGCTGCCTAGGCGCCTGAACCCCTATAAACAACTAGTAAACGGAACATGTAATCTCCCTTAGTTATAAACTTATGCAACATCTTAGGAAGACGAGAAGGGTTAGCACCCAACATGACTATCCTTATCCCTTTTTAGTCACATCTAGATGCAAGTTTACAGGGGGAATATTAAAAGTGTGTAGTATCAAATTTAATTGGTGCAATGAGATGTGTATAGTGGGATTGTCAGAAGAAGGTACCCAGTAAAATAAATGTCACCATATTGTGAGAATTTGGGAAGAATTCTGGAATACTACATAAAAGTAGGGAGAGTTGTGAGCTGCAGTTTGAAAAACTGGCTCTGCATCGAGAGAATCTTCTTGACTACTTTCTCCGAGTCTTCCTAAATGAGGCTGTGAAGGAAAAGTGGAATATATAGAAGAAAGGATCTATGTCCTTCTTGAAAGGGGGAAGGCACACTGGGGGGATCAGACTGACTGACGGTGAATACTGTGTCCTAGACAAGTTTATTAAGGTAGAAGCTCCAGCCATAGAAGGATCCGGTTTGGACTGGGTCAGATCCGACAAAGTCATTTCAGATAATCTGTCTTTCTCTGATCCAAAGATGAAGTCAGATCACGTAATTTAGTCTTTTTATATTCAAGGTTGAAATTAGATCTTTATGAGACTTCTTTATGAAGAATCCAAAGCCAAGGAAGAAGAAGATGGCTTATGAGAAGAAGTCTTAAAAGATTTTAGTGTTAATTTATTTAAAAATTCAAGAATGAGAAGGAGGTTGAGAAGAATTTATCTGATTCTGGTCTACCCATAAAGCAGCCTTCATCATTTACTTCTGAAGAGTCTCCTAGGGAAGAATCAATGGAAAGATAAAGATATGAGAAGAACTGACGAATAGGAGAAAGCAGGCTATCAATTTAGATTAGAAATATCCGGAAGAACTCTTGTCTGTCAGATGACAGAAGGTCTGGATCTGGAATCCAAGGAGTTTATTGTACATAAAGGTCAGAGTAAAGGAAAAAAACATATTTATAACGGTCAGTAAAGGTCTAATAAGAATGAGTTTGTCTATCAACTAAAAGGGGAAACAATGTGACGAGGACAGTAGGATTAAAGCGGATTACCATATCGTTCCACTTAGCTGTGATCAATCATTCTGTCACATAAGTCTAGAGAAGAAAAAGAGACCTGCTTAGTTAGTTTCCTTTGACAGGAATATGTGCTGCCACTAGAGAGCATATGTAAGACATCATCCATTGCGACACACTCTCTTAGGGTTCTTGATACCTGGGATAAAAGTTCGGTTTGTCTGTTTTGTTGATGTACCGAGTTACTGATGAGTCGTGGTTTTAGATTGTGGAAGGATGAGGGGACTACTCTGTAAAATTATTTACAATCACATCCACAATGGAAGAAGCTGTTTGCTTACCTGGGTTATTCTAATAAATCCGTATATATGCTGAAAGAAAACTACAATTATTATTACTAAGTATACTGTGAAAGCTTGCCTAATCAAATGGGTTGAATTGTAATTAATCATCTCAAGTGAACTGTTAACACTGTATATTTTTGGTGGGTATCCTGGAGCTGCGGAGAGGCCAAAAGAAAGCACTCCAACCTAACAATAAAGACTTCCAACTGGAGGCTGAAGGAAGCCTCCCTTAGATAGTCATCTTGCTTTTATATGACAGCTGAAAAGCTGAAGAAATTACAGTTGTGTACACTTACCATAAATGTAGATGTTCGAGTGTATTCACTGTTGCAGTCATTACATTTGGGTAATCTGCTGGCAGGTTGCCCTCAGTCGGCCTGATTAACAAAGTCTTGGGTCCTGCATCGGTTGCTGTCCCTTCTTCCATGACGTCAGGTAGTCAGGGGTATAAAACATGCAGCTGGCACCATTATATCAGTTTTTCTTGCCCCAGATGTCAGGTGCCCCCCAAATGGGGAGCAAATAAAATTAAAAACACAAAAAATATACTTCCAAACAAAAGCATATACACCAAAATGGCTTTTAAGCATAGTAAAAGAAAGTAGAGGTATAGCCAGAGAAAAATAGGGGGCTGGAGGGAGGGTAACCAGGACTGCAACAGTGAATACACTCGAACATCTACATTTATGCTAAGTACACGCAAAATAAACTATGTTCTTCGTGTTTCACTGTTACAGTCATTACATTTGGGTAGATTCCCAAAGCTATGCTTGGGTGGAGGGAATTATACAGCATTAGGACCAGCTATAAGTCCCTGGAGGACAGCAGTGGCAAAGCCAGCTCTGGATTTAGAGAAAAGTGGTAAATGGTAATGTTTGGTGAAAGTATGAACTGAGCTCCAGGTAGCAGCTTCTAGAATGCCCCTGGTAGAAACACCTCTGAGAAAGGCTGTTGAAGTAGATGCAGCCTTGGTGGAATGGGATCTGATCCCCTGGGGGACAGTTTTTCCATGGTGCTTATAGCAGAAACGAATACAATGGCTTAAGCATTTGGAAATGGTTTGCTTTGAAATAGCCTTTCCCTCTGCCCCTGCAGCACATGCTACCAGCAGTTGTTCAGATTTTCTTTGTGATTTAGTCCTGTTAAGTAAAAAGTTGTCTGTGTACATCCAGTGAATGCAGAATCCCCTCCCCCTTGTTCTGTGGATTGGGAAAGAAAGTTGGCAAATGAATGGTCTGATTAAGAGCCACACTGGATACCACCTTAGGCATGAAGGATGGGTTGGTCCTGAGAGGTACCCTGTCCACATGAAAAATGATGAAAGGCTCCATTGCCATAAGAGCCTGTAATTCGGAAATCATTCTAGCTGAAGTGACTGCTAAAAGTAAAGCTGTTTTCCAGGAGAGAAATTTTAAGTCTGCAGTAGCAGCTGGCTCGAAAGGAGGGAGAGTGAGTTTCTCCCATACAAAATTAAGGTCCCAGGCAGGAGTTGGAGCTCTCCTGGGTGGTCTTAAGTTTTTGGCCCCTCTGAGATACTGCTTTAGCAGAGGATGAGAGAAGAGGGGAGGTTCTGTGTTGTAATGAACTGAAATGGCTGAGGCATGGATTTTTATGGAAGAAAAGGACAGGCCCTTGTGAAGCATCTCAGTTAAGTATTGCAAAATCTGAGGAATGTAGGGCACCGCTGTGCTTATCCCTTGAGATTGATTCCAGGCACAAATTTTTTTCCATTTGTCAGCATAAGATTTTCTAGTACTAACTCTTCTCATCTCCAAAATGACACCCATCACAGGTTTGCTGAGGCATGCTAAGGGTGAATTTAGTTGATTAGCCACACTACAAGATTCAAAGTTTGGAGCTGAGTGTGCAGAGAGTGGTTGTTCTGCTGAGACAGTAAGTAAGGGGTCTGAGGCAGGTGCCACAGTGGAAGGTGTGACACACTGCACAGGAGTGGGTACCAGTGTTGGAGAGGCCAGTCTGGAGCATCAAAATCATTTTTGGTTTGTCCTGTTTGACTTTTAGTAGAACTTTGGAGAGCAGAGGCAGAGGGGGAAAGGCATACACTGATAGTTTTTTCCAGCTGAAGGACAGAGCATCCACTTTCCAGGCTTTTTTGTGATGAGTTCTTGTACAATATTTGTCCAACTGATAGTTCTGGGATGAGGCAAAAAGATCTATGTCTGGGCTCCCCCATTTGCGTGTCAACATGTTGAAAATCCGTGGTTCCAGTTTCCATTCATGTGGGTCCATGAGATTTCTGCTTAGTTCGTCTGCCAGAGTATTCAGCTTTCCTGGCAGGAATTGAGCTTGTAGTTATACCTGATAGCTCAAGGCCGTGTTCCACAATGCCATGGCTAGCCTGCAGAGGGGGTAGGAGTGTGTACCCTCCTGCTTGTTTATGTACCGCATAACCGTGGTGTTGTCCATCTTAATCAGTAATTGTCCTGGATGAAGGTAGTCCTTGAAGGCTGTCAGTGCATTCTGTACAGCTAGCATTTCTTTTTGATTTATGTGAATGTGCATTTGATTTGGGCTCCATTTTCCCTGCATGCACTTCCCTGCCAGATGAGCACCCCATGTATAGTCTGATGCATCTGTAGTTAGGGTTTGGGCGGCAGCGGGTGGTGTGAATGGCAGTCCCTTGTTCTGGTGGCAGGTCTCTGCCCACCATAGGAACTCTAGGCGTAGGAAAGGTATGATAGAAATTATTGTTTCCAGGCTGTGACAATGCTGACTCCATAGACTTTTTAAATACCACTGAAGTTTCCTCATATGAAGTCTTGCATATGGAATTAGAAGAATGCAGGAGGCCATGAACCCCAAGGCTTGCAGTATTTGCCTTGCAGAAAGCAGGGTTTTTGTGGCCACCTGTTTGAACTAAGTCACCAAATTAATTTGCTTCTCTGGCATAAGGAAAGCCATCTGGGCAGTTGTATTCAAGCTTCCACCCAGGAATGTAATTTTTTGAGAGGGTACCAGTTGTGATTTCTTTTCGTTTATACTGTACCCCAGACAAGTTAGAACCCTTTTTACAAACGCCAGATGTTTTAGAAGAATGTCCTTGTTTTCTGCCTGAATTAGACAATCGTCCAGGTATGGATATATTTGAATATTTCTTTGCCTGCAAAATGCAATTACTGGAGGCAGGCACTTTGTAAAGACCCTGGGTGCAGTAGATAAGCCAAAGGGCAGTGCAGAGAACTGGTAATGCAAGTAGCCTGCTTTGAAGTGGAGGTATCTTCTGCAAGATTCCCTGATTGGGATATGCAGGTAAGCCTTTTTTAAAGCTAGAGTTGCCAACCAGACATCTTTGCCTAGCATAGGAAGTAACTGGTGAAGAGTCAGCATCTTGAATTTTGGGATGTCCAGAAAGGTGTTAGAGTAGATAAGTCCAGAATTGGATGCCATGGTTTGTCTTTTCTGGGTACCAGGAAAAGTCCTGAATAGAAACCTTGTCCCTTTTCCTCTTCTGGTACTAGTTGAATAGCCCCCATGCTCATGAGGGAAAGTATTTGTTTCTGGGCCTCTGACCACTGATTTGGGGGCAGGTCTGGCCATCCGTTTGGAATTGGCAATGTGTGGAAATGAAATCTGTATCCCTGGGATACTATATTTAAAACCCATTTGTCCTGGGTTATAAGTTGCCAGTTTTTTGCATGAAGAGCCAGTTTTCCCCCCAAAGGGGCGGCTAAAAGGTAAGTGCTTGGTAAGTGTAAAGGGAAGTCATTGAGACTGCTTACCATAGGGTGGTGTCTTGTTGTTTCCAGATTTGGAAGAGGAGGCACCCCATTGCTTTGTTCTGAAAGTCCCTTGGGACTGAAACCTGGTGCCTTTGGAATGTCTGGGTTTGACTTCAGTGGCTCTCGAAGGAACTGGAAAGGACCAGTTCTTAGTAGGCCAGTGCCTACTAAATCTTGGAGGTTGCACTTGTAAGAAATCTTTCACAGTTTGCATAGATTTAGCTTTATCTTCCATCTTTTTTAGAACTTCTTCAGCCTTAATACCAAAGAGACGGTCCTGTTGCAAAGGAGCATCCAACAATTTTGCTTTAACATGATCAGGCAGAGTTTGCTCTTTGAGCCAAGCATGCCTTCTTAGCACAGACCCAGTTACAGCAGCCCTGCAAGAGGCCTCCAAAGAATCAAAACCACATTGCAAAGTATGTTTTCCAACTTGTTCAGCTGAATGCAATAGGTCCTATAAATCTTTATTTTCCACACAGTCAGAAATCAGCATAATTTTCTGTTTAAGCAGTACCGTGATATGCTGCTGATATTTTAGCATATGAAATTGACAGTTTAAAGCCCTGATTGCCAAAGTTGCATAAGTGTAAACCTTCTTACCCCATCTATCCAGCGCCCTGGAATCTCTATCAGAAGGGGTAGGAATTTTAGCAGTAGTAGCCTTAATGCCCTTGGGGCCCTGAGAAATGGTTTCTTGATCCGCAACAGGATTTTTGAAACTGAATTTGTGGGAGTCAGGAACCCTGTATTATCTGTCTGGCTTACAAGGAGCAGGAGGCAGAGAATCAGGAGCCATACTAGATTCTGAGAAAACATCATCAACAATGTCTAGAACAGGAGGCATAGCCAAAGGCCTATGCTGAGGAAGAAGAAGAAAATCCTTAAGTCTCTTTTTAGATTCAGAAAAATCCTGACTTTCCCAGTGGAAATGTTCCCTTAAGGTATGTAAAGTTTCCCCAAAAGAAAAATCCTCAGGGGGAGAAGCAGAAGGAATGGAATTGTCTGCATCAGAGTCCTCATAAGTAGGTATAGACAATTCCTGTTCATTAGAAGAGTCAGAAGAAATAGAATCCTGTTCAGAAGATTCATAATCAATATCTTGCCTAGGCCTCTTAGAAGGGGGGGGTTGGCTACCCCTGCTCAAAGTAATTAAATCTTCAGCCATTTTGATCATTTATTTTTTAGGCATAGGGGCCTGCACATGTGGCCTAGGCATCAGTTTTTTAGACATAGATCGAGATTTTGGCCTTAGTTTTGAAGATGGCGTTGGTCTAATATACAAATCTGTAGGCCTGAAAACACCCTCAGAAGCCGGTGCCTGCACAGCGGCTCTGGACCCATCCAAGGTACAGACATCCGCGGGTTCCGTAATTGAAGCATCTCGCGGCATACAGGACTCCGAATGGGTCTCAGTATGGGCCTGCAAATCAGAAGTAGAGGGTATCAGGGGCGGCGAAAGCTCCTCACTGAGTACCGGTGAACTGGCAACTGGTTTAGGAGAAGCGTCGTCGGCAGTTTTGGACCTCAGTGGCCTGTCTCTGTCTTTTTCTTTGCGTTTTTTATGTATTCTGGTAGTTGGATTGCTAACCGACGACATTTCTGGATAATTAAAGTATGAACCAAAATATTTAGAAGCAAAAATGTACCGACATTTGATAGTGCGTTGATTAAATAAAGCACAGAACCGACAGCAAGGTACGTCGTGGTCAGGGCCTAGGCAAGGAATACAATACAAATGGAAATCCTTATGAGGTATTTACTTCCCACAAGTAATGCAATTATTAACTTTTACTGACATTGGTAAGGAGCAAGAAAAAGTTTCCCCAACGGGGTACTTAGCTTTTTAGTTGAAGACATCGGATCTGAAACTCGAAAATGAAAATTTCAGGAATCGGCCGACCGGCACTTGCGAACTGCTTCTGCTTCAGGCACCGCACGGCAAGAAAGACTGATGTAATGGCATCAGCTGCATGTTTTATACCCCTGACGACCTGACGTCATGGAAGAAGGGACAGCAACCGAAGCAGGACCCAAGACTTTGTTAATCAGGCCGACCGAGGGCAACCTGCCAGCAGATTACCTAAATGTAATGACTGCAACAGTGAAACACGAAGAACATCCATGGGTGTCACCCAACTGTCCTTGTGTAAAAAGGGGAAGAACACAGCACGCAGCGAAGGTACTTTATTTTATTTTTTATTTCTTTTAGCATTCATTGCAGTTTTCAGTGCTGTCTCTTCCACTGAATGTGGTAGAACAATAAAGATTTTTCTTACAGAACGAGGTGTTAGGAAAAAGGAAGGGGAATTATAAAACCTGTGATAATAATTCTTTAAACTTAGCTGACTTTTGTAATACAGTTTGATTGAAAAAGTTGTGATGGTAGAACCTTAGAAGGGGTCAATAGCACACAGAGATCTAGAGATTCAAAGTAGACCTCCCTTCATCCCTGTAAGTGTGTAATACAATACAGCAATCTGAAAAGTAACACCGCGTAAGTATAAAAATATCTCAGAAAGCTGTCCTCAATCCGAGACTCTACTTCAGAAGGACAGCTAGTGGAACTCTGCTCTGATAGTGTTTGTTTTGAAACCACTCATACTATGCAACTTTCCTGTTCACCAGTGCCTATTTAGTTTCCAGTGCTGTGCAGCATTGATGTTATCTCATCCTTATAATCCCAAAAGAGTCAAGTAAGAGAAAAAAGGGGAAAGGGATAGTTTTGAAAACATTACTTACTGTACAACCAAAGTTCATCAGATCCAAAAATTCAGAACTGGAGTGAGGTGTCCTTTGTGTCAGGTCTGCCTGACAGATCAGAAAGTCCAAGCGCAACTGTGACAAACCACTGAACCGGTAATAGTCAAAAGTCTTGGATTCAAGGGAAAACCAGGATCAGATACAAGGTGCTGAAGGAAAGGTTTCAGACACCTTTTGTCAAGTTCAAAGATCCCGGCTTCGATGGAGGGGCAATAGCCGAATCCCTCAGGTCTGGCAGCAGCACGCATGTCTACCTAACCTAAAGGGAACTAGGATCCAAAGTCATATGATCCAACATCTTAGCAGCACTACTCAAACTCAACCCAGAAGAAAAGGTGGACAAAGGTCTGAAAACTGGATACCACCAAAAAAAGAAAAATCGTCTTTTATAGAATGCTTTTTCTGAAGGACAGACCAAAAGCATGATGCGAAAATCTGAAGACCAGAGAGGAAAGCTTGATACTGCTCATACCTTTCAACATCTTAGAGTAAGAAATCTGAACAAAGCTCTAAAAATATATATATATTATAATAATTATAGATTATTTCTCACCCATTGAAAATGAACTCACTATTCAAACAGAGACTCTGCATAGAGATCTATGTAATCGTTATAAAGGTGAAGTTTATGAGAGAAAAAAATAGACACCATGTATATGCAAGTTATGGCATACAGTGACAAAAGTACAGTTTTGTACCTACCATAAATGTAGATGTTCGAGGATCCACATTGCTGCAGTCCTTACTACTATTGGGTAGCTCAGAAGACCCTAAAAGACAAGGCCCAAAATACCTGCACCAAACATATGTATATAAAAAAAAAAAGATATATACAACAAAAGCAGATAGCCTCACCTCACCTACCCTAAACATATTGACTGCAGCAATGTGGGATCCTAACATCTTCATTTATGGTGAGGTACAAACAAACTCTTACTTCTTCGTCCCACATTGCTGCAGTCTTACTGTTGGTAGAATCCCAAAGCAGAGGTAAGGGGGGAGGCTGTCATAAAAAGATAGGAGCTGACAATGCACCTTGCAAAACAGCTGCACAAGCACCAACCCTAGACTTAGAGAGAATAGGAATTAAGGAATCAGCAAGTAGAGTATGCACTGAACTCCAAGTAGCTGCCTCAAAATATCCTTAGTTGCCACCCCCCTTGAAATGCTGTTGTTGTGGCAGTAGCCCCTGTGGAATGAGCCTATTCCCAGCCCATCTCTCCAACACCCATGATGGGAATAACAACAAAATCCACCTAGCCTTGTTTAGGTGACATTCCTGGACCCACCACAAATTCTTTTTTTGAAGCAAGGGTATATTTTTTGAACCATTGATGTCAAATCTGGCAGTGCTGTGTCCATACATTTTTTGAAGAGATACTTCATCAGCTTCCTCATATGCAGGCAAGCAGAAGGAAGCACCAGAAGACTAAGACCATGACTAATGCTTGAAGGACTGTCCTTGCAGTCAATGAGATGATAGATGATGGAAAGAAAGTGATAGACTCTGTTTGTCTGGAGCCAGAACCTTTGTGAATACTCTGGGGCAGTAGATAAGCCCAAGGGCAATGCAGAAACAGAATGCTTACCCACTTGTTCAGACACATGAACTAAATCCAGCAACTCTTTACTCAATATACCTTCTCAAAGCATCCTTAGATTTCAGTTGTGAAAGAAAGGAGATTTATTTTGATATTTAAGCATGTGAAAACAATTCCACAACATCCTCATGGTGGAAGGAGTAAGAAGTATACACTTTCTTTCCCCTATCCCAAAAAGCCCTTGCTTTATCCATGGGAACAGGGTTTTTTACACACAGCCCTTACACCTTTGGGTCCCTGAGAAACAGTTTCCGGGTCTGCCTCTTAACTCTTAAAAAAGATACTATGAGCTTCAGGGCACCCTATATCACCTATCCAGGTTTAACGGGAGGCCTGGAATCAGAGTAATCCTGGCCTTCCCATTTAAAGTGCTCCCTCATGGAATGCAGAGTCTCTGAAATGAGTGGAATCATCCACATCAGAATCAGAATAAGGAGGATACTCCTGCAAATCTTCATAGAAGACAGAAAGCTCTGAAACACTTCAAACTATCAAACCTACAACAAATAAAATCTAAAAAATTACAAAGAGACTATCGAGATTTTTGTCTGGACAGGTCTTTGTATGGCCAAAAATTAATCGTCAACGTAATGACCATATGCATGTGCAAAACCATCACCATAATGCAGATGGTGAATTACAGATTCCTGAAACTGTCCCTTTAAATTCCATGAGAACGGCTACGCAAGAGAATTTGAACATAACCAGCGTAGATATTACTTCATTAGGAGGAAGTGCCAGTAACGGATACTCCACCCCCTAATCAACAAGCTTTGGAGGAGCAGTTCTTTTCTAACAAGAATGCTGCTAGACCGAAAGCGGCACCTGGGAAAGTTATTAATGGTTTTTTACCTCTCCCAATACAATATCGCATCAAGCCACAAGCAAGATCCAGCAGTCGAGGAAGACGGAAAAGAAAATTTTCAGGCGAGACCATTGAGGTAAGGAGAAGGAACACAAACTAAATAAACTTGTATTTAATCTTTCGAGCCATAGTGAGGTTGCCTTACTGAATAGAGGTCTTTCCTTCATTCCTTCACAAAGTAGTAATCTCCCTGAGCTATTGACTGATTTACGTCTTTTTGCAAGGAATTTATCCCTGAAACTGCTGTTTAATGATGCTAATGGGACTGATTCAGAAAATCGATTCAAACGTAAAAGTACATTTACACCTGCTCTTCCTTCTAATATTGAGTGTTTTGTTCCAAGTGTGTGAACAGGACTTTTATGAATATTTTTCAGATGTTACACCTAAAAACTTGTATTACAATTTAGATGTTAATGAGTGGCGTTCCCTTTTTGATTTATTTCATGACACCAATTTGATTATTCAACCAGCTGATAAAGGGGGAGGCGTCGTGTTACTAGATGCCTCTATGTATAATGAAATGATGTTGAATATGCTGAGTGACAACAGTACATATCGTTTGATTGAGCAAAATGTTCTTTCTGGTACTATAAGGAATGTTCATGATGTTCAATCTATATGATCTTTTGATGTGTAGGCAAATTACAAGGGAATTTTATGAATATCTACTGGTGAAGTTTCCATTGATACCTTTAATCAAAGGTCTCCCCAAAATATATAAAGGCACTCTCCCCCCCCCATACGACCCATAGTATCAGGGGCCGGATGGGTTACAGAGAATATTTCCCATTATTTGGAGTCGGTCTTGGGACCTCTAGCCAGAAGCATTCCAACAACTTTGAAAGATACATACCAGCTATTGAACGAATTAGAAAACCTAACAAAAGGTGATAAACTTACCTCCCCTGTTATTTTGGTCTCTTTGGATGTTAAGAACTTATTTACAGTGATTCCCAATGATTATGGAATAGAGGCCATTACAGAGATACTACATGAAATGGGAGGGTTAGATAGTAATTTACAAATAGTTATTTGCACACTTTTGGATGTAGTACTCAACAATAACTTGTTTATGTATCGTAACATAGTATATGCACAGACTTGGGGTGTCGCTATGGGCACCCCATGCGCGAACTCATATGCGAATTTGGTTATGCATCAATGGGAAAATACCCATTTGTTTAGCAGTGAGTTTTTCAAGCACATTTTGCTGTACAGACGTTTTGTGGATGATATATTAATTGTGTGGGATGGAGGTTTGGATCTATTGAAAGATCTTGTTACTTATTTAAAGTATACCACAAACTTTTTAAGGTTTACAATGGAGGCATCCGTTGTTAAGTTAGATTTTCTAGATATTACAATCTCTAGAGATACAGAAGGTCTGATTTCAACTACTCTGCACAGAAAACAGTGCTGGAAAAATTCACTGCTACACTATAATAGTATGCACCCACGTTTTGTGTTCCCAAAACATTGTTAAAAGTCAACTTATGAGGGTCATGAAACTGTGCAGAAGTGACGTTGATAGGAATTTACAAACAGACCTTATGGGTAAGTTATTTCAGGAAAGAGGCTACACTACTTCTTTAATACAGGATGTGAAACATTCTGTATTGAATTCCATGGATGATGTTGTAGAAGGTTCTATAACTCCTAGATGTACTAGGACTAAATACAACATCAGACATAAATATAATCAAACTAAGGTAGCTTTTACGATCAGATATACCAGAGATATTAAGTATATCACTAGTATTATTAGAAAAAATTGGAACATACAGAGGGTGGCCTAATGGTTAAGGTGTTTGCCTTACAAACACAAGGTGCAGGGTTTGATTCTCACAAGGGATAATTGGCTGGGGTTGGGAGGGTGGCCTAATGGTTAAGGTGTTTGCCATACAATAGGTGCAAGGTTTGAGTCTCACAAGGGATAATTGGCTAGGCTTAAAATGGCTCGCAAGGGCAGTTAGCTTAGTACTAATCTATGAACCTATCAGTGTTCCAGGCTAGTAGGGGGAACACCTAGTTTTAGGTATAGGAATAGCAAGAATCTGAAAAGACTTTTATGTATTGAGAAAACTAATTTGTTAACTAACAGTATAGACAGGCGAGCTTTAAGACATGGAACTTTTCCATGTAATAGATGCAATATGTGCAGATATATAGCTAGTGAACCTCAGTTTATTAATCCACATCTTGACTATATTTTTACACCTAGTTTTTATGCTACGTGTGAGAGCGTAAACCTAATATATTTAGCTACCTGGATAGAATGTATGGCCTTTTATGTAGGCATGACCTCAAGAAGATTGAACGATTGGATATACAATCATATTTATGATATAAGGAAAATGAATTTAAGTAATGCCCTAGCCAAACATGTGGCTGTATGTCCTAACCATAGCTTTAAGTTTCGAGTTCTACAGGTTGTAGGTAAACAAACGAGGAGGTGATAAGATGAATCACTTGGAGATGGTTGAGTTAAGTTGGATTTTAAGAATGAAGGCACATGTTGAGCCTGGACTCAACTAATATATTAGTATAAAACCTATCCTGATAGCACGTAATTGATTATAGTAACTTTTACTGTTGCCTAAAATGGGTTGTGGTTATATGTTTTTGGTATTATATGTTTTTTGATGTTTTATATTCTTCTGTAACATTATGTTTTTTATTTTTATATATTTTTATATATTTTGTTATTAATAGCTATTATTTTAATTTATTGTTCTTATTTTTGACTTTAGTCATTTAATAGTTCATGAGAGTAGCTTTATAAATATTTTAATGGCTTGAGTGAACCACCTTAGGCTGGTTTTGCCTTAGGTTAGATAACATGAGTCATTATTTCATTCTATTATGCTGCTATAATTGGTTTAACAGCCTGCTCAATCTTTACATCAATATATGAATTAACTGATTAATAAGTGTATATAAAAGTTTTTGTTGAGTACTAGTGTTGAAACCTGAAGAAACGTGTTGTATACATGTGAAAGCGCTTGTTTTACATAATAAAATAGTTTATATCTTTTATTCCATCTTGGTGGTCTCTACCTGCTACTGTTTTGTGAAAGCTCTAAAAAAAGTGGGACAAAGGCTTAAAAATAGGGACAATTTTAAAATACTGTTCTTGCAAACTTAGAAAGTTGATAGAATAATAGGTTTCTAAAGGGTATGAAATCTGAAATTCAAATGTCTTGTCATTATTTTCTAACTTTAATCAGTAATGATTTGCCACTAAATTGTCAGAAAACCACAACTCTATGAAGAACAAACCAAAGATATGAGGCAAAAGTCTGTACATTCTGTGAAAATCTGTTTATTTGAGAGGTTGTTAATGCTCTCCGGAATACATCTCTCAACCTCTCAACAGAAGAAAAGTGGACAATGCCTAAAACAGTGGGGGGGCAAAAAGTTAGGACAGACTTTAAATAATGCTCGGATAAAGATAGAAAGTTGTTAAAACAACAGGATTTGTGTCACCATGCAATTTCTGAAGGATATGAAGTCTGAAACCAAAATGTGTCATTATTTGGTGACTTTTAATTATTTGTGACCTGCCTGCATAATTCTGTACCATTGAAAGCTAGAATTGAACCAACTACATCAGTTTTTCGGATCTGAAGACTTAGGATCTGACCAAGAGTAAGACAGAAGCATAACAGGCACAGATCTGACAAAAAAACACCTGCATTGCATCCAAAGAGAGACAGCCAACAGAGTCCTCGGATCCAACACCATAGCTCTCAATCTGTTGGAGCAAGATAGAAAAATCAAGACACAGCACAGATGGAAGGTATGCACATCTCTGAATCTCTTAGCACAAAAAATCTGGACAAAGCCAAAAATAATGGGGGACAAAGCCACAAATATAGGGACAAATTTTAAATATTGCTCTTATAAATGTAGAAAGTTGGTAGAATAAAGGTCGTGTGTTACCATACATTTTCTGAAGGCTATCAAGATTGAATGTCAAATGCCTGTTATTATTTAGTGAATTCAGTCCTCACTGATTCACTACAAAAAACAGAAAATCACAAATTTTATGAAGACTACACCAAAAGAAAGAGGCAAAAATCTGGACAGCTGAAAGGTATGAAGGTATGTCTGGCGGATGCACAGTATACCGAAGGTGATCGAATCACAAGAAAGTACAGTTTTGTACCTACCATAAATGTAGATGTCCGATAGATATGCAACTGCAGTCCTGACATATGGGTTGTCCTGCCTCAGGCAGCCCTTCGGTCGGCCGGATTCCAAAGTCTGGGTCCGGCGTCGGCTGATGTCGCCTCTTCCCCGACGTCAGAGCGGCTGGGGTATAAAAGCATCAGTCAACGCCATCTTCTTCAGAGTTTCTTGCCCCAGATGCCAGGTGCCCTCCAAGGAAGGCTAAATTTAGAGAATGAATAAAATTCCAGACATGCACAACAGTAATAAACAGATACACCATAAATACTATCCCCAGCTAATATGAAAAGGGGGGAGTGGACCCAAAAAGATAATTACAGAGGGGTAGGAGGGAGGGAAAACCTGACTGCAGTTGCATATCTATCAGATATCTACATTTATGGTAGGTACAAAACTGTACTATGTCCTTCAAGAATGCAACTGCAGTCCTGACATATGGGTTGAATACCATAGCCAAGCTGGGGGTGGTAGGATCTAAGATAATGATGGTGTAGCTAAAAAGCCCCGCAGGACTGCAGAAGCAAAGCCTGCTCGGGATTTGGAATATAAAGGGAGGTTGTAATGCTTGGAAAATGTATGCACGGAGCTCCATGTAGCAGCTTCTAGAATGTCCTTTGTAGCCACCCCTCTTAAAATGGCTGTGGAGGTGGCTTTAGCTCTGGTGGAGTGTGGCCTGATATTGGCTGGCACACCTTTTCCATGGAAAGAGTAGCAGAATCTGATGCAGTTTCCAATCCATTTTGAAATAGTTTGTTTGGAAATTGCCTTCCCTTGTACTCTAGGAGCGTAGGCTACAAATAGTTGGTCAGACTTTCTGTTGGCCTTTGTTCTATCCAAGTAATAGCGCAATTGTCTGTGAATGTCCAGAGTGTGCAGAAGTTTTTCTCCTTTATTTTGAGGATTGGGAGAGAAAGTAGGCAGGTGAATTGCTTGATTTAGAGAAACCCTGGATATCACTTTTGGCACGAAAGAAGGATTGGTTCTTAAAGAGACTCTGTCCTGATGAAAAATGAGAAATGGAGGTACTGCCATCAGGGCCTGTATCTCTGAGACTCTTCTTGCTGAAGTAATTGCCAACAGGAAAACTGTTTTCCAGGAGAGAAATTGCAATTCTGAAGATGCAGCTGGCTCAAAAGGTGGAAGAGTTAATTTTTCCAAGACGAAATTGAGGTCCCATGCAGGCACTGGTGGTTTTCTTGGAGGCTTGATATTCTTTATCCCCCTTAGAAACTGTCTTAGCAAAGGATGTGAAAACACAGGTGGATCACAGTTGTATTTTGCTGAAATTGCTGAAGCGTGTATTTTTATGGAAGAATATGAAAGGCCATTGTGAAACATTTCTGCCAAGTATTCTAGAATCTGTGGGATGTTCATTACTGATGCATCCTGACCCTTGTTGGCATTCCAGATGTTGAACCTCTTCCATTTGGCTAAATAAGTCTTTCTGGTGGAAGGCCTGCGTGCTTCCAGTAGGATCTCTTGAACTTTTTTGGTGAGAGAAATATGGGTAGAAGTCATGTAACCCTCCAAGCTGTCAGATGCAATGTTTGCAGGTTTGGATGAACAGTCCTGTAATTGTGCTGAGTTATAAGCAGTGGCCATAGAGGCAGGGGCCACGGTATGGTGCGAGTTATGCTCCTTAGTAATGGGTACCAGTGCTGTCTTGGCCAGTCTGGAGCTATCAAAATGCCTTTCGGTTGTTCTGCTTTGATCTTCAGTAATACCTTGGTCATTAATGGTAGAGGCAGGAATGCATAGATAGAGCATCTATTCTCCAGGCTTGATATGTCCGGCCTTCCCCATGCATGAGTTATTTGTGAAAAAATGTCTGGATGCAACATCCATTCGTGGGGGTCCATTATGTTTCTGCTTAGACTGTCCACCAGAATATTGTCCTTGCCTGGAAAGTACAGTTTTGTACCTACCATAAATGTAGATGTCCGATAGATATGCAACTGCAGTCATAACATATGGGTTGTCCTGCCTCAGGTAGCCCTCGGTCGGCCGGATTCCAAAGTCTGGGTCCGACGTCGGCTGATGTTGCATTTCTCTCCGACGTCAGAGCGGCTGGAGTATATAAGCATCAGCCGACGCCATCTTCTTCAGTGTTTCTTGCCCCAGATGCCAGGTGCCCTCCAATGAAGGCTGTAATCAAATTGGAAGACAAAAATAGGTTTCCAGACAGTAAATAAGCAATAAACAGATACACCATAACAGATATCCCCAGCTGAGGATAATAGGGATAGGAGTAGACCCAAGGCATAGAGGGGAAGGAGGGAGGGAAAACCCGACTGCAGTTGCATATTTATCGGACATCTACATTTATGGTAGGTACAAAACTGTACTATGTCCTTCAAGAATGCAACTGCAGTCATGACATATGGGTTGAATACCATAGCTTAGCTGGGGGAGGTTGTATGCTCTAGGAAAAGGATGGTGTAGCTATCAATCCCTGCAGGACTGCCGAAGCAAAGCCTGCTCTGGATCTGGAATATAAAGGGAGGTTGTAGTGTTTGGAAAATGTATGCAAGGAGCTCCATGTAGCAGCTTCTAGAATGTCTTTTGTAGGCACCCCTCTTAAAAAAGCTGTAGAGGTGGCTGTAGCTCTGGTGGAGTGTGGTCTGACATTGGCTGGCACACTCTTTCCATGGAAGGAATAACAGAATCTGATGCAATGTCCAATCCATTTTGAAACTGTCTGTTTGGAAATTGCTTTTCCTTGTATTCCAGGGGCGTAGGCTACAAAAAGCTGATCAGACTTCCTACTGGTCTTGGTTCTGTCTAGGTAGTAGCGAAGTTGTCTGTGTATGTCCAAGGTATGTAAAAGTCTTTCCCCTTTGTTCTCAGGATTGGGAAAGAAAGTAGGCAGGTGAATTGCTTGATTTAAAGAAACCCTGGATACCACCTTTGGCAGAAAAGTAGGGTTGGTTCATAGGGAGACCCTGTCTCTGTGAAAAGTTATGAACGGTAGTATTGCCATTAAGGCCTGTAATTCCGAAACCCTTCTTGCTGAGGTTATGGCCAGCAGGAAAGCTGTCTTCCAGGAAAGAAATTGTAACTCCACAGAAGCTGCTGGCTCGAAGGGAGGTAAGGTCAATTTTTCTAGGACAAAATTGAGGTCCCAAGCTGGTACTGGTGCCTTTCTTGGGGGCTTTATATTCTTGATTCCTCTAAGAAATTGCCTTAGCAAAGGATGTGAAAACACAGGTGGATCAGTGTTGTATCTAGCTGAGATAGCTGAAGCATGTATTTTTATGGAAGAGTATGAGAGTCCGTTATGTAACATATCTGCCAAGTATTCCAAAATGAGAGGGATGCTCAAAAGTGATGCATCATGACCCTTGTTGGTATTCCAAATGCTGAATCTCTTCCATTTGGCTGAGTAAGCCTTTCTGGTGGATGGTCTGCGGGCTTCTGTTAGTATCCGCTGAACTTCCTTGGAGAGAGGTAAATTGAGGTTATTTATGGGATTTCCCAAGCTGTTAACTGTAGTCTGTATGTTGGGATGAACAGTCCTGAAGTTGTGTTGAGTCAAAAGTTGGGGCCATTGTGGAAGGGCCTACGTTTTGTTGTGACATATGCTCCGTAGTAGTGGGTACCAGTGTTGTCTTAGCCAGTCTGGAGCTATTAGGATCCCCTTCGGTTGCTCTGCCTTGATCTTTAATAACACTGTGGTCATCAGTGGCAGGGGTGGAAATGCATAAATTATTAGGGAGCTCCAGTTGAATGAGAGGGCATCTACTTTCCATGCTTGTGGATGATATGTCCTTGAGCAGAACTTTAAGTGATGATTGAGGTGGGAGGCAAATAGGTCCACGTCCGGCCTGCCCCATGTCGAGGTGAGTCGTATAAAGATGTCTGGATGTAGCCTCCATTCGTGGGGGTCTAGGAAATTTCTGCTTAGACTGTCCGCCAGAACATTGTCTTTGCCTGGAACAAACTGGGATTGTAGCTGTATGTTTAGACCCAGTGATTTTTCCCAAAGATTCATTGTCAGTCTGCAAAGGGGGTAAGAATGAGTGCCCCCTGCTTGTTTATGTACCACATCACAATGGTGTTGTCTTTCCGTATTAGTAGGTGGCCTTGTTGAAGTTGTTGCCCAAAGGCCTCGATGGCATGCATTACTGCTAGCACTTCTTTTTGGTTGATATGCAGATGTGTTTCCTTTGGAGACCATTGCCCTTGAATACATCTGCCCTCCATGTGCGCCCCCCATCCAAGGTCTGAGGCGTCTGTGGTCATTGTCTGTGTTATCTGAGGTTTTTTGAACAACATGCCTGTGTTTAACTGGCTTACTGTGGCCCACCATAGAAATTCCTTTTGTAGACATGGAATGAGTGGAATAATTGCTTCTAGGTTGTTGCTGTGTTGAGACCATAAGCTTTTTAAGTACCACTGAAGCTTTCTCATGTGTAGTCTTGCTAGTGGGACCAAGAGAATGCAGGATGCCATGTAACCCAGGGCCTGTAGGAAACTCCTTGCAGTCATCTGGGTGAGCTTTGCTAAACTTTGAAATAATGAGTTAACTTCTTTTGCTTGTCTTCTGTCAGGTAAGCCATTTGAGAGGCTGTGTCTAGTTTGGCTCCTAAGAAGGTTATTTGCTGGGAAGGCTGAAGTCTTGACTTTTGAAAGTTGACTGTGTATCCCAGAGCCTGTAGCAAGTGTATGACATAATTCAAGTTTTTTGTCAAGGTTAGTTTGTTGTCCGCTTGTATGAGCCAATCGTCCAGGTACGGGTAGATTTGAATCCTGGAGCCTGCAATGAGCAATTACTGATGCCAGGCATTTCGTGAATACTCTGGGCGCAGTAGATAAGCCAAATGGCAATGCTGAGAATTGACAATGATCTGGCCCTGCAAGAAATCTGAGGTATCTTCTGCAGCTGTGTCTGATAGGGACATACAGGTATGCCTCCTTGAGGTCCAGAGTAATCAGCCAAGACCCCTTGCCCAGCATGGGAAGGAGTTGCTGTAAAGTCAGCATTTTGAACTTTGGTACTATAAGAAAAGTGTTTAGAGCGGACAAGTCCAGTATTGGTCTCCATTGAGTTTCTTTTCTTGGAACAAGGAACAGTCTTGAATAAAACCCCTGACCTTGTACTTGTGGAACTTTTTCTATTGCTTTGATCTGAGCAAGCAGAGAAATTTGCTTGATAGCCTCTGCCCTCTGATTTTGTGGAAGGTTTGGCATGCCTTGTTTTCTTAGCAAGGTATGAAAGTGGAACCTGTAGCCGTGGTCTATAATGTCCAAAATCCATTTGTCTTTTGTCAGTCTGTGCCACTTTTTTGAAAAAAGAGATAACTTTCCGCCCAAAGGAGCTTCTGTTTGCTCCTTGGTCAGCAGAAGTAGAGGAAAGTCATTGAGATTGTCCCTGCGGGGCAGGAGAAACCCCCGTGTCACTTCTTTGGTTTGCTGGTTGCCATTGTCATCCCCTGTAGGATCCTCTGTATTGCCCTCTTCCTCGGCCACGCCTGTTTTTACCCCTTTGAAATCTTTCAGGATTAGGAAAGGACCAGTTTTTAGAAGGCCGGTTCCTGCTGAATCTGGGTGGCTGAACTTGGAGGAAATCTTTGACTGTCTGTACTGACTTGGCTTTTTCCTCAATGGACTTTAACACATCTTTAGCATTAGCTCCAAAAAGCTTGTTCTTTTCCAAGAGTGCATCAAGAAGTTTTGCCTTAACATGATCTGGTAAAGGTTGTTCTTTTAACCATGCATGTCTACGAATGACCGCCCCTGTCATAGCTGCCCTACATGAAGCCTCCAATGCATCATATCCACACTGTAAAAAATGATTGCTAACCTGCTGAGAGTTATGCACAGCCTCCTGCAAAGACTTCCTATCTAAAGGTTCAGGAGAGGCCAAACTTTTCTGTAAATCATCTAACAGGAAATCCTGATATTGAAACATGTGAAAGAGACAATTGAGAGCTCTCATAGATAAAGTAGTGGAGGTGTAGACCTTCTTCCCCCATCTTTCTAAGGACCTTGTTTCCCTGTCGGAAGGCAAAGGATTTTTGGATGTGGTAGCTGAAACCCCTTTAGGCCCCTGGGAAATTGTTTCTAAATCAACAGCATGGGCCCTAAATAAATGAGAATGGGTTTCTGGGACCCTATAGTATCTGTCAGGCTTGACAGGAGCAGGAGGAAGAGTATCAGGGGTAACACTGGAGTCAGAGTATAAGTCATCCAAAACATCAAGCACAAGAGGTACAGCTAAGGGTCTGTGTTGAGGCTTTTTGAGGAAGGTTCGAAGGCGCTTTCTGGAATCAGAAAATTCCTGGCCTTGCCACTTAAAATGCTCCCTCATCGAATGCAGAACTTCCCCAAAAGAAATATCCTCAGGAGGGGAGGCCGAGGGAATGGAGTCCTCTGAATCTGAATCCTCATAGGTCTGGAAGGGCTCTTCCTGGCTTTCAGAGGGAACAGAGTCCTCAGAATCTTCATCTGAGGGCAGAGGGTCAGAGGGTTCAACCCTGGGCCTCTTATCAGGAGGAGGCTGGGATCCTCTCTCAGGATGGGCCTGGGAGCCTCTGATCAGAGAAATTAAATCTGCGGCCATGGACATGATTTGAGTTTCAGGAGTAGGCTGAGGTAAGGTTTTAGCAGTAAGATGTTTGGACTTGCTGACTGTCTTGGCACGTGTGTAGGCCTTGATAGACATGGACATGGGAGGCCTAGCCGCTCCATGTGCAGGAGTGACCTTATCAACAGCAATGGTCTCGGGCATTTCCTCGGTTTCGGTATCCGGAGGAAAATCAATAACTGGAGTCGGAGTGGCCTCCAGTATCGGATGTATCGGTAATGCGGTGTCTTTGGTTCGGAGCGGTGGAATAACCACCTCAGAGGGAACCGGAGCACTCGCGGTTAGTTTTGGCGTGGTGTCAGTGGAAGACGCGGGCCGAGGATGTCGGTCCCGGTCTTTTCGTTTCTTAGGAGTCTGCGTTGTCGGTTGTTCCGATGGCATTGTATAATCAAATTTTTCACCGAAAAAGTCTTCAGCGAACTCCGCCCGGCGCCTGAGAGTGCGCTTGTTGAAGCGAGCACAGGCGGCACAGGCCGAGACGTCGTGGTCTGGGCCAAGGCAAGGGAGGCAGTAAGAGTGGAAATCCTTATGAGGTATTTGTTTACCACAAGACAAACAATTATTTACTTTTTCAGTAATTTCTGACATCGGCTGAGGCAAGAAAAGGTCCCCAATGGGGTACTTAGCTTTTTTGATGACTTCGGTTTCGAAGAATACAGGAGCTGACCGACCGGCACTTGCGAACCGCTTCTGCTTCGGGCACCGCGCGGCAAGAAAGACTGAAGAAGATGGCGTCGGCTGATGCTTATATACTCCAGCCGCTCTGACGGAGAGAAATGCGACATCAGCCGACGTCAGACCCAGACTTTGGAATCCGGCCGACCGAGGGCTGCCTGAGGCAGGACAACCCATATGTTATGACTGCAGTTGCATTCTTGAAGGACATCAAACTGGGATTGCAACTGTATGTTCAGTTTCAGGGACTTTTCCCAAAGAGTCATTGTTAGTCTGCAAAGGGGGTAAGAATGGGTGCCTCCCTGCTTGTCTATGTACCACATAACAGTGATGTTGTCTGTCTTTATTAGCAGATGACCTTGTTGAAGAAATTTTCCGAAGGCCTCGATTGCATGAATCACTGCCAGCATTTCTTTTTGATTGATGTGCAGATGCAATTCCTGGGGAGCCCATTGCCCTTGAATGCATCTGCCTTCCATGTGCGCCCCCCATCCATGATCTGAGGCGTCTGTTGTAATGGTTTGGCTTGCTTGAGGTTTGTTGAAAGGCATGCCTTTGTTTAGCTGGCTTGCTTGTGCCCACCACAAAAATTCCTTTTGTAGACATGGAATGAGTGGAATATTTGCTTCTAAGTTGTGGCTGTGTTGAGACCATAGGCATTTTAGGTACCATTGTAGTTTTCTCATGTGTAGTCTTGCCAGTGGAATCAGGAGAATGCAAGATGCCATGAAACCCAGGGCCTGCAGGATTTTCCTTGCAGTCATCTGGGTGTGCTTTGCTAGGCTTTTGAAGTAATCTGGTAATTGCTCTTGTTTTTCTTCTGTGAGGAAAGCCATTTGTGAATTTGTGTCCAGTATGGCTCCTAGAAAAATTATTTGTTGGGATGGCAGTAGTCTTGATTTTTGAATGTTGACTGTGTATCCCAAAGCCTGCAGTAAGTGAATGACATAGTCCAAGTTTCTCATCAAGGCTTGCTGGCTGTCCGCTTGTATAAGGCAGTCGTCCAGATAAGGGTATATTTGTATCCCCTGAAGTCTGCAATGTGCAATTACTGATGCCAGGCATTTCGTGAATACTCTGGGCGCAGTAGATAAGCCAAAAGGCAATGCTGAGAATTGATAATGCTCTGACCCTGCAAGAAATCTGAGGTATCTTCTGCAGCTGTGTCTGATTGGGACATGCAGGTATGCCTCCTTGAGGTCCAGAGTAACCAGCCAAGACCCCTTGCCCAGCATGGGAAGAAGTTGCTGTAACGTCAGCATTTTGAATTTTGGCACAATGAGAAAAGTGTTTAGAGCGGACAAGTCCAGTATAGGTCTCCATTGCTTTTCTTTTCCTGGAACAAGGAACAGTCTTGAGTAGAATCCCTGGCCTTGTTCGTGAGGAGGAACCTTTTCTATTGCTTTGATTTGTAGCAGCTTTGAAACTTGTATGAGTGCCTCTGCCCTTTGATTGTGTGGCAGGTTAGGCATGCCTTGTCTTGTTGGTAAGGTATGGAAGTGGAAAGTACAGTTGTGTACACCTATCATAAATGTAGATGTTTGAGTGTCTTCACTGTTGCAGTCATAACTGTAGGGTGTTCCTGCCGGCAGGCAGCCCGAGGTCGGCCAGAATTCCAAAGTCTGTGTCCGGCGTCGGCTGTACCAGCAAGTACCCTGACGGCAGAAAGTACAGTTTTGTACCTACCATAAATGTAGATGTCCGATAGATATGCAACTGCAGTCATAACATATGGGTTGTCCTGCCTCAGGCAGCCCTCGGTCGGCCGGATTCCAAAGTCTGGGTCCGACGTCGGCTGATGTCGCATTTCTCTCCAACGTCAGAGCGGCTGGAGTATATAAGCATCAGCCGACGCCATCTTCTTCAGTGTTTCTTGCCCCAGATGCCAGGTGCCCTCCAATGAAGGCTGTAATCAAATTGGAAGACAAAAATAGGTTTCCAGACAGTAAATAAGCAATAAACAGATACACCATAACAGATATCCCCAGCTAAGGATAATAGGGATAGGAGTGGACCCAAGGCATAAAGGGGAAGGAGGGTGGGAAAACCCGACTGCAGTTGCATATCTATCGGACATCTACATTTATGGTAGGTACAAAACTGTACTATGTCCTTCAAGAATGCAACTGCAGTCATAACATATGGGTTGAATACCATAGCTTAGCTGGGGGAGGTGGTATGCTCTAGGAAAAGGATGGTGTAGCTATCAATCCCTGCAGGACTGCCGAAGCAAAGCCTGCTCTGGATCTGGAATATGAAGGAAGGTTGTAGTGTTTGGAGAATGTATGCACCGAGCTCCATGTAGCAGCTTCTAGAATGTCTTTTGTAGGCACCCCTCTTAGGAATGCTGTAGAGGTGGCTGTAGCTCTGGTAGAGTGTGGTCACATTGGCTGGTACACTCTTTCCATGGAAGGAATAACAAAATCTGATGCAATGTCCAATCCATTTTGAAATAGTCTGTTTGGAAATTGCTTTTCCTTGTACTCCAGGGGCGTAAGCTACAAAAAGCTGATCAGACTTCCTATTGGCCTTGGTTCTGTCCAGGTAGTAGCGAAGTTGTCTGTGAATGTCCAAGGTATGCAACAGTCTTTCCCCTTTGTTCTCAGGATTGGGAAAGAAAGTAGGCAGGTGAATTGCTTGATTTAAAGAAACCCTAGATACCACTTTTGGCAGAAAGCTAGGGTTGGTTCGTAAGGAGACCCTGTCTCTATGAAAGGTTATGAACGGTGGTATTGCCATTAGGGCCTGTAATTCCGAAACCCTTCTTGCTGAGGTAATTGCCAACAGGAAAGCTGTCTTCCATGAGAGAAATTGTAAGTCCACAGAAGCTGCTGGTTCAAAGGGGAGGTAAAGTCAGTTTTTCTAGGACATAGTTAAGGTCCCAAGCTGGTACTGGGGCCTTTCTTGGTGGCTTTATATTCTTGATTCCCCTAAGGAATTGCCTTAACAAAGGATGTGAAAACACAGGTGGATCAGTGTTGTATCTAGCTGAAATAGCTGAAGCATGTATTTTTATAGTAGAATATGAGAGTCCATTCTGTAGCATATCTGCCAAATATTCCAGGATGAGTGGGATGTTCAATAATGATGCATCATGACCCTTGCTGGTATTCCAAATGCTGAATCTCTTCCATTTTGCTGAATAAACCTTTCTGGTGGATGGTCTGCGGGCTTCTGTTAGTATCCGCTGAACTTCCTTGGAGAGAGATAGATTGAGGTTATTCATGGAATCTCCCAAGCTGTTAGCTGGAGCGTCTGAATGTTGGGATGTACTGTCTTGAAGTTGTTTTGAGTCAAGAGATGGGTTCATTGGGGAAGGGCCCATTTTTTGTTGTGACATATGCTCCGTAGTAGTGGGTACCAGTGTTGTCTTTGCCAGTCTGGAGCTATTAGGATCCCCTTTGGCTTCTCTGCTTTGATCTTTAGTAGTACTGTGGTCATCAGAGGCAGAGGTGGGAATGCATAGATTTTTAGGAAGTTCCAGATGAATGAGAGAGCATCTGTTTTCCATGCTTGTGGATGATATGTCCTTGAACAGAACTTTTGTAGATGATGATTGAGGTGGGAGGCAAATAGGTCTACTTCTGGCCTGCCCCATGTTGAGGTGAGTCGTATGAAGATTTCTGGATGTAACCTCCACTCGTGGGGGTCTAGGAAATTCCTGCTTAGGCTGTCCGCCAGCACATTGTCTTTCCCTGGAACAAACTGGGATTGCAACTGTATGTTTAAGCTCAGTGATTTTTCCCAAAGATTCATTGTCAGTCTGCAAAGGGGTAAGAATGGGTGCCCCTGCTTGTTTATGTACCACATGACAGTGGTGTTGTCTGTCCGTATTAGCAGGTGGCCTTGCTGAAGTTGTTGTCGAAAGGCCTCGATGGCATGCATTACTGCCAGCATTTCTTTTTGGTTGATATGCAGATGTGTTTCCTTTGGAGACCATTGTCCTTGAATACATCTGCCCTCCATGTGCGCCCCCCATCCAAGGTCTGAGGCGTCTGTGGTCATTATTTGTGTTATTTGAGGTTTTTTGAATGACATACCTGTGTTTGCCTGGCTTACCGAGGCCCACCATAGAAATTCCTTTTGTAGGCATGGAATGAGCGGTATGGTTGTCTCTAGGTTGTTGCTGTGTTGAGACCATGAACTTTTTAGGTACGATTGAAGCTTTCTCATGTGTAGTCTTGCTAATGGAACCAGGAGAATGCAGGATGCCATGTAACCCAGGGCCTGTAGGAATCTCCTTGCAGTCATCTGGGTGAGCTTTGCCAAACCTTTGAAATAATGAGTTAACTTCTTTTGCTTGTCTTCTGTTAGGTAAGCCATTTGAGAGGCTGTGTCTAGATTGGCTCCTAAGAAGGTTATTTGCTGGGATGGCTGAAGTCTTGACTTTTGGAAGTTGACTGTGTATCCCAGAGCTTGTAGTAATTGTATGACATAATCCAAGTTTTTTGTCAAAATCAGTTTGTCGTCCGCTTGTATGAGGCAGTCGTCCAGGTACGGGTAAATTTGGATCCCCTGGAGCCTGCAATGAGCAATTACTGAAGCCAGGCATTTCGTGAATACTCTGGGCGCAGTGGATAAGCCAAATGGCAATGCTGAGAATTGATAATGCTCTAGCCCTGCAAGAAATCTGAGGTATCTTCTGCAGCTGTTTCTGATAGGGACACGCAGGTATGCCTCCTTGAGGTCCAGAGTAATCAGCCAAGACCCCTTGCCCAGCATGGGAAGGAGTTGCTGTAAGGTCAGCATTTTGAACTTTGGTACTATGAGAAAGGTGTTTAATGTGGACAAATCCAGTATTGGTCTCCATTGAGTTTCTTTTCTTGGAACAAGGAACAGTCTTGATTAAAACCCCTGGCCTTGTTCTTGTTGTGGAACTTTTTCTATTGCATTGATCTGAGCAAGCAGAGACATTTGCTTGATAGCCTCTGCCCTCTGGTTTTGTGGTAGGTTTGGCATGCCCTGTTTCCTTGGTAAGGTATGAAAGTGGAACCTGTAGCCTTGGTCTATAATGTCCAAAATCCATTTGTCCTTTGTCAATCTGTGCCAATTGTCTGAAAACAGAGATAATTTTCCGCCCAAGGGAGCTTCTGTTTGCTCCTTGGTCAGCGGAAGTAGAGGAAAGTCATTGGGATTGTCCCTGTGGGGCAGGAGAAGCCCCTGTGTCACTTCTTTGGTTTGCTGGTTGCCACTGTCGTCCCCTGTAGGAACCTCTGTATTGTCCTCTTCCTCGGCCACGCCTGTTTTTTCCCCTTTGTAATCTTTCCGGATTAGGAAAGGACCAGTTTTTTGAAGGCCAGTTCCTGCTGAATCTGGGTGGCTGAACCTGGAGGAAATCTTTGACTGTCTGAACTGACTTGGCTTTTTAATCAATGGTCTTTAATACATCTTTAGCATTAGCACCAAAAAGCTTGTTCTTTTCCAAGGGTGCATCAAGAAGTTTTGCCTTAACATGATCTGGTAGGGGCTGTTCTTTTAACCATCCATGTCTACGAATGACCGCCCCTGTCATAGCTGCCCTACATGAAGCTTCCAATGCATCATATCCACACTGAAGAAAGTGATTGCTAACTTGCTGAGAGTTATGTACAGCCTCCTGCAAAGACTTCCTATCTAAAGATTCAGGAGAGGCCAAAGTTTTCTGTAAATCATCTAACAGGTAATCCTGATATTGAAACATATGAAAGAGACAATTGAGAGCTCTCATAGATAAGGTAGTGGAGGTGTAAACCTTCTTCCCCCATCTCTCTAATGACCTAGCTTCCCTGTTGGAAGGCAAAGGATTTTTGGAGGTTGTAGCTGAAACCCCTTTCGGCCCCTGTGAAATAGTTTCTAAATCAACAGCATGGGCCCTAAAGAAATGAGAATGTGTTTCTGGGACTCTATAGTATATGTCCGCTTGGCAGGAGCAGGAGGAAGAGTATCAGGGGTAACACTGGAGTCGGAGTATAGATCATCCAAAACATCAAGCACAGGAGGTATAGCTAAGGGCCTGTGTTGGGGCTTTTTAAGGAAGGTTCGAAGGCGCTTTCTGGAATCAGAATATTCCTGGCCTTGCCTCATGGAATGCAGAACTTCCCCAAAAGAAATATCCTCAGGAGGGGAGGCCGAGGGGATGGAGTCCTCTGCATCTGAGTCCTCATAGGTCTGGAAAGGCTCTTCCTGGCTATCGGAGTGAACAGAGTCCTCAGAATCTTCATCTGAAGGGAGAGGGTCAGTGGGCTCAACCCTGGGCCTCTTATCAGGAGGAGGCTGGGATCCTCTCTCAGGATGGGCCTGGGAACCTCTGATCATGGAGATTAAATCTGCTGCCATAGTCATGATTTGTGCTTCAGGAGTAGGCTGAGGTAAGGCTTTAGCAGTGAGGTGCTTGGTCTTACTGGCTGCCTTAGCACGTGTGTAGGCCTTGATAGACATGGACATGGGAGGCCTAGCAGCTCCACGTGCAGGAGTGACCTTATCCACAGCAATGGTCTCGGGCATTTCCTCGGTTTCAGTATCCGGAGGAAAATCATTAACTGGCATCGGTGTGGTCTCCGGTATCGGAGGTATCGGTAATGCGGTGTCTTCGGTTCGGAGCGGTGAAATAACCGCCTCAGAGGGAACCGGGGCACTCGCGGTAGGTTTTGGCGTGGTGTCGGTAGAAGACGCGGGCCGAGGATGTCGGTCCCGGTCTTTTCGTTTTTTAGGAGTCTGCGATGTCGGTAATTCCGACGGCATAGTATAATCGAATTTTTCGCCGAAAAAGTCTTCAGCGAACTCCGCCCTGCGCCTGAGAGTGCGCTTATTGAAGCGAGCACAGGCAGCACAGGCCGAGACGTCGTGGTCTGGGCCAAGGCAAGGAAGGCAGTAAGAATGGAAATCCTTATGAGGTATTTGTTTACCACAAGACAAACAATTATTTACTTTTTCAGTAATTTCTGACATCGGCTGAGGCAAGAAAAAGGTCCCCAATGGGGTACTTAGCTTTTTTGATGACTTCGGATCGAAGAATACAGGAGCTGACCGACCGGCACTTGCGAACTGCTTCTGCTTCGGGCACCGCGCGGCAAGAAAGACTGAAGAAGATGGCGTCGGCTGATGCTTATATACTCCAGCCGCTCTGACGTCGGAGAGAAATGCGACATCAGCCGACGTCGGACCCAGACTTTGGAATCCGGCCGACTGAGGGCTGCCTGAGGCAGGACAACCCATATGTTATGACTGCAGTTGCATTCTTGAAGGACATCGCAGAGGTATAAAGCTGACAGCCGACGCCATCTTCTCCAGCCTTTCTTGCCCCAGATGTCAGAAGTCCCCCAAAGTAACCAAAAGGTGTCCAAAAAGGAAACACAAATACACCACAAAAGAAGAGGAAGATAGAACAAGCAAAAAATAAGAGGGGATTGGTGGGAGGGAAACACCGACTGCAACAGTGAAGACATTCGAACATCTACATTTATGGTAGGTGTATACAACTGTACTATGTTCTTCGTGTTTCACTGTTGCAGTCATAACTGTAGGGTGGAATCCCAAAGCTGTGATGAGGGAGGAGGTTATGCAGAAGAAGGGGCAGCCAGGAGACCCTGCAAGACAGCAGAGGCAAAACCTGCCCTAGACTTAGAATACAAAGGGAGATTATAGTGCTTAGAAAAAGTATGCACTGAACTCCAAGTGGCAGCTTCCAAAATGTCCTTGGTAGGAACTTCTCTGAGAAAAGCTGCTGAAGTGGCAGCTGCTCTAGTAGAATGACTTCTAACAGTACCTGGAATCTGCTTCCCAAAGTGAGAGTAACAAAATCTTATCCCATGAGCAATCCATTTGGAAATAGTTTGTTTAGAAATAGCCTTGCCTAGAGAACTGGAGGCATAAGAGATAAGCAACTGATCAGATTTTCTGAAATCTTTAGTTCTGTCCAGGTAAAACCGTAGTTGTCTGTGTACGTCCAATGAATGTAAAATCCTTTCCCCTTTGTTTTGAGGATTTGGAAAGAAAGTAGGAAGGTGAATAGTCTGATTTAAAGCCACTTTAGAAATCACCTTAGGCATAAATGTAGGATTGGTCCTCAAGGCAACTCTGTCTTGGTGGAAAATAAGGTATGGTTCCATAGCCATGAGAGCTTGCAACTCTGACACCCTTCTGGCAGAAGTCAAAGCTAATAAAATAGCTGTCTTCCAGGATAAGAACTTGATATCCGAAGCAGCAGCAGGCTCAAAGGGAGGTAAAGTTAGTTTTTCCAAAACATAATTAAGATCCCAAGCAGGAACAGGAGGAGTTCTGGGAGGTCTTAAATTCTTAGCCCCTCTCAAGAATTGTCTCACCAGCTGGTGAGAGAAGATGGGGGTTCAGTGTTGTAATGAGCCGAGATAGCAGAAGCATGGATTTTAATGGAAGAAAAGGAGAGGCCTTTAAGCAAAAGGTCTGAGAGGTAAAGTAAAATGGAAGAAATGCCAGGCAAAAGAGGATCAGAACCTCGATCCCGCATCCAAATACAAAATCTTTTCCATTTAGAAGCATAAGATTTTCTAGTGCTAGGGCGCCTAGCTTCTAAGAGAACATCCAAAACTTGTTTGGGAAAAGCAGAAGGAATCAAAGACCCTTGTAGAGCCAAGCTGCCAGGCAAAGAGTCTTGATTTGAGAGTGTAGCATCTGACCCTGATGCTGGGACAGAAGAGAAGGAAACAGAGGCAGAATCCATGGAGGTTCCAAGAACAGGTGTCTTAAAGTTGGATACCAAAACTGCCGAGGCCAATTTGGAGCTATCAAAATGATAATCTTGGGTTTGTCCTGTTTTATTTTCAGTAACACCCGAGGCAGAAGAGGAAGAGGAGGGAAGGCATATCCCAAAAGATTCCTCCAGCTGAAAGACAGGGCATCCACTTTCCAAGCTGTTTTGTAGAAGGACCTGGTGCAAAAGAGAGGCAGCTGATGATTGAGATGAGATGCAAACAGATATATCCGAGGGCAACCCCAAACTGCCGTAATCCTGCTGAATAAGTTGGGGTCCAGCATCCATTCGTGAGGATCCAAAAGATTTCTGCTTAGGCTGTCTGCTAAGAGATTCTGTTTTCCTGGAATGAATTGAGCTTGAAGATGCAGATTCAGATTTAGAGCTGTGTCCCATAAACTCATGGCTAGTCTGCAAAGGGGGTATGAGTGAGAGCCCCCCTGCTTGTTTATATACCACATGACTGTGGTATTGTCTGTGCGAATCAGAAGATGGCCTGGTTGCAAAAGATTTTGGAAGGCTAGAAGAGCATTTTGGACTGCCAACATTTCCTTCAAGTTGATGTGCCAGGGAAGATGCTTCTTTGTCCAATAGCCCTGCTGGCAATTGTTTAGGTAATGAGCTCCCCAAGCATAATCCGAGGCGTCTGTGGTTATGATCTGAGCAGGATGAGGTAGACGAAAGGGATTCTCTTCGTTTAAAGCACAAGCCCTGGACCACCAGAGGAACTCTTTTTGGAGGCAGGGAATCAGAGGTATCATTGTTTCCAGGCTGTGGTAATGCTGAGACCATACACTCTTTAGGTACCATTGAAGCTTTCTCATATGAAGCCTTGCATTTGGGATCAACAGGATGCAAGAAGCCATGTAGCCCAATGTCTGCAGGAATTTCCTTGCAGTGAGCTGAGTTAAAGTAGCCAAGGTCTTGAAAATTGATGCCAGCTGTACTTGCTTTTCTGGAGTAAGGAAGGCCCTTTGTAAGCTTGTGTTTAGAAGAGCTCCCAAAAAGATCATTTGTTGAGAGGGGATCAAATGTGACTTTTTTGTGTTCACTGAAAATCCCAGAAGTAGGAGAAGACGCTGAACAAACTGCAGATGTTGAAGTAAAGATCCTTGCTGTCCGCCTGAATAAGGCAGTCGTCCAGATAGGGGTAAATTTGAATCCCTTGGAGTCTGCAATAAGCTACTACTGGAGCCAGACGCTTGGTAAAGACTCTGGGCGCAGTAGATAAGCCAAAGGGCAGTACAGAGAATTGAAAGTGTCTCGAACCTGCCTTGAATCTGAGGTATTTTCTGCGTTCCTGTCTGATGGGAATGTGTAAATAGGCTTCCTTCAAGTCCAATGTCACCATCCAAGCATCCTGGGAGAGCATGGGAAGAAGTTGTTGCAGAGTAAGCATCTTGAATTTTGGAATCTCCAGAAAGGTATTTAATACTGAGAGGTCCAGAATAGGTCTCCATGAGTTTTGTTTCCTTGGGACCAGAAATAGTCTTGAGTAAAAACCTTTTCCCATCTCTGGAAGTGGAACAGGTTCTATGGCTCTCATGGCCAATAAAGCGTCCACTTGATTTAAGGCCTCTGACCATTGATGTTTTGGCAGATCCGCCCAACCCGAAGACCTTGGCAGAGTATGAAAGTGGAATTTGTAGCCTCTTAAAATCACGTCTAAAACCCATTTGTCCTGGGTAATATGAGTCCAATTTTGGTAGAAAAGAGAAAGTTTTCCTCCGAGAGGGCTTCCAGGCAAGGAGGACCTGTAGCCCAACGGAGAGAGTCATTGGGTCTGCTTCTTTGTGATTGAGGTCTGTCTTCTCCCTTCTAGGTGAAGAAGCAGTCCATTGTCTTGACCTGTAAGAGGCCTGAGCCTGCGCCCGACCTCTGGAGCGTCTATATCTTCCCCTTTGAGGCCTGTCAGACGTGGGAAAGGACCAATTTTTGGAGGGCCAATTTCTAGAAAATCTAGGAGGCTGAACTTGTAAAAAATCTTTAACAGTCTGCATAGATTTTGCTTTTTCTTCCATCTTTTTAATAACCTCCTCAGCCTTGGATCCAAATAAAACATCATGCTGAACAGGGGCATCTAACAGTTTAGCCTTAACCTGCTCAGGTAAATTCTGCTCACGAAGCCAAGCATGTCTCCTGATAACAGTACCAGAGGCTGCGGCCCTGCAAGAAGCTTCCAAGGCATCAAAACCACAATGTAAACTATGTTTGCTAACTTGTTCAGTTGCATGCAATACATCCTGTAATTCCTTGTCCTCTGCACATGCAGGAAAGGTAGAGAGCCTTTGCTTTAAAACAGACAAAAGAAATTGCTGATACTTGAACATGTGAAACTGGCAATTTAAAGCTCTAATAGAAAGAGTAGCAGAAGTGTAAACCTTTTTGCCCCACCTGTCCAAGGCACGAGAATCCTTTTCAGAGGGAATAGGATTTTTAGATGAAGCGGCCTTACCAGCCCTAGAACCCTGAGAAATGGTTTCAGGATCAGCAGAAGGGTTCTTAAATAAGAATTGATGGGAGTCAGGGACTCTATAAAATCTATCAGGCTTAGAAGGAGCAGGCGGCAAGGAATCAGGATTCAGGTTAGCTTCAGAAAAAGCATCATCCACCATATCAAGTACAGGAGGAATAGCCATAGGTCTGTGTTGAGGGAGAAGGAGAAATTCCCTAAGTCTCTTCTTGGAAGCAGAATAATCCTGACCTTCCCAATGAAAATGCTCCCTCATCTCACGTAAGGTTTCCCCAAAAGAGAAATCTTCAGGGGGAGAAGCAGAGGGAATAGAGTCCTCTGCATCAGAATCCTCATAAGGAGGAAAAGAATAATCCTGGTCAGAGGAAGAGACAGAAGACACAGAAGCCTGATCAGATGAATTGTAAGGAATATCCTGTCTAGGCCTTTTTTCTGGAGGAGGGTGAGAACCCCTAATCATTGTCAGTAAATCTTCAGCCATCCGTAGTAATTGCTTCTGGGACTTGGGAGCTGTATCCGAGGAAGCTTGAGAAGAAACCCTTGGTTTAACAGGAGTCTTTGACTTTGCCTTTGTCTTTGTAGAAACAGTGATATGAGAAGGCCTGAAAACCCCCTCAGAAGCCGGTACCTGCACAGCGGTTCTGGACCCATCTGAAGGAGCGACGTCCGAAGGTCCTGCAGCAGATAAAATACTAGGCCTAGAAGGCTCCCCATGGGAGTCCGTGTCGGCCATCGGTTCCGAAGTGGCGGACGACAGAGGCTGCAAAAGCGCCTCACTGACGACCGCCGAACCCGAAGCTGTCTCCGGCTGCAAAGAATCTTGTTTGGACCTCGGAGGCCTATCCTTGTCCTTGCGTTTCTTTTGAATTCCGGTTGTCGGTAAAGTATCCGACGACATCCTATAATTGAATCGTCTACCGAAATAATTCAAGGCCCAATCGTACCTACGCTTGATAGTGCGAGAATTAAACCTGGCACAGAACCGACAGCAAGAAACGTTGTGGTCAGGGTCTAAGCAAGGTAGACAGTAAGAGTGGAAATCTTTATGAGGTATTTGTTTTCCACACGATATACAATTATTAACTTTTTCTGACATCGGAGGAGCAAGAAAAAAGTTTCCCCAACGGGGTACTTAGCTTGAGAAGAGAAGTAGAAAACTTCGGACCGACGACAATCAAAGCACGTTGTCCTGAATGCGCCAACCAACGACTTGCAAGCTGCTTTCCACCGCACGGCAAGAAAGACTGGAGAAGATGGCGTCGGCTGTCAGCTTTATACCTCTGCGTTCTGACGTCAGGCTACTTGCTGGTACAGCCGACGCCGGACCCAGACTTTGGAATTCTGGCCGACCTCGGGCTGCCTGCCGGCAGGAACACCCTACAGTTATGACTGCAACAGTAAAACACGAAGAACATCCTGTAACCTTTGTCTATTATGTTCAAAATCCATCCGTCCTTTGTAAAAACGTGCCAATTTTTTGAAAATAAGGATAACTTTCCGCCTAAAGGAGCTTCTCTTTGAGCCTTGGTCGGCGGTGTCAAAGGCAAGTCATTGTGATTGTCCCTGTGGAGCAGTGGGAGTCCCTGCGCCACTTCTCTGATTAGTTGGTTGCCATTGGCGGCCCTGTAGGAGCCTCGGTATTGCCCTCTACCTCGAGCAATTCTGCTTTTTCCCTTTGAAACTTGTCAGTGTCTGGAAAGGACCAATTCTTTGAAGGCCAATTCCTGCTGAACCTTGGTGGCTGAACCTGGAGGAAATCTTTGACTGTTTGTACTGATTTAGCCTTTTCCTCAATTGATTTCAACACACCCTATGCATTAGCACCAAATAGCTTGTCTTTTTCCAGAGGTGCATCTAGAAACTTAACTTTAACATGATCTGGCAATGACTGTTCTTTCAACCAAGCATGTCTACGTATAACTGCCCCTGTCATAGCTGCCCTACATGAAGCTTCCAATGCATCATAACCACACTGAAGAAAATGATTGCTAACCTGCTGAGTGTTGTGAACCAAATCCTGCAAAGCCTTTCTATCTAAAGGCACAGGAGAGGCTAACTTTTTCTGCAAATCATCCATCAGAAAATCCTGATACTGAAACAGAGTGGGCCTTAAAGAGATGCTTATGAGTTTCAGGAACCCTGTAATATCTGTCAGGCTTGACAGGAGCAGGAGGTAGAGAATCAGGAGAATAGCTAAAGGCCTGTGCTGGGGTAACTTAAGGAAGGTATGAAGCCTTTTCCTGGAGTCCGAGAAGTCTTGGCCCTGCCACTGAAAATGCTCTCCCATGGAGTGTAGAATTTCCCCGAAAGAAATATCCTCAGGAGGAGAGGCAGAGGGAATGGATTCATCTGCATCAGAATCCTCAAAGGCCGGGAAGGGTTCTTCCTGGGAATCTGAAAGGCCTGACTCACCAGAGGCTTCATCTGAAGAAAGGGTATCTGTCTGCTCAACCCTAGGCCTTTTGTCTGAAGGCGGCTGAGAACCTCTGTCTGGATGAGCCTGGGAGCCCCTGATTAAAGAAATTAGATCTGCAGCTAAAGTCATAATCTGTTTATCCGAGGTGGGAGTCTGAGAAAAAGATTTAGGAGGGTGAGACTTAGCCTGGCTGGCAGCCTTAGCACGTGTGTAGGCCTTGATGGACATAGACACAGGAGGCCTAGCTGCCCCACGTGCTGGAGTAACTTTGTCCACCGGTATGGTGTCAGGCAAATCTTGGGCTTCGGTTTCAGGAGGAAAAACAACAACCGGCACCGATGAAGCCTCCGGGGCTGAAGTGTGCGGTAAAGCGGTGTCGTTGGCCTGGAGCGGTTGAATTACCGCCTCCGAAGAGACTGACGCACTCGCAGTAGGCTTAGGCGTGGTGTCGGTGGAAGTCGCGGGCCGCGAAGGTCAGTCCCGGTCCTTCCGTTTTTTGGAAACGTGTGCTGTCGGAAGTTCCGACGGCATGATATAAGAGAAATTTTCCCCAAAAAAGTCTTCAGCAAATTCTGCCCGGCGCCTAAGTGTGTGCTTGTTGAAGCAAGCACAGGCAGCACAGGCCGAGACGTCGTGGTCTGGGCCGAGGCAGGGAAGGCAGTAAGAAAGGAAGTCCTTATGAGGTATTTGTTTACCACAAGACAAACAATTATTAACTTTTTCAGTTTTGTCTGACATCGGCTGAGGCAAGAAAAAGGTTCCCCAATGGGGTGCTTAGCTTTTTGATGACTTCGGTATCTGAAAACTAAAGAGCTGGCCGACCGGCACTTGCGAACTGCTTCTGCTTCGGGCACCGCGCGGCAAGAAAGACTGAAGAAGATGGCGTCGACTGATGCTTTTATACCCCAGCCGCTCTGAAGTCGGGGAAGAGGCGACATCAGCCGATGCCGGACCCAGACTTTGGAATCCGGCCGACTGAAGGGCTGCCTGAGGCAGAACAACCCATATGTCAGGACTGCAGTTGCATTCTTGAAGGAAATCATTCCAATCATACTTTTCAAACACACTTTTTTCTAGTGTGGGCTATCACAAACAAGATCTATATTCTAGCAGGAAGTAGGAGGGTTTGCCCTTGCTTACCTAGATGCTATTGCCATCTACATCCATTCCTGGCAAGAGCACCTTCAGCATGTCAGGGAGGTGCTGGGCAGACTACAGAGGGCAGGGCTGACCATTATGCCCAGCAAATGGGAGGTCTCCTACCTGGGACATAGAGTGGGGAGTGATAAGATCAGGCCAGAACCTGCCAAAGTAGAAGCTATTTAGGCATGGCCTGCACCTGTTACCAAAAAGCAGGTGAGGCCATTCTTAGGGACAGCAGGGTACTACAGAAAGTTCGTCCCCAGTTATAGTAACATAGCTGCTCCCCTCACAGACCTGACAAGGAAGAACAGGCCAGATAAGGTAGTGTGGACCCCAGCATCTCAGCAGGTATTCCAGGGGCTTAAGGAAGCTTTGGGAGGACCCCCTGTGTTAGCCAGTCCAGATTACAGCAAATAATTTGTTGTGCAGGTGGATACTTCGAACCATGGGGTGGGGGCTGTACTTAGCCAGATTTCTTCTGAGGGAGAAGAGCACCCAGTGGTTTATCTCAGTCATAGGTACCAACCCAGGGAGGAATGCTATGCAGCTGTAGAAAAGGAATGTCTAGCCATAGTATGGACACTGCAGAAACTTCAACCTTATCTGTATGGAAGAAAATTCACTGTAGTGACAGATCACAATCCCCTAACATGGTTGCGCAGTGCCAGCCAGAAAAATGCCAAGTTGCTAAGATGGAGCCTAGGGTTGCAAGCACATGATATGTCAGTGCAGCACTGCAGTGGGATTAGCAATGCCAACGCAGATGGGCACTCAAGACAGGGAATGGGGTAAGGTATACTCAGATAGACCTAACCATCTCAAGCAATGTTTCTCAAGGGTCACTTGAACAACTAGTTTGAGTTCTCCAGGGGGGAGATGTGTGAAGATAGGTGAAGGCTGCCAGCCTAGCCAGATAGAATTTCGTAGATAATTCTGTCATTTGTAAATATTAATATAAGCCACAGGCATGTTCTCTTAAATGGGAAAAAATGGTGTTAAATGTAGAACTGCAAAAATGTAACAACAGTGCACTCTGCTGCAACAAAGCTGATAAGTCAATTCTTTGATGTCAGCACTTGGAACTGAGATGTCTAGATAAAGGCAGTCTGCCTATTGTTTTGAGGCCAGAGTTAATAGCTAGAATTTGCATGTATAATTTCTTTTATTGCTCTGGTTCCTGACCAGCTGCAAGATCAAAAGGGGTATTGACCTCTGAGAGTCTGTTAGCCTGGGAACCAGAAAGAAATTATGTGATCTGAAATGGATCAGTGGTACTGTGTTATCAATTTAAGGACAGAAAGAATGAGAGCAATTGAGCATTTATCTTGAGAACATCCAACACACCACTCTGCCTGTGTCTATATGTAAGTAGGATTTTATAACTATGTTTTCTCTTAGATATAGCTAGGAAATAGGACGATTAGACTAGTCTGTTTTTCTGTGATGTTAGAACTTTTCTACTGTATTATTTTAAGTATTTCTCTGTGATATCTGAACTCTTGACTAGCACTGTGTATAGTAATAAGTATTGTCTTGTGTTTTTATTATTTATTATTAAATATTTTTAAACCTTTTAACTGTGGCTGTTTTGTGTTGAGATAATTTAAGCTCTAAGAGTACACTGCATATATATAGTGATACTGTACCAAGTCACTCCAAATAAGTCTTACTGTTCAGTCGCACTTACCATTTGGATAATAATATTGCACAGTATAACTGGACACACTTTCATAAGGGCCTTTGAGTAGCTGATAAATATTAGCTGGGTGCTGGCAGTGATTTCTACCGTACAGTATTGGTAAAAGGGGCACAGCTGGAGATCATGTGCCAGCCTTCCCCAGAAGTGTCTGTGTGGTTGTATAAATTCTTATCTCAAAGTGTCTGTGTGTCAGCTACTTGGTCAGGGACATGAAGCTAGGGTTGGACAGAGAGGGTGCTGGAGGTTTTAGCTTGCCCACTAGGCTGAGATCTGGACCCTATAGCTGTGCCAGTGGGGAGTCTTACTGGAGACCTGGAGAGAAAGGGAGAAACCAGCCCTAGACTGACTGTGATCTCTGTGTGCTCTTAAGGCAAATTGTACTTTACTGTGTGTGTGTATTTATTATCCTTTCCCTTTACGGACAGCCCTCACTGATGTTAGTGGTAAGGATTGGGGCTCCTCAATTGCTGGGCCAGTGCATGGGCGTCACACATGCTTAGGTAAAAAGCCACAGGACCTGATGAAGCATTGGTGTGCACTGCGCTTCTGAAAGCTAATTTACACGTCAGTCTGTTTGTACTACTTGAATAAATGCTTATCATGTGCTGTGACAAATTAGAAGCTTTTGTTTCTTGCTTTAATTTCCAGTATACTAAAAAGTGTTGAATATTTTACTTTTTTATAATTTAATGACTTATTTTAAGCATTAAAACAAACATAACAAGATAAACAGAAACAATCTAATCAGAACAGTCATATGAATTGGAAGAACATGATGAATACTTCGAAACCATAAAGAGAAAAGTATAATCAATAACATTTTAAGATAACTGTTATTATAAACAAAGCTCTTTAACATAATATGATATTAAACTACTTGCAAACCAGACTGTATCCCCAAGTAGAAAGTAGCCATTTAGGTTATAATATAAATTAACTGCTTTAAATGATGTCAAATTAAGGAAGGCAGTAAAACCAGTATTGTCTTAGGCAAAAGGAACGTGGTTATTGCAGTGTCACGTTTGTATGTACAAGGCTAAAATTCAGAAAACTTAGTACAACAAATTTTACCTTAAATAAGGAAATTAGTAACAGTGCACCATTTATTTATTTATTTTACATTTGTTGACTGGGGAAGTCCGGCTGGACACATGTCCATTTTCAGCGGAGGCCAGGGTAGAAAAGCTTCATTTACATACAATACACAATCATACTACTACTGACTACTAACTATTTACAATACAGAGATAACACACTTCAAGTTCATTATGTTACATAGCAGACATAAATTTTGTGCATACATTTGTTTACAATTTATAGATGCAGTATTTTGCAGTTATGCTTTCATAAGGTCACATTACAATTAGAAACTTGGTGGGAAACTTTGGTCTATGGTTATGCAAATAGTTGCTTGTATACTTGTCTTTACCCAGGGGCGTTACAGGAGGTATTGGATGTAAGGGCGGCTGGTAGATAGTTCCAGAGTTTGGAGATGTAGTAGCTAAAGAGAGACTCCCCTGCTTCACTGTTATATTTGGTGACTTCTAGAAGATTAAGGGTGCTGGATCTCAAGGGTCTTGTTGTGGTGTGAGGTTGTATTAGATGTTGGAGGGCTGGGATTTTGTCTGGGTAGTAGTACAGCTTATGTGCTAGTGACAGTTGATTGAGTTGAAGTAGTAGAGGGAGTTCTAACCAGTTTAGGTTTTTGAGGGAGATGCAGTGATGTGTCCTATATGCAGATGCTCTTGCAAATCTAGCTATCTTATTGTAGCAGGATTCTAGCTTGTTTAGGTCAGATTTACAAAGGCTGGTTAGGACTGGGGATGCATAGAGGAGGGTGGATAGCAGATGTGTCCTAGCTATTGTGGTTCTGGCTTTGTTTGTGAGAAATTGCTTGTTACAATAGAGCAGGACGAACTTTTTGTGGACTTTCTTGATAGTCTGGGCAGGGTGCAGGTCAAATCTTAGGCTGTTGTCTATTTCAATGCCTAAAAGTTTGGTGTGGGTAGTTGGGGTGATTACAGTTTTGTTATCAGAGGTTATTGTGAAGTTGTCTGTTGGGGGAGGGGTTCTTTGAGAGGAAAATAGCAGTAATTTTTGTTTTATTTAGGTTAAGAATAAGCTGGTTGTTAGAAAACCAGGTTTCTGCTAGTGAGGACTCTTGTGTTTGTGAGTGGAGAAGGTCTAAAGTGGGGGCTGCACATATGATTGTGGTATCATCTGAGTACTGAATAACTGAGGCTCTGGGGGTGGAGGATGGGAGTTGATTGGTGAATAGAGTGAAGAGCAATGGGCCTAGCTAGGATGGAGCCTTGAGAGACTCCTAAGGATACTGGTAGTAGAGAGGATAGTTGGTTTTGCCATTTTACTGCCTGACGCCAATCTGATAGATAGTTCTTAATCCATGTGATGGAGGAGGAACTTAGGTTTAAGGTAGAGAGTGAGTTGAGAAGTCTATTGTGGTTAACCATATCGAAAGCCTTGGGATAGGTCGAAAATAAGAAGTTATGTACCTACCATAACGTTCCATGTTAGTTGTCTTCTCTCGCCTTCTTTCTTGCTTGATGGGTTGGGCGATCCCTCGGCTCGACTGCTAAGCTCGAGAGTCACTTTTACCAGCTCGAGGCAGCCCCACATCCCATGATGCAAGGCGGTAAGTACCCAGATCTCATTTGCTGACAAAGGGCAATAGCACCAAGCATAAAATACTTCCCAAAGGAAGAAAGAAAACTTACAGATGGAAAAAGGACCAGGTCTGAATGGTCTTTAACATAACAGTTTCTTATACAAGGTCTGTCCAGGCCAGGAAGGAGGGAGGGTCGAAGAAAGAAGGCGAGAAGACAACTAACATGGAAGCGTTATGGTAGGTACATAACTTCTTAATGTTAAGTTGTCAATCTCGCCTTCATTCTTGCTTGATGGGACCCTAGCACCTCTATCCTGGGTGGCTCAATGGAACAAACTCTTGAGGACTGTAGAGCCAAAACTGGCTCTGTCCCTGGAGGCCAAGTCCAATTTGTAATGGGAAACAAAAGTGTGAGGAGTGGCCCAAGTGGCCGCTGCACAAATAGTGTCCAAAGGAAGTCTAGCTTGAAAAGCTGTAGAAGTAGCTAAGCTCCTAGTTGAATGTGCTTTAGGTTTTGAGCACAGCTGTTTTCCCCTGAGCGTATAAATTTCAGAGATGACCGAAGAAAGCCATCTGGACAAGGTCACTTTAGAAACAGGAAGGCCTTTTTTTTATCCGCATAGGAAACAAAAAGTTGATCAGATTTTCTAAATTTTTGTTCTGTCCAAATAATATCTAAGTTGACGGTGGACATCAAGATAATGTAGCTTTTGTTCAGCTCTATCTGAATAGTTAGGAAAAATACAGGAGATCAATGGATTGATTCAGATTGTTCTTTGAAGCGACCTTAGGTAAAAAGGTTGGATTAGTTCTCAAAGATACTCTGTCTTTGTGAAAAACCAAATAGGGGGGTCGAACCGAAAGAGCATGAAGTTCAGACACCCTCCTGGCAGATGTAATAGCCACTAGGAATAAAGTTTTCCAAGAAAGATATTTCAGGGAACAAGAAACAGCTGGCTCAAAGGGGAAGAATCAAGGATGTCAGCACTAAATTTAGATCCCACTGAGGAGGAGGATTCCTGATTGGAGGCTTTAGTAGGAAAATTCCTTTCAAGAAGGCCCTGCAGAGCCTATGGGACATAATATTATGATCTGCTATCCCGACATGAAAATTGGAAATAGCAGCCAATTGAACTCTGACTGTGGAAGAAGAGGAGCCTGCATGAAAAATCTCTGCTAAGAAGTCCAGGACTGCCTGAACAGGGGCAGTAAAAGGATCAATATTTTGGGCCTTAGCCCAATAAGAGAAACGTTTCCATTTGCTTGTGTAAATCCTCCTGGTAGAGGATTTTAGCGAAGCTACTATGATGTCTCTAACTGGGTTAGAGATCAAAGGAAGCCTGGCTAAGGAAGGAAGTGGAGCAACCATGCTGTGAGGTTGAGAGAAGGGATTGACCGGTGCAGCTGACCCGATTGGTGAATCAGAAGATCTGGCACTGGGTCCAGATGCCACGGCTGCACCAAAAGGTGATGATGGAGGAACGGGAACCAAACTTGTCGAGGCCAGTAAGGGGCAATGAGAATCAATTTGGCTCTCAAAACGGTAGCTTTCTGGATCACCTGAGGGATCAGAGGAAATGGAGGGAAGGCATAAAGAAGTCCCTGGGGCCAATCCTGGATCAGAGCGTCTCTGGGGGGATGGCCTGATAGAGGGAAGAGGCTGAAGAAGTCTGGACATTTGCTGTTTTGGGGAGTAACAACAAGATCGCAACATGGACGACCCCATTCCAGAAAAATCTCTTCCGCTATAGATTGCTTGAGAGACCACTCGTGAGGCATGAGGATAGCTCTGCTCAATCTGTCCGCTATAATGTTGGTTTTCCCAGGGATATGCGTTGCTACCAGAAACCGATGAGAGGAGATCGCCCATTGCCATAGTCTGAGCTTCTCGACACAAGGGGTAGGACTTGGTTCCGCCCTGTTTGTTGATATACCAAACTACAGACATGTTGTCTGTGTGGACTGCAATTGTCCCTACGGGAAGAAAGTCGTTGAGGGCTTGCAACGTTAAAAGCACTGCTCTCATCTCCAGGACATTTATGTGCAGATGGTACTCGAACGGCTGCCACGCCCCATGAACCATCCTGCCCTGATAATGACCCCCACCCGATCAGGGAGGCATCCGTGGTGACAGTGGCTATCGGGGATGGGGGTACAAAGTACCTGCCTTGGTGAACCTGAGACGATGTGATCCACCAAGCAAGATGCTCTTTGCATGTCTGTGTCACCAGAATCTGGTGACGCATTGGAAGTTGCTGGTATGACCACTGTGTGAACAGCATCCACTGAAGAAGGCGCATGTAGAATCGAGCCAGGGGAAGAAGAGTAATGGCCGCAGCCATGAGACCTAATACCTTTAGAACCATTCTGGCCTGTATTTTCTTGCTGGCCAGAATGATCCTGACATGAGTCTGAATGTCTGAAACTCTTTGTTCTGTAAGGGTAGCTGACATCCGAACAGTGTTTAAGTTTGCGCCTATGAAGGTAATAGACTGGCAGGGCGATAAGGATGACTTTTCGAAGTTGATTGAGATGCCCAAATGAGAACAAAGGTCTATTGTCCCTGGCTTGTATAAGCTGATGCCTGGTGGTGGCTGACAGGAGCCAGTCGTCGAGATACGGAAACACCTGGAATCCTTGACGTCTCAGGTGAGCCGTGACCACTGCCATGTATTTGGTGAACACTCTGGGGGCTGTAGTGAGACCAAAGGGCAGGGCTCTGAACTGGAAATGACTGGACCCCAGCCGAAAGCGGAGAAATCTCCTGGAGCGTCTGTGAATTTTATGTGATAGTACGCATCCTGAAGATCTATTGAGCACATCCAGTTGTCCTTCTGTAAGAAGGGCAGAATTGACTGAAGAGTGACCATTCGGAATCTTGTCTTCCTGACAGACTTGTTGAGTCTGCTGAGATCCAATATTGGTCTCCAGTCTCCCGTCTTTTGGGGACCAAAAGAACCTTGAGTAGATTCCGGCTCTGAATGGTCTATTGTAACTGGCTGAATGGCTCTTTTGCAGTAGTTTTGAGATTTCTGACTCTGCAATCTCCCTTAGACCGGGTGGTACATCTGGAAGGGAACTTGAGGGAAGGGACTTTCCTCGAAAGGAATTATGTAACCCTTGGATATGATCGACTGTACCCATCTGTCTTGAGTGAGGGAATGCCAGGCTTCTGGGTACAGTGATAATCTTCCCCGACTGCCTCCAAGGAGGGACAGCCGGGCAACACCTCAGGGATGCTGAAAGGGCTTGTCAGAGAGAGGCTCCCAGTTTCCCTGGTTCTTGGACCCCTCTGCCTCTAGAGCGTCTGTTGTTGTTACCCCTCTGCCTCTAGGGGTAAACTGACCACGTGAATCGGCGTGACTCCTTGGGATTTACGGAACCACATCTTCCCACCCTTCTGTCCTTTGGGATAAGGTCTAGAAGGGGTGGAAAAACGGACTCCAACAGCAGAAAGAGTCTTGCCGTCCTGCTCGCACCTGGTCAAGGTTTCCTTCACCTGAGGGCCAAACAAAGCTGACCCATCAAAGGGAGAATTTGTGAAGGACGCCTTAAAGGGATCCGCAAAATCACATAGCCGCATCCAGGCTTGGCGTCTAAGAGCCACACCTGTACCTGCGGCTCTACTGCCCATCGGCAGCATAAGATATTAGCCGCATGGAGGAGTTTGCAATGGAATTGAGGGTTCCTAGCTGCGAAGCAATGTTTTCTTGAGCCCCTGCAGCTGTTGGATCCTGAACTACTTCTCCCAACTCCTTCAGGATATCCCTCTGGAGTCTGGTGAAGTGACATAGGTAATTCAGCGAACGATAGCAAAGGTCGCTGAGGAAAACATCCGCTTACCTATCCATGGTCCTAGAGTCCTTATTAGGAGGATGGACGGGCACGGAAGGATCTGCAAGTTCCTTTTTGGTGGCCGCAGCCACCACCATGGCATCAGCGGGGACACCCTTAGTAAGGAATTGTTTGTCACACGGGCAGTGATAAATTTTGAAGGCCTCCTAGGGACTGGCTCTACAGAGTCAGGAGCTGCCCACGCCTTCGTGCAATAACCTGCATAAGGGGTCGAAGGCGGAGACACCCAGGAGGTGGAGGGCCGAGATCCAAACGCCTCTAGGTATACTGACTCATCCTTAGAGGGATTGTTGGTGGGCCAGTTTCCCTCTGTTTCAGAAGTTCTAGGATGTCTGAGAAGGAGACATCCTCAGAGGGGATCTAGGGATCCCTCTGACTCATCAAAGTCAGTATCCAAGTGACAGACTCGGGAGTCTACATGCTTCCTCTTACAAGTCCTCTTCCTAGGAGGATCTCCCAAACATCAGGAGAATCCTCGGAAGAGGGGAAATTCCCAATGGGGAAACCTGAGGCGGAGGATCTCTGGGTCCTGTAGCAAGAGAAGTGGCAGAGATGTCAACAGGTACTATAGAGGGAGGAGCTACGGGAACAGACTGCTGACTGATACCAGTGGCCAGTACACTCTTCATCACCTCGAATGCTCCTCCCAGGCAGGTCCGAGAGAACCCGCTCCAAGAGCTAGGAACTCCAGGGACCACCGAAGGGAAGTCTCCGAGGCAGATGTCGGAGCCGAGCTCACCAAGGCCGAGGCTCCAAGGGGAAGAGCGGGTTCGACAAGGGTCCGATGCCACTCACCCCTCGGAGGAGACCATGGAAGCCCGACCACCGAATCCCTCTAAGGAAGGTCTCAAGAGGAGATAAGAGTAGAGGCTGAAGGAACAGAAGGGGTATCCGTCCTCCAGCCGTAGCAGTAACCATTCCGAAGACTCCAACTCCAAGCTCTGGGGTAGAGTTGAAGGAGGAACTGTAACGGGTGTGGACCAACAGTCGCCTGTTGAGACGGACTGTGTAACATTTGGGCCAGTACCTGTGACTTAAGTAATCTACTGACCACTCTCTCTAGGTCATGATCTGACAACCTGGATGACCTTGAAGATCGGCTCCGATGGCTCCGTTCGATAGAAGAGGTGAAGAGTATCGGCTCCAAGGAAGGAGACCTCGATCTCTTCCTGGAAAGAGCCACCGAAGCCGATACTATAGATCCTGTCGGAGCCGATTTCTCGGAGCCGACAGGAAGCCTCGATGTATCGGCTCCAGCCGGAGCCGATACAGCCACCAAAGTAACGGTGTCGGAGCCGATCGGAGCCGACACCGATGCCTGTGCCACATGGGTGTCGGAACCGATCGGAGCCGACATCGAAGTGGTCAATACAGATTCACCTCCTGCTCCAGCCAAGCCAAACAGGTATTACAGGGTCCCAGAAACGCATTCCCATTTATTCAGGGCCCATACTATTTCACAGGGGCCTAAAGGAGTTTCAGCCTCCACCTCTAAAAATCCATTGCCCTCCAACAGGGAAGCTAGGTCATTAGAGAGATGGGGCAAAAAGGTTTACACATCCACTACATTATCTATGAGAGCTTTAAATTGCCTTTTTCATATGTTACAATATCAGGATTACCTGTTAGAAGATTTACAAAAAACATTAGCCACTCCTGATCCTTTAGACAGGAAGACTTTGCAGGAAGCTGTACATAACACTCAGCAAGTAAGCAATCACTTCCTGCAGTGTGGATATGATGCACTGGAAGCTTCATGTAGGGCAGCTATGACAGGGGCAGTCATTCAGACATGCTTGGTTAAAAGATCAACCTGTACCAGATCATGTAAAAGCAAAACTTCTGGATGCACCTTTGGGAAAGAACAAGCTTTTGGTGCGAATGCTAAGGATGTGTTAAAGACCATCAAGAAAAAGCAAAATCAGTTCAGACGGTGAAAGATTTCCTCCAGGTTCAACCCCCCAGATTCAGTAGGAATTGGCCTTCTAAAAACTGGTCCTTTCCTAATCCAGAAAAGTTTCAAAGGGGTAAGAACAGACGTGGCCGAGGAAGAGGCCAATACAGAGGCCCTTACAGGGGACGACAATGGCAGCCAGGAAACGAAAGAAGTGACGCAGGGGTTTCACCTGCCCCACAACCACAATCTCAATGACTTTCCTCTACTACCGCCTACCAGGGAACAAATAGAAGCTCCCTTGGGCGGGAAATTATCTCTGTTTGCAGAAAATTTGTTTTCTAGGAGGTAGTTCATAAGTTGAGTGTGTATGACCCTTTCTAGGATTTTACATATGGGTGATAAGATAGCAACAGGACGGCAGTTATTGAGTTCAAAGGATTTACCTCCTTTGTGTAGCGATATGATGTGAGAGATTTTCCATAGTTGGCGTACTTTTCACTCTGTGATAGATGTGCTGATGAGAATAGCAACTGGATAGGCTATGGTTGTTGTTGCTATTTGGAGGTATTCTGCGGGTACGCTGTCTGTAGCCAGGGTGGTATGTTTGAGCTTTTGGAGGAGTTTTTGGATGGTTTTGACAGATACTGTTTGGAAGCTAAAGTGGGAGCTGCTAGCCTGTGTTTCCATTGTGGCTGGTGTGTTTGTTGGGGTTGGGTGAGTGGAGTTTATCTGGTTATTAGCTAGGGCCTGGATTGTCTCAGTAAAGTATTTGTTAAACTGTGTGGGGATATTGTCATTGTTGTTCCCTGTTTTGGGTGCGGGGGTAGTAGTTTTCTTGACTGCATCCCAGAATTTTGGGGGGGTTTCTAGCACATTTTTCTTGTAGATTTTGGTAATAGGTGATGTTGCCTATTTTGATGAGTTTCTTGGCTTTGTTTTGCAGTTCTAAGTATTTTTGTTTTTCTACTTGGGTTTTGTTTTTATGAAATTGCTCTCATTTTTTATTCCTTTCTTTGAGAATAGTTTTGGTGGCTTTAGTTAACCACGGGGCATGTCTGGCTTTTATTCTAGTGGTTTTGGGGGGGCAAGTTGGTTCAGTTTATGTTTAGGAAGGTTGAACTAAAGTGTTGCATTGCCTCATCAAGTGGTAACTGTTTTAAAGGGGTCCAGTTGCAACTTTTTAGGTCGTTGTTAAAGGCACTAGGGTTAAAGTTATTTTTGTTTCTGATGTCTTTATGTGTTACTTGACATATATGAGGAGTTTTGGTTCTCAGTAGATACGTTGGTTTGTGGATGCTGAGAATGTCTGGAAGACATCCAGCTTGGGCTGCAAGGGATGGGTGGGATGTAAGTATCCAGTCCAGTATGGACTGGTGTTTGGTTCTTTTATTGTTTCTGGTGGGAGATATAAAGACTTGAGTAAACCCATGGAGGTTAATGTGGGTGATTGGATTTTGGCTAGAACAGTTGAGGCAATCTATGTTAAAGTCACCTAATATGATATTTTCTTGAGACAGGGAGTTTGTGACCCATTCTAGTAGGTTTTCCATAATTGTAATGTTGTTTCCAGGGGGTATGTAGCCTCCTATGATATTAATGTGTTTTTTGGAGTTCAATTTAAACTTGGCAAGAATGAGTTTGACATTTTCACTATCTGGGAGGGTAATTTCTAGTTGTTCAAGGTTAAGGTGTTTTTTATACATTATGGCTACCCCCTCCCCTTTTTCTTAGTCTGTCCTTCCGGTAGATATTATACCCAGGAGCTATAACTTCATTATCGTGTATTTCGGTCTTTAGACAGGTCTCGGTCAGTAAGACAATGTCTGGTTTGTATAGAGCTAACAAGGCATGTAGGTCATGAACCTTACTGAGCATACTTTTCATATTTTGCAGAATGTTTCTCTGTCAAGAATTGATGTGTCACACATTTGGATTCCAAACGTTTAAAATGTTGCTATAAGATGAGAACTGAACAACAGGCACTAAAAATGATTTAAAGATGATGTGCAAGGTTTTTTTATTAAGCTCTGTTGTACAAGTACCTGCAAAGCAGGTTGGAGCTTCAGGTGTGCAATCCCTCTTCTAGGCAATTTTATTACAGCAGTCTTCCAAATGTAACTTTTAAAAGTGGCACCAAATACAGACAACTTCTAGGAATGATTGCAGGTGTGTTGCTTAAGCAGGGATATCTGCGTCATTTCTGAAGGAGTAACTGTTGGCAGATGAAAATTACTGATAATTTCTTGACCATTGGAAGTTCCAGTGTGTTTTACTTATTTATTTATTATTCTGTGTTATTTTTATGTAATGGTCTGAAAGACAAATCTGCATTTGAAAAGCATTTTTTTGCAAAACTATTAGCAAATTGGCAGTTAAATTACTTTTCAACAGTTTACTAATTATTCAATCATCCTACCTACTAACCGTCCTACCATTCTAACAACTGAGTTGGAATATCCTGCTTGGATGTGACAATTAAGGTAAGATATTGTCAGAAATTCCATGCTCGGCAACATTTTTAAAAGTCTTCTAAAATAACAGAAAAGTGCAAAGCAACTGCTACAAGTTAATAGAATGTTTTTATAGAAAGGAAAACCTCCTGTAAACCCCCCATGTGTGGGGTTGCACTTTCCACACATCACTGATACTTCCATTTACTAACTCCGAGATCTCTGTACCTCAAAGAAAAGGAAGTTCCGTGAACATCAGTATTGAACTTTACACCTGTACACTTTAAAAAAAAATCAGACTAGACAAACTAAAATACTATAACAAAATTCAAACTAAGCACAATACCAACCCACAAAAGTTCTGGGCTGTTATACATAGTATTCTCCAACCATGCAAATCACAGACTCTTCATCCAAACATAATTGAATAGAAATCACGAAAACAACTTACAATGTGAAGTCACAAACTATCCAATAAGTGTCACGTCTCTTTTATAACCTTGCGCTGTCGAAATAACCACAAAAACCGCAAGGTAAGTCCAAATAGAATTCAGCAACAAGTACCAAAAATAAGGAATCCTAGTGGAATAAAACACTGACGAATAAGCTCCAAACTGATGTGAACTGAACAAGTAAATCAATGTCCTTTATTCCAAGAGAGAACAACGATACAAAACGGTAAATGCACTTAAATAAAATAACAAAAATCAATCCAATAAGGTTAGGCGCTTTCACCCACTGCAACTCGTGGGCTTCATCAGACCCACCTTATGCTCTTCTTTCCCTCCAAAGCAACAGTACCTACTCCCCCATTCTCTATTTCTGTGTCAGATAGTACTCCTATCTCACCTGTCACACAAACCAAATTACTAGGGGTCATCATTGACAAGAATATGAAATTTGACAAACATATAGCTCAAACAATAAGCAAAGTCCACAAAAAAATAGGCACTCTTTACAGATGTAAAAACTTCCTAACCAACAACAGTAATGTCACCCTAGCTCGTACCCATCTTCTCTCTACCTTACTATAGGCGGCACAGTGGTGCAGTGGTTAACATTGTCACCTCACAGCAAGAGGTTCTCCGGTTCGATTCTCGGCTGGGGTGCCTTCTGTGGAGTTGCATGTTCTCCTGTGTTCGTGGGTTTCCTCCGGTTTCCTCCCACATTCCAAAGACATGCATCTGGAGAATTTTTTCCCCGGGCCTCTGCTGAAAACAGGCACTGTGGAACCTAGTCGGACTTTCCCGGTCAACAAATGATAAATAAATAAATAAATAAAAAAATACTATATGCTTCTCCTGTCCTAATTAATCTAAACAAGATTGATCTAAACAAGCTATCAGCATGCTACAACAAAATAACAAAATTCGCCACAAACTCCTCCTACTGCACCCACCACTAGTCTATTGGCTTTTCCCGGTTAGGGGTCGCCACAGCGGAACTCCGGTCCGTTCATGATTGGCAGTGGATTTTTATGGTGTTGAGTTGTCAGCCCGACGCCCAACCTTCAAAGAAGGGACGCCCATTCACGCTCGCACCTACCTGCATGTCTTTAGCGTCACTCGACCTCGTGGAGGACATGCAGACTCCACACAGAAGGCACTCCAGCCGAGAATTGAACAGAAGAATCTCTTGCTGTGAGGCGACAATGCTAACCGCTGCACCACCGCGGCTTCCTACTGCACCCACTACCGTCAAGCCCTAAAACAACTCTCCTGGCTGGGACTCCCAAACACCTTAACCCTAAGCCAATTTATTCTAGCTTACCAAAAACTGTACCAACCTGACAAAACTCCAGCCTTACAAAACCTGATTACCCTCTATTCCAACAACCGAGAACTAAGATCCACTAACAAGGCATTAGCCACAATCTCCAAAACCCATTACAGCTCTGGTGACTCCCTGTATTCTAGTAACATTGCCAAGACTTGGAACTCCCTAGCACTAGAAATCAGGTTACAATCTAACAAAAACATCAAAAAACAGCTTACTTCCCACCTAAACAACTCCTGGACATGCAACTGCCTAGCACCTGGCTGACATATTCTAATTCCTTCCTCTACCCATTATCCTACCTCTACTTGAAAACTCCCACAGATGCACTATATATTATTACACTTTAGATACCAACTCTCAGCCCCTTACTCCTCTCTATCCCTTCCCAAACCTACTAACACTAACTCTCCCCTAGCTTAAGCTGAAAAACCTTCCTCCTCCTGGACAAACTGGTTAGTATTTCTTCTTTTTCTTTCTTCTTTTGTCTTCATCACATCTTCAACATCATCCATACTAAACAAACTGAATGTACATACTATAGTATGTTACTACCTGCTATACTTTTTAATTTTACATCAAACTCACTATGCTTATGTAATTGCATAATGTACAATCATGCAATCATTTGTTACTATCTGTTATATCTTGTAACTGTATGTCTAAACCACAATGCACATGTAAATATTTTATGTATAGTATTTTTAACAATTGTTCTGGAGCTTTTCTCCCTGGGCCACCGCTGAAAACGGACAGTTATGTCCAGTCAGACCTCCCCAGTAAACAAATGTAAAATAAATAAATAAATATTCCTCTCTTATCGTACTTACATTTTTTGCAATTCCAAGGAGAAAATTTACAGTCATTGAATGTGAACTCATCTTTCAAAATGCATAAATATATAACTGCACATTTGAAGCTCCAACCTATTTTACAGGTACTTTTACTGAAAAAAAAAAAAATTGCACATGATCTTTAATGAATCTCATACAACTGATTTTTTCTCCTGCTAGTAGTTTTTTTCCCATGGTTTGCTTAAAGATTTTTATTCAGGTCTGCAGTAAAAGGACCTGCAGCTTCAACCATGCAATCAGTCTTCTGCACATTTAAAAACAGCTTTGTTCATAGGTTCATAGGTTTATACTAGGCTATCTGCCCTAAGGCATTTATAAGCCTAGCCCAAATTTTTGTGGCTTACGCCACCCCTTATATGAAAAAATACTGTGCCCATTAGTTTGTTGTGCCTCTGTCCAGCAGTGACACAGAGATGATTCCCGGGGTAAACCTACGATCTCCCATCCACAGGTCTAGATTTCTCTTGAACAGAGTCAGCAAGGTGCTCTGCCTCACATGGACCGGGATTTTATTCCACAGCATAGGGAGTCTCTGAGTGATAAATCTATCCCTCCAGCACGTCCTATTTATATCCGTGCTAAGGTTTAAGTCGCTTGCTATAGTGGTTTTGGTGGATTTGGATTTTTGAGGTGGAGCATGTCCATTAATTCCGGGTTGGACATGGCCTTGTATGTCAGGCACATGTCACCTCTGAGCAGACGGTATGCGACTGAATAGAGCTGGAGTTTCTTCAATTTGGCAGCATATGACAGATTTTGGAGTCCCTTTATCCTTTTGGTGAGGAACTTGTGGGGTCTCTCCAATTGCAGCAGATGTCGGGTGAGATACATCCCGAATGGGGCATTGTACTCGATCATTGGTCTGATAAGTGAAGAGTACAGGGAACAATGACCTCACTAGATCTGGATGTGAATCCCTTCATGATCAGGTGGGCAATGTAGAAGGTCTTTCTAACCACTTTAGCAACGTGAGTGTCAAAAGAAAGGCCACTGTCAACCTGGGTCCCCAGGTCCCTGATAACCTCTTCTGTGCTTAGTGGATTGCCACCTATATGGTAGCTTGGGGTTACCTTGTTTTTCCCAAGGGTATGACTATACATTTTTGGCGTTTAACTTCAGGCCATGGCTCTGGCACCAGCTATCTGTTTCCGTGAGTCCCTTCTGAAGGATATCCGTGTCCGATGCACTTTCCACTATGGCCCAGTTTGCAGTCGCCTGCAAACTTTGTCAGCCAAAGTCCTCCCATGTTGGCCTGTACTTCTGAGAAGTAGATGCCAAACAATAGGGGCCAAGGACCGAGCCCTGTGGGACACCACTTGTGACCGGCTTGGAGTCTGACATAGCGCCAGCAACTCTAACCCTGTGGGTTCTGTCCTTAAGCCAGTTTGCAACCCATCTTGTGACATATGGGTTTACATTTAAGCTGGTAAGTTTTTCTACAATACCCGAGTGGGGTATTGTGTCGAAAGCCTTTGCAAGGTCAAGGTAGGCTGTATGGACTGCCTTTCCTCATCAATGGCCTTGGTGACTGTTTCAAGAAGTCGACCAAGTTCAAAAGGCATGATCTTCCCTTGACAAAGCCAAACTGGGTCGGGTCCAATGTCTGCAAGTCCCCTATATCTTTGTTTATGAGCTCCATTATGATCCTCTCCATAGCTTTGCAGACTAGACTTGTTAAGCTTATGGGGCGGTAATTACCAGGGTCCGTAGAGGCGCCGCCTTTGTGGAGTGGGACCACAGTTGCCGTACGCCACTCCTTGGGCACGATCCTGTGGTAAGGCTGAGATTAAACAGCTGCCTTATGTGCGGGTTTAATTCCTCATTTAGCTTGTGTAGCACACAGCCGGGGACACCATCCGGTCCCATTGATGCTGTGTTTTTAGCTTTAGAGTGAGCAGCTTTCACCTGCGCATTTGAGATGTCCGGGAGGCTACACTCGGCTGGGATAGTTATCTCTCCTTTAGTGGGGGAGAGGGGGGTGAAGTTTGCACTGAACCTGTCTGCCAGTATGTTGGCAATGTCTGTGGGTTCAGTGATTTTTGTATCATTTTGGACAAATTCTGAGCATATCTGGGAGTTTCCACCCAGGTTCCTAACATAGCTGAAAAAGGCCTTATGATTGTCCTTTGAATCCATGGCAATTTCTCTCTCAAAATTGGCCTTAGTTGATTTTATGAGTGCTCGTATTTTTTTACTAATAATGATCAGGGGTGACTTCCTTTTATGGATTTTGTACTATCATGTAATAGCTTTCTCCTCTTATTGTAAAGTTTGTTAATGGCTGGGGTCCACCAGACTGGACGTTTGCCCTTTGTGGAAAGAGTCTTGGTTTTATTTGGGATTGCCTGATCCATGCAGTCCTGGAGGTGTTCATAGAAGGCATTTGTAAGGGCTTCCGCAGCTTGGGTTGTGGTTTCCACTGGCTCAGGGGCCTTGAAGGATACCACACCAGTCTTGAGTAGTGTGAAGTTTGCTTTAGAGAAGTTCTTCACTATGGTCTTTTTTGTTTGGGGTGGGGGCGGGATGTGGATTTCCAGTGAGATTAGTTTATGATCAGATCTCACCAATGAGGGATATACTTCCGGTGTGGAGCATTTTGTCCCCATGTTTGTGACAATGAGATCTAGTATATTTTCTCCTCTCGTGGGAACAGTGACTAGCTGTTCCATGGCATTTGAATTTATGAACTCCATATAGTACTTTTCCCAAAAAATTGCCTTCAAAGTGCTGTCAAACATATGAGGAATGCTAGAAATGCTCAGCAATGTCCTGCCTTAACTGTCATGACTGTAACTGTTAGGACAAGTAATAGATGGAATATTCGAATAGCTGACAAACTACTGCAAAATAGTTAAATGCCAAACAATTACTTCTTTACAACTGTTCTGCATGTTTTTTTTTTAACAATTTGTTCAGCAAAAAGTACAGTTTTGTACCTACCATAAATGTAGATGTTCGAAGATCCACATTGCTGCAGTCCTTACACTTGGGTAGTCCGCTGTCCTCGGTCGGCCCGAATATCAAAGTATAAGGCTGACGTCGGTCAAGGCGCATTTGACTGACATCAGAAAGTCAGGGTACAAATGCGCATGACCGACGTCATATCCTCAGTCTTTTCTTGCCCCAGATGTCAGAAGACCCTAAAAAGAAAGGTCAAAACCAAAAGACAGCAAACAACCAACCAACCACCCTTGCACTAATAATATGTACAATATATACAATATATACAATATATCCCATATTGACAACTCAACCCACACAACCGCCTCTAACCACAGAGGGGAAGGAGGGAGGGTAAATTGGACTGCAGCAATGTGGATCTTCGAACATCTACATTTATGGTAGGTACAAAACTGTACTATGTTCTTCATCTCACATTGCTGCAGTCCTTACACTTGGGTAGAATCCCAAAGCAGAGGTAAGGGAGGATGGCAAAACTATAAAGAAGCAGGAGCTGCCAAAATGCCCTGCAAAATGGCAGTGGCAAAACCAGCCCTAGATTTAGAGTAAAGTGGAAGGTGATAATGCCTAGAGAAGGTATGCACTGAACTCCAAGTAGCTGCCTCCAAAATATCCTTAGTTGCCACCCCCCTTAAAAAAGCTGTCAAGTGGCAGTAGCCCTAGTGGAATGAGGCCTAATCCCAGCTGGAATCTCCTTGCCATGATGGGAATAACAGAAAGCAATGCAAAACCCAATCCACTTAGAAATAGTTTGTTTTGACACAGGCTTGCCCTGAGAACTCAAAGCAAAAGAAACAAATAACTGCTGAGACTGCCTGAACCCTTTAGTTCTGTCCAAATAATATCGCAACTGCCTGTGTACATCTAAAGTGTGCAAAATCTTTTCCCCTTTATTTTGGGGATTTGCATAAAAAGTAGGCAAATGAATAGTTTGGTTTAAAGCCACACTAGAAACCACTTTAGGCATAAAGGAAGGATTAGTATGTAAAGATACCCTATCCTTATGGAAAATTAAGAAAGGCTCAACCGCCATAAGGGCCTGCAATTCAGAAACCCTTCTTGCAGAGGTAATGGCTAACAAAAAAGCAGTCTTCCATGATAAATATTTCAACTCGGTAGTAGCTGCAGGCTCAAAAGGTTGTAGAGTGAGTTTCTCCAACACAAAATTGAGATCCCAAGCAGGAGTAGGAGCTCTACGTGGGGGTCTTATATTCTTTGCCCCTCTAAGAAATTGCTTGAACAAAGGATGAGAAAACAATGGTGGGTTACAATCATAGTGAGCCGAAATTGCTGCAGCATGAACCTTAATAGAAGAGAAGGACAAACCTTTGTCCAGTAACTCAGTAAGATATTGAAGAGCCACACTTCAATTAGGCTCAGAAACATCAAAATCCTTTGCTGCACTCCAAAATAAAAATCTCTTCCATTTATCTGCGTACACTTTCCTTGTACTAGGCCTTCTAGCTTCCAAAATAACATTCAAAACTTGCTGTGGAAGTTGAGACCCACTATGGTTCAAAACAGAATATGCCAGGCTGTTAGGTGAAGAGAGTGAAGCTTGACATTGAGCAAATGACTGTCCTCCTGAGACAACAGGTGTGGAATCGAAGGCAAAGGCCATGGAGGCTCCCGTACCAGACTTCACAGTAATGGGTACCAATGCTGTCGAGACCAATCTGGAGCTATCAAAATCATCCTTGACTTGTCCTGTCTGGCCTTTAGTAGTACCTTTGGGAGGAGAGGCAGAGGTGGAAAGGCATACACATGAAGATTGCTCCAATTGAAAGAAAGAGCATCCACTTTCCAGGCTGTGGGATGAAACCTTTTCGTGCAAAACTTTGGCAGCTGGTGGTTTAGTGGAGAAGCGAACAGATCTATGTCTGGAGTTCCCCAGGACACTGTCAATTTCTGAAATACATGAGGATCCAATTTCCACTCGTGGGGATCCATAATCCGTCTGCTCAACACATCTGCTAAGGAGTTCTGTGCTCCCGGCAGAAACCTTGCCTGAAGATGTAGCTGTAAACTGATAGCAGTCTCCCACAAAATCATTGCTTGCCTGCATAGAGGATAAGAATGTGTTCCCCCTTGCTTGTTGATGTACCACATGACAGTTGTGTTGTCTGTTAGAATCAACACCTGCCCTGGAAGAAGTAAATCCTTGAAAGCTATTAATGCAAACTGGACTGCTAACATCTCCTTCAAGTTGATATGTAGATGTTGTAGTCTGGCAGGCCACTTGTCTTGTATCCACTTTCCATTCAGATGAGCTCCCCAAGCTTTGTCTGAGGCATCTGTCGTTAGAATCTGACTCGCCTCTGGCAGGGTCACAGAGAGTCCCTTGTTTAGGTGACATTCCTGAGCCCACCACAACAATTCCTTTTGAATGCAAGGTATTATTTGAATGACAGTGTCCAGATCCTGGCAGTGCTGTGTCCATACATTTTGAGATACCATTGCAGCTTCCTCATATGCAGTTTGGCATTGGGAAGCACCAGAATACAAGATGCCATGAACCCCAAGGCTTGAAGGACTGTCCTTGCAGTCAGCCTGGACTGATGAGACAATTGATGAAAGTAAAGGGAAAGATTCTTTTGTTTGTCCGGGGTCAAAAGGCCATCTGGGATGCTGTATTCAGTCTTACACCCAGAAAGCACATGTCCTGAGAGGGTACTAGACTGGACTTTATTTCGTTCACAGAATACCCCAGGCATCTTAGCACTGCTTTCACATATTCCAAATGATGAAGAAGCTCATCCCTTCCTTGAGCCAGAATCAGGCAATCGTCCAAATAAGGAAAGATCTGTATTCCTTTTAGCCTGAGGAAAGCTATCACTGGAGCCAGAACCTTCGTGAACACTCTGGGCGCAGTAGATAAGCCAAAGGGCAATGCAGAGAACTGATAATGAGAAGTCCCAGCCCGAAAACGCAGATACTTCCTGCAACTCAGTCTGATAGGAACATGTAGGTAAGCCTCCTTGAGATCCAAAGTTACCATCCAATGATCTTTGCCCAGCAGAGGTAAGAGCTGTTGTAACATCAACATTTTGAACTTGGGAATGTCCAGATAAGTGTTGAGGATAGATAAATCCAAAATTGGTCTCCACGTGTTCCCTTTCTTTGGTACTAGGAACAGGCGAGAACAAAATCCTAGGCCCACTTCTGGCATAGGGACCGGCTGTATGGCCCCTATTTGAAGCAACAGAGAAATTTGTTTGTGAGCCTCTATTCTTTGCTGAGGAGGAACGTCTGGCATGCCTTTGAAAGGAGGCAAGGTATGGAAATAAAACCTGTAACCGTGGTGTATGATATCCAATACCCATCTGTCTTGGGTAATTAAACTCCAATTTTCCTTGAAAAGTGCCAACCTTCCTCCCAAAGGAGCTGCCAGACGAGAAGGCTCTGGCAGCTGAAAGGGTAGGTCATTGGGTCTGTTTACGAAAGGACTGACCCCTGCCCTCACCCGAAGACTGTGCAGGTGAACTTCCTGTTCTAGGCCTGAAAGAGCCCTGAGCTCTGCCCCTACCACGTCTAGATCTACCCCTAGACTGGGAATCATAAGAAGGATACGTCCACCCCTTGGTAGGCCAATTTCTACTAAACTTCGGAGGCTGAACCTGCAAAAAATCTTTAACAGTCTGCATAGACTTAGCCTTGTCTTCCATTTTCTTTAAGACTGCCTCAACAGGAGGACCAAACAACACATCAGATTGCAAAGGAGCATCCAAAATCCTTGTCTTAACATGGTCAGATAAATTCTGATCCCTCAGCCAAGCGTGCCTGCGAAGAACTGACCCAGTGGCAGCCACCATAGACGAGGCCTGTACAGCATCAAAACCACATTGCAAAGAATGCTTACCCACCTGTTCAGAAACATGTACTAAATCTTGTAACTCTTTACACTCAATACCTTCCGCCAGAGCATCTACCTTAGACTTCAATTGAGAAAGAAGATAGTTTTGGTATTTCAACATGTGAAACTGGCAATTCAAAGCCCTCATAGCTAGGGTGGAAGAAGTATAAACTTTCTTTCCCCATCTATCCAAAGCCCTGGCCTCTTTATCTGGAGGAACTGGATTTTTGACAACAGAAGCCTTAACACCCTTAGGCCCCTGACTAACAGTTTCTGGGTCTGCCCTAGGACTCTTAAAAAGATACTTATGAGCTTCAGGCACCCTGTAATATCTATCCGGTTTAACAGGAGCAGGAGGCAAAGAATCAGGATTAAGAGAAGCCTCTGCAAACACATCTTCCACAACATCCAGAACAGGAGGAATAGCCAAAGGCCTATGCTGGGGTAAAAACAAAAATTCCCTAAGCCTTTTCCTGGAATCAGAGAAGTCCTGACCTTCCCACTTAAAATGCTCCCTCATGGAATGAAGAGTCTCTGAAAAAGAAAAATCCTCAGGAGGAGAAGCAGAAGGAGTAGAATCATCCACATCAGAGTCAGAATAAGGAGAATACTCCTGCAAGTCTTCAGCCGAAGACTCTGAAACATCCGAAGCTTGCTCAAAACTCCCCAGCTCAGGTTCCACCCTAGGTCTCTTATCAGGAGGGGGCAAAGAACCTCTAATCAAAGTAATCAAATCTTCTGCCATTTTAAGCATATGCTTCTTGGGCACAGATCCTGAAGAACTAGGGGTGACACCAACTGAAGCTACACCTGGCCTGCCTCTGGGAGAAGCCTTGGAAACAGAAGGAGAGGGCCTAACTACCCTAGGAAGGGAGGGGAGTACAGTAACCTGAGAAGCCCCTTCAGCCTGACCTGCCTCCTGAGAGGCCACATCCTGCAATAATAAAGTATCTCCCTGGGACTCCAGAGAAACCTCCGGCAGAACCACCGGCTCCACCGACACCTCTAAAGAACCGGCGTCCGGTACGGATGGCTCTTCTAGCCGAGGCTTAGCTGCTTTGTCCTTGCGCTTCTTCGAAGAAGCGGGCGTCGGAGCATCTGACGGCATTTTATAATTGCACCGCTTCCCGAAGACTAACCTGGCACAATCTAACCTTCTCTTAATAGTGCGCTTATTGAATCTAGCACAAGAGCGACACCCAACAAAGTCGTGCTCAGGCCCTAAACAAGGAATACACAAAGTATGATAATCTCTATGCGGTATCTGTTTCCCACAAGAAATACAGTTATTCACTTTTTCTGACATCCGGTAAACCACTGAGGCAAGAAAAAACTAAAATATTCCCCAACGGGGTACTTAGCCAACTTTGACTCGGTCTGAAACTCCGTATTCGAAAAATTTCAGAATGCCAACCGGCACTTGCAACGCTGCTTCTGCATCGGACCATGCGGCAAAAAAGACTGAGGATATGACGTCGGTCATGCGCATTTGTACCCTGACTTTCTGATGTCAGTCAAATGCGCCTTGACCGACGTCAGCCTTATACTTTGATATTCGGGCCGACCGAGGACAGCGGACTACCCAAGTGTAAGGACTGCAGCAATGTGAGATGAAGAACATCATGCTGGTTTTGTGTCTGAACAGCCAGCTGTCTGGCTGTATAAAGCATCTGTAACTCATTCCAGTTAATTTTTTCTCTATGTCTTTGCACTTTTACCATTTCCTTGTGCAATAAACTGCAGCTTATGCATTTCTTTGTCACCTGGTTGTTTTTGTAGCTAATGGAGGGTATAACTGTCTAAGTTCAACTTACCATAAGAGTATATGTTCGAACAGTCACTGCTGCAGTAGCCTTAGCTATATGAGTTACATCCTGCCAAGGATATAACAGTCGGCCAGCTTCCAAAGCTTCAGGGTAGCTTACAAGCACCCAAACTGACAAGCAACTAGAGATGAACTGACTAGAAGACTAGTTTGAACACAAAGACCTTTGAGCTTTCCTGCCAGCAGAAAGAGGGAGGTCGCCCTGAAAGTGCAATGCTTGGAATAACAAAAAATAAATGTCCACATCCTGGCATAAAAAAGACATTAAAAAAAACAGAGGTGGTGGATGGAGAGAGCAGCTACTGTAGCAGTGATCATTCAATTATCTACTGTTATGATAAGTTCAATTTAGACAACTGTACTATATTCTTCATATTGATCACTGCTGCAGTACCCTTGAGTAGATTAGCATATATAACTATATTTGGGAGGAGGAAAGAAAAGGGTCCAGGAGCCCCTGGAGAAAGGTCCTAGCAAAATTTCTTCTAGACCCACAGAAGCTTATTGTGCTTTGTAAAAGTATGTACAGAGGATCAAGTAGCAGCTTCTAGAAAACCTCTACAATGCATCCCTTTCCAAAGAGCCACAGATGAAGCCAAGGCCCTTCTAGAGTGGGCCTTGACTCTGCCTTGAATGGATTTGTCATAGTGAGTATAATAAAAACTAATAGCCTTAGACAACAATCTGGAAATAGTCTGTTTTGACACAAGTTGTCCCTTCTTCTTACCTTCACAAGAAATGAACAACTGATCCAAAGATCGGAAAGATTTAGTTCTGTATAAATAATTCCTGAGTTATCTATGGACATCCAAGATATGGATTATACTTTTTCCCTCATTTTTAGGTTCAGGAAAGAAAACAAGGAAATGGATAGTTTGGCTTAAAGTAAGCTCAGATACCACTTTATTCAAAAGAAGGATTAGTTCTCAAAGAAACCCTGTCCCTTTGAAAAATGAGGTAGGGCTGACCCACCACAAGAGCTTGCAGCTCAGATACCCTTCTTGCAGAGGTCAGAGCAATCAGTAAAACTTTTTTCTATGTTAAGAGTCTCAAGTCAGCCAGATTAGCTGGTGCAAATGGAGTAAGCGTTAGCTTCTCTAACACAAAATTAAGGTCCCAAGAAAGGGCACCAGTTTACTTGGAGGCCTCTTAAGCAAAATCCCATTCAAGAACATTTTACATACAAATATTTCAAGCATGAGCATTAATGCCTTTCTAGCTTGCCAGTATACCAAAACACTTGTTTCCATAATAAGTCTCCAGGCTGTTCTTAAAATATCTAAATTAGTACTTGCTTTAATATAATTTGGTACTCTGTTCCATGCATCAGTGATTCTGTCAGAGAACCAATTAGTACACTTCCTATTCCTACAGAATCTTATACATAGGTTGTCAGATGGTTCTCCAGTGCTTTTTGATAACCCCCAAACATTCCCAGAGGTAGTTGTCTCTAAATGCTCTATATACCTGAATAAGATCTCCTCTTAGATATCTGTAAGAGACAGTGAACAAGAGGAGGATACATGGGCACACATGCTGAAATGGCTGATAAATGAACCTTGAAAGAGGAATAAGAAAGGCCATAGGATAATAACTCACATAAATACTGTAAAACCAGAGAGCAACTAGTCCTGAACGAGTACTGATTATGTTGGTGCCACCAACTAGCAAACTTTTTACATTTGCTAATATATGATTTTCTAGTAGCAAGCTTTCTTGCCTCCATTAGTACCTGCTGCACATCCTCAGAAAATAGGTGCCTGAAAGGAATTAAGACCCTATCATTCAGGGAGTCTAATGAAGATAACTGATGTTGAGGTGTCCCTGTTCTTGTATGAGTAGATCCACTCTGTGAGAAAGCTTGTAGAAGTTGTCCCTGGCCATTTCTAAAAGAAGGGAGAACCATGGTTGCCTGGGCCAGAGGGGGAGTTACCACAATTATCTTGGGGGATTCCTTCTAGAAGTATCCTGGACATGAGTGGAAAGGGTAGAAAGGCATACAGGAACATTCCTGTCCAAAGAAAAGAAAATACTTCTGTCTTCCAGGCCTTCTTGCATGAATTCCTGGAACAGAATTTTGCCACTTGACTGTTCAGAAAGAAGGCAAAGTGGTCTACTTGAGGAAATCCCCACAGATGGATCGAATCATGAAGGGCGCCGTGATCTAGTTTTCATTTGTGAGGGTCTGCCCTGGTCCTGCACAGCTTGTTTGCCACACAGTTTTGCTCTGATGGAATGTAGGGTGCCTGCAGAGTGAGACTGTGCTGTGAAGCTACATCCCAAACTAACACGACTAGTCTGCAAAGGGGGTAAGACAAGGCTCCCTCTTGCTTGATAGCAGATGGATGTGGTATTTTCTGTAACCACATGAAGACATCCTGGGGACCAAAGATGGCTTACAGAGTTGAGAGCCCTTGATCAGGGCAAGCATCTCCTTGAAAAATATCAATTCATGGTGATCCACACCCCTGCACTTTTATCCCTCCCAAAACTGCTCCCCAAGCAAAGTCCAAAGCATCTGTGATGCCTGACTGCTTTGGAGCAGGGATGGAGAAGGGGAGACCTGAATTTAAGGATATCTGTTGTCTTCACCAAAACATTTCTCTTCTGACAAACCCCAGTACTGGGATCTGAAAAGATAAAGGGTGTTGATACTTGGACCAAACAGATTTCAGATAGCACTGTACCCTTCTCATGTGGAGTTTTGCCAGGGGTATCATGAGAATCATAGATGTTGTGAGACCCAAAATTCCTTTGCACCAACTGATGTCTGAGTGGAAAACCTCAGAAACAGATCTAAATAAAGATCTACTTTTTCCTCTGGAAGAAAAGCTCTGTGAACTGAGATGTCTAGCTGACATGCCACGAACATAATCCTGTGTAAGGGAGTCAATAAAGACTTTTGAATGTTCTCTTTCAATCCTATCTTGTGCAAGAGATCTCTCACCCAAAAGACAGACTCCTGGCATTTTGAAAAATACAATGCAAAGATAAGCAAGTTGTCTAAATGTGAGAAAATGTGGATACTCTGTAGCCTGCAATGAGCTATAATCGGAGCCAGACACACTGTGAACACTCTTAGGTAGAGAAATGGTAATGTGATAGAGACTTAGAAAAGCCTTATGAAATAACTGAAATCTGGATGAATAGAGGTGTGATGACAAGCATCTTTTAAAAATATGGATGAATGGGGTGTGATGACAAGCATCTTTTAATTGTAGTGTTACCAGGAAACTTGAAAGAGGAAGAAGAGCTAACAAGTTGTGTAGTGACATCATTCTGAATTTGGGCACTAAAACAAACATGTTTAGAAAAGAAAGATCCAGAGGCATTTTCTTTTCTTTTTTTTTTTTGCCACTAAAAACATCCTTGAATAAAACTCCTTCCAGAAACTGGTTCTATCACTCACTGGGACAGCATGTGATGAAAAAATGGAAGAAACAAAACAGTCTGATCTGCACAATGAGGTATGACCCCCTGGAAAGGAGAAATTTCCTCCCACTACAAATCTGTAACCTTGTTGAATGATTTTCAGAATGAATTTGCCTGAAGCAATCTGTTACTAAAGAGAAAAATGGAGATTCAGACTTTCTGGAAGAGAGTACGGGCCAGGTTGGATTGGGGGGAAGGGGGTCACAAGGCCTCTTTAATAGCTATTCACACTTGTTGGACTGTCCTTGGTGTTTGGGAGATTTTAGACTTCTTACTGGAAACCCCTTGCCATCCCGCGGCGGTGGTGCTGCGGTAGCGTTGTCGCCTCACAGTAAGACACTGTCCAGTTCGATTCTCAGCTAGAGCGTCCTCTGCGTGGAGACATACGTGAATGGGCGTACCTTCGTTGAAGGTTGTGCGTCAGGGCTGGCAACTCGGCACGTAAAAATCAACTGCCAATCATCAGCGGACCGGAGTTTCGCTGTGGTGACCCCTAACCGGGAAAAGCCGAAAGACACAACAACTGGAAACCCCTTGCCACTTCTTCTTAAACGTCTGTTTATCTGAATTCTTCTGAAATTGTTTAATTTGCTTTTTTTTTGGGTGGGGGGGGTTGTTTTGTTTTTTTGCCAAAATTGGATGAGAAGAAATAAAATCCCTTGGACCATTTGAAAAAAGAGGGCTGAAAAATCTTAGCGATTCCCCGAATCAGTTTTCTCCTTTCATCCCACTTTTTGACAACCTCTACAGCAGAGGGGCCAAACACTAAATTTCTATCTAAGACAGAATATAAAATCTTATTTTTTAAATCATCTGAGAAGTTCTGAGAATGCAGTGAAGCAAATCTCCTTAAAACAGTACCAGTGGCCATAGCCCTGGAAGAAACATCAACAAAATCATACACACACTGCAAACAATGAGGGGCCAAACACTAAATTTCTATCTAAGACAGAATATAAAATATTATTTTTTAAATCATCTGAGAAGTTCTGAGAATGCAGTGAAGCAAATCTCCTTAAAACAGTACCAGTGGCCATAGCCCTGGAAGAAACATCAACAAAATCATACAGACACTGCAAACAATGAGTAGTGAGCTGTGCCATATAAAAACAAGTTAATTAAAGCATTTTGTCTTCTTCACAAGAAGAAACTATAGAAAAACTTTCCTCACACTTTCACAATATGTCAAAAAAAACGTTAATATATTAGCCTGACTTTGCTTGCAGAAGTAAACACTTTTTTCCCATCCTTAATAGAATGAGAAGAACTGGGGTTAACCAACTACTTAGCAGCAGTGGAATCAACTAAGGCTAAAGCTGCTGGGTCAGCTTTGGGAATAGTGTATAAACATTTAAAAGACTGATGAAATTTACACATCCTATCTGCCTTTTTAGGGACAGCTGGCTATCAGATAAACTGCAGTCAGTAACACACACATTCTCTAAAGAGACAGAATAGGAGGAACTGGTGTAGGTTCTGTAAATACAGAGATAACTCAGTGTTCTCCAACTGTAAACACTGGGACATTCTAGCAACAGTCTCGGAGAAAGAGAAACCCCCACAAGTAGAATCAGAAATTGAGTTCTCCTCTGAGTCTGAATCAGAAAACTGAGAACAAAACCCTGAACCTATCCCTGCATCTTCCTGCTCAGATTTAGAACCGTGAATCTCTTTAGGAAATTTAGCATTCCTGTTTCGTTTACCAGAAACATCTTTACAAGAAGGATCAATAGCCTAAATTAAACTCTGAACCAGTCCACGTAAACTATTCCTATCCAAAGAAATTTGAGGAGTAGATACATGTTTGGCTTTCTGACTATTTTTGACAGGAAAAATGGGGCCAACTATGTTACTAACGACAGCCACTGTTTCCCCAGGAATGGGTACAGCATTCTGACATAAGGAACTTGTTCCCTCTCTCAGGACCAACAAGAATGTCTCTCCCTTGCCCACTAAGGGGGCAACAACCACTGTGGAGGACATGGCTAACCTCTGTTCCATCATGGCTGTAGGTGCTACACTAGAGGGATTCAGTGTAAAAGATGTGTGGTCTGAGGTACAACAAATGGCCACATCCGAGTCACCCACATGGCTATCCTGCTGAAGTGGCAAAGACTGTCAGCTTAACTTTTTTTTGTAGCTGGAAGAAGGACTGACTGTCGGACCGCCAACCTGTTTCTTGGTCAAGCCGAAAATGTTATCTCTTTCCTGGGGAAGAGAAGCAGCAAATAAAGGTAAAACTACCAGTCCACATTAGTTACTTTTTGGCAGCAAAAATCATAGTAAGAAGCACTTTCAAACACTACGGCAGCCCTACAATAGAAAATTAAACACAATTTCTCCACAAAATATATGTTATTAGTTACATTAGACTATTTTACAACTGACAGAAAAAATCAAGGACTCTGTTTAAAAGTATGTTATAGTCTCGAGACGGTCCATTAAAGCACAACACTCCTAGCATTAAAATAATTTTCTTGAAGAGGAAAATTATTAAATCCTCAGTAAATATAAGAAAATGGAAGGTTTTCACCCCAAAGGGAACATATCTGTCCAACAAAGGAAACCACAAGCCGACCATCAATTCTCAAAAGCCTCGGAGGAATGTACTCTTTCTCGGCAGTAAAGCTCTTAGGCTTCTTGCCCAAATTTGTCTTTTAGTCAGCTTATCTCAAGCTGCTTGACAGTTTGGGCGCATGGAAGGTGTCCTGAAGCTTTGGAAGCTGGCCAGCTATTTTATCATTGGCAATCTATAACACATACACCTAAGGCTCCTGCAGCAGTGATCAATATGAAGAACATCCTCCATTTTATTACATGGAAATTCCAACAAAGGACTGCCGAGAATCCAAGTGTTTAGAGTAAATGCTTCAGCTAAAACATTTCTAACAAGTTGAATCCAGTTCCAAAGCCTCCTTCTTTAAAAGATAGATTGACTTCAGATCATTCCTTTTATAGGTTTTACTGGGGTAAGCGCTTTTGTCTTTGTAGACTTCCTCAGATTCAGTACTAGAGTCCTCACACACCATTGACCTTTGATTGTGCATTTTGTTACACTGCGAGTTCTCCTATGGAAATTCATTAGGTACCAACTCTATCTAGCTAATAAAAGTGTTTTCAAGTGACTGACACTGTTTCTCTTATCTTTACAACTTTTCTTACATTAAAATACACTTTTTGGTTAGTTTTCTAATTTGATTGCAAACTTGCTGAGAGCAGAAAGTACAGTTGTGTACACTCACCATAAACGTAGATGTTCGAGTGCATTCACTGTTGCAGTCATCACCTGTGGGTTATCCCTGCTGTGGTAGCCCTCGGCCGGCCCAAATACCAGAGTCAATGTTTTTTTTGCAGCATCTGCCGTCACCTGTAGTCTGATGTCACATCGTCAGTGCTATAAAGCAAGGGAGATGACGTCATTACATCAGATTTTCTTGCCCTAACCCATCAGAAGTACAAGGAAATAAGGAAAAGTGGTCCTGGTGGCTAAAAGTCACCATGGGAAACTTATGTCCCCCAGGGGAAGATGCTATATGGGGGCTAGAGGGAGGGGAAACCAGGACTGCAACAGTGAATACACTTGAACATCTCCATTTATGGTAAGTGCACACAACTGTACTATGTTCTTCGTGTTTCACTGTTGCAGTCTTCACCTGTGGGAGGATTCCCAAAGCTGAGGAGAAAGAAAAGAGATGGATTGTTAAATTAGGTGGTCTTTTTCCACCTGGTCTAAATGATAAACTGTAATATGTCATCTATCTTATCAGATTAATATATGCTTATACTGATTTACTTTTGCTGAATATTACATGATTAGATTTCTTGTCTACAGGAAATGATGTCATTACTGCTTTGTTGGATTTTCTACAAATAGCAGCCTCAGAGCTGCAATTAATGTAAAACCACTGATGAAAGCACTTTGCTGAAACCGGTCTGGTTATATTAAACTTTTTCGCTACCACCTTTCGGGTGCTGGATTGCCTTTTTTACTTTATATCAAGTTTGTTGAATCCGTGCATCAACCGTACTTGCTAGCTCAGTCTTCTCTAATGTTTTTTTTGCAGCATCTGCCGTCACCTGTAGTCTGTTGTCACGTCGTCAGTGCTATAAAGCAAGGCAGATGACGTCATTACATCAGATTTTCTTGCCCTAACCCATCAGAAGCACAAGGAAATAAGGAAAAGTGGTCTTGGTGGCTAAAAGTCACCATGGGAAGCTTATGTCCCCTTAGGGGAAGATGCTATATGGGGGCTAGAGGGAGGGGAAACCAGGACTGCAACAGTGAATACACTCGAACATCTACATTTATGGTAAGTGTACACAACTGTACTATGTTCTTTGTGTTTCACTGTTGCAGTCTTCACCTGTGGGAGGATTCCCAAAGCTGAGGAGAGGGGTGGAAGGACAGGTTAGAGTCCTAGGCATGGGTCAGCAGACCTTGCCGAACTGCAGAGGCAAACTATGCCCTAGACTTAGAAAAAAGAGGTAGGTGGTAATGCTTTGTAAAGGTACGGACAAAGGTCCAGGTGGCAGCTTCCAAAATGTCCGTAGTGGGGACTCCTCTGAGGAAGGCTGTGGAAGTGGAGGCTACCCTAGTGGAATGGATATGGATAGCCTTGGAGGGGGTTCCCATGTAGCCTGTAGCAGAAATGGATGCAGTGTGATATCCGTTTGGAAATGGTTTATTTGGAAATGGGCTTCCCCCTGCCCCAGGGGCAAAGCTGACAAGTAGTTGGTCTGTTTTTTCTGAATGGTTTAGTACGGTCCAGATAGTATCTGAGTTGTCTATGCACTTTTAGCGAGTGTAGAATTCTTTCCCCATTGTTTTGAGGGTTGGGAAAGAAGGTGGGTAGGTGAATGGCCTGGTTGAGAGTCACATCAGATACCACCTTGGGCATAAAGGAGGGGTTAGTCCTCAGGGAGACTCGGTCTCCATGGAAAATGATGAAGGGTTCAACAGCCACGAGAGCCTGAAGTTTTGATACCCTTTTGACTGAGGTGATAGCTAGTAGGAAGGCAGTCTTCCAGGAGAGGTATTTCAATTCTGTAGAAGCATCAAGTCCAAAAGAAGGTAAGGTTAGTTTTTCTAGAACGTAATTCAGGTCCTAGGGTGGCATGGGAGGCCTTCTAGGAGGTCTGATATAAAAAGCCCCTCTAAGGAATTGCTTAATCAAAGGAAGAGAGAAGAGAGGTGGGTCTGAATTGTAATGGGCAGAAATGGCTGAGGCATGGAATTTAATAGAGGAGAAAGAGAGGCCACTATTGAGCAACTCGGCTAGGTAATCGAAGATAAGAGGTATGGAAGGATGGGAGGTACTGGCCCCTTTGGACTGGTTCCAGGAGCAGAATCTTTTCAATTTCCCTGCGTAAGATTTTCTGGTGCTGGGCCTTCTGGCCTCTATGGTAATGTCTAGGACCTGTTTGCTTATAGGGACTCCTTGCTAGCCTTTAAGGTATAAGCCATGCTGAAAGGTTGAGAGTCTGTAAGTCTGGATGCAGTATCATCCCCCTCACCTGGGTCAAGAGGTCTGAGATCAGGGGAAGCTGCTTGGGGGGCTGTAAGGTCAAGTTGCGCAGTAAGGGGTACCAATGCTATCTGGGCCAATCTGAAGCAATGAGGATGGCCTTTGGGCTCTCCTCCCTTATTTTGATCAGTACCTTGGGAATAAGGGGCAGAGGAGGGAACGGGTACACAAAGAGGGAATTCCAGGGGAAGATCAAGGCATCCAACTTCCACGCTAGGAGGTGATACTCTATGGTACAGAACTTTTGCAGTTGGTGTTTGAGGTGTGAGGCAAAGAGATCCACTTCCAGAGTCCCCCACTCCTGAGTGATTTGCAGAAAGATTTCCCTGTGGAGCTGCCATTCATGGGGGTCCAGTAAGTTTCTGCTTAGGTGGTCTGCCAGGGTGTTGTTGACCCCTGGTAGGTATTGGGCAATTAGGTGTAGACCCAGGGAGGTGGCTGTAAGCCAGAGGCTCATGGCTAACGTGCACAGGGGGTAAGACTGGGTCCTCCCTGTTTGCTCATATACCACATTACTGTGGTGTTGTCTGTTTTTATAAGGAGAACCCTTGGCCTGAGATGGGGTTTGAAGGATGTCAGTCTTTTGTACTGCCATCATTTACTTCTGACTGATGTGCAAGTGAAGTTGCTGGGCATTCCAAAGACCTTGGGTGCACCTGCCTGCTACGTGAGTGCCCCAAGCAATGTTTGAGGGGTCGGTGGTGATGGTCTGGCTGGAAGGGCAAAGGATGAAGGGAAGTCCCTTGTTCCTGGCACAGGCCTCTGCCGACCAGAGAAACTCGGTCCTTATACATGAGATCAGAGGGAGAGAGGTCTCTAGGGATTGAGAGCGCTGGCACCAAAGGTTATTTAGGTACCACTGAAGTTTTCTCATGTGAAGCCCGGACAGAAGAATGAGAAGGATGCAAGATGCCATGTAACCAAGGGCTTGCAGGAACTTCCTCGCAGTGAGGTGACTTCTGGAAGCCAGCTAGGTAAAGTAGGGGGGCAGGAAGCTCTGCTTTTCTGGGGATAGGAAGGCCATTTAGGAAGTTGTGTGTATCATACCTCTCAAGAAAATGATCTTCCTGGTGGGGTTTTGTTTTGATTTCTTCTCGTTGATGGTGAACCCTAGGGAAGTGAAGAGAGATCTGACAAAGAGAAGATCCTGGAGCAGCTTTTCTTTGCACTCCACCTGAATGAGGCAGTCGTCCAGGTAAGGGTAAATCTGTATACTTCTCTGTCTGCAGAATGCTATGGCTGGGGCCAAGCATTTGGTGAATAGTCTGGGAGCAGTAGATAAGCCAAAGGGCAGCACAGAGAACTGAAAGTGTTGAGAGCCTGCTCTGAAGCACTAGAATTTTCTGCACGATTTCATGATGGGGATGTGGAGGTAGGCATCTTTTACGTCTAGGGTCACTAGCCAGGCATTTTTTGCTAGCATAGTCAGCAGCTGGTGCAAAGTTAGTATTTTGTATCTGGGGACCACCAGAGAGGTGTTCAGAATGGATAGATCAAGAATGGGGCGCCAAGTGCCCTCTTTTCTGGGAACAAGGAATAGTCTGGAATAAAAGCCTTTGCCTGTTTGATCTGATCGGATAGGTTCTACTGCATCCTGTGATATGAGAGTTTGGACCTGTTTCAGTGCCTCTGCCTACTGATTTGGAGGTAAGTCTGGGAGTTCGCTGAAAGAGAATTTGTATCCTGAGAAATTATTTTTAAGACCCATTGGTCCTTTGTTACAGAAAGCCAATAGTCTTTGAAGAGTGAGAGCCTTCCTCCTAGTTTTTGGTGAGTGAAGGGAGGGCAGACGGGGGAGGGGGAGTCATTGTGAGTGTTTGATATAAAAGGTTGGCTTGGAACTCCCTGCCTTAAAGACGGAAGTTGTCCATTGTTTGCTTCTCTGCTGGCCCTGGAATAGGGGCCTGGAGGGTCTGTCCCCACGGGGCTTACCTTGGCCCTGTCTGCTAGGTGCAGGGAAAGCCCAGTGCTTAAAGGAAAAGTTCCTGCTGAATCTAGAAGGTTGAACTTGAAAGAAATCTTTTACTGTTTGCATAGATTTTGCTTTGTCTTCCATCTTTTTAAGCACCTCTTCTGCTTTTCCCCAAATAAGCACTCCTTATCTAGGGGTGCATCAATAAGTTTAGACTTGACATGATCAGGGAGAGGTTGTTCCTTCAGCCAAGCATGTCTCCTAATAACAGATCCTGTCACTGCTGCCCTGCTATAGGCTTCAAGGGCATCATATCCACAAAGGCCACCTGTGTCACAGCTCTGGACCCAACCGAGGCAGAGACAGCCAAAGGCTCAGAAGATGAAGAAGATTTCTGCGGCATACCAGACTCCAAAAGGGTCTCAGTAGAGGCCTGCGTAGATATCGAATCGGGCATCAGGGGCTGCAAAAGCACCTCACTGAATTCCAGAAAACTGACAACCTGCTTAGTCGAAGCATCGTCGGAAGGCTTAGCCTCGTGTGGTCTGTCTCTATCTTTATCTCTACGTTTTTTTCAGAATGTCCACAGATTGTTGGCTGATGGATGCCATATCGGAATGTGAAGACAGAACATGAAAATAACTGTCTACAAAAAGAGCTCTACGGCAAATGGTTCTCGCATTAAAGAGGGCACAGAACTAGCAACGGGAGACGTTGTGGTCTGGGCCTAAAGAAGTGACACAGTAAGAATGGAAGTCTCGGTGTGGGATCTGCTTTCCACAGGCAAGACAATTGTTAACTTTTTTGGACATTGGTTAGTGCAAGAAAATAGGATCCCCAACGAGGTACTTAGCTTTAGACATTTTCCGCTGAAATTCAACTTCTGGTAGCAACCGACCGGCACTCGTGTGAACTGCTTCTGCTACAGGCTCCACGGAAAGAAAGACTGATGTAATGATGTCGGCTGCCTTGCTTTATAGCACTGATGACCTGACGTCAGACTACAGGCAACGGCAGCCAACGCAAAAAACACTGACTCTGGTATTCAGGCCGGCCAAGGGCTACCACAGCAGGGATAGCCCACAGGTGATAACTGCAACAGTGAAACACGAAGAACATGTGGTCATTCCATGGAACAGAGTAATCTGATATGGTCTTGAGGGGTATACATTACTGACTGAGCTCCAGCTATGTTCTTATTGGTTCTTTCACTTTTACCTCTCAGTTTAAAATACAGCTTGCAGTCACTTCATATGTCTTCTAAAGACTTCAAGCACTTAGTCTATTCTAATATTCTGTCAGAATAGTTTTTTTAAATTAGTTTTCTGTAATTGCATTATTTTTTTAGCTAAACAGCTTGCTGTAGGCCTGTAGTTATATGGACTACAAGCTTCAGTGTCTGAATTAATCTATGGCTTGTTACAGTTTTTCTAGATTTTTCACCAGCACTCCTACCCTGGGGTTGATGTGATTTTAAACGCTAGTATCTCTGCTTTCTGTCCCTTATAGTAATTTGACTACCAAAGTCCCTCCTCCTCTTCTCTTTCCTTGTTATTGTCACTAAGCACTAACATATCAGTTGCGTAAGCTAATTAAGTACTTTTTCCACCTGTTGTTTTCCATAAATCCATAATACTGAGTGACCACCCATAGAACCAGTATTGCTCTTGAGTTAATTTCCCTTAAAATAAATAATCTCTGGAAACTCCTCCCACTCTCATCTCATCTACTTATACTACTGGGAACTAGAATGTCAAACTGGATGTTCATCCTCCTTCGTATCTTCATGCTGGCTTAATGTACAGTACAGTACCTAGAAGGTTTAACCCATTTTTCATATTTTTTTATAATCTGCTCACCCTGGTGTTCTAGTATACAGAGCTTTCCTACAAATTCACTTCACTAGCACTCATTTAATACCCTTCCACTAGTATCTATTCATTTAGTGGGATGTGCGTCAGAACCACTTTGTTTTAAACTCTACGAGAGTACAGAAGTAGAGGAAAAACTAAGCCATTCATTGGCCAATGACTGCTTACAGATCCTTGAGTTGTGCTGTTTGTTATTGGCCAGTGTGCAAACTAAGACTGTCGTTTTTCCTCAGATAGCACTTTAGAAAACCTGCTTTAAACTTTACTGGGACCACTCCCACTGCAGCCAGTGACAGCATCTGAACCATGGGCATAAACTTTCCAACTGTGTAGCTAGGTTGGTTGAAATGGGTATCCTGAGACAATGTAGGTACTGAATCATTTTACTGACAACCACCTACTATTTACATGTCCCAACACAGTGTGTGACAGAAGTAGTTATATAATGACCATGGAAGCAATGCTCCTAAATAAACCATAGGCAAGACTGCTCTGCAAATTGTAGCATGTTACAGGCCACCCTCACAAACTCAGGAAACTCATGGCTCCTGAAAACACTAGAGGATAAATGTATCACCCAAACACACCATACTAGGTGACTGACAATTACTAATATAGACTGGGAACTGGGAACAAGCCTCCAAAACACCAAAAGCCCAAAAGTTCCTCATCCTCAGCAAACTCAAATGCCATGGATGGAACAACCTCATCCCCACAGAGAGAATAATATACTTGATCTCATCATCACAGACACACAATGTTGCTTTCACAAACGGAATATACCCTCACTGGTGAGATCAGATCTAATCATAACTAATCTAAATCCTCATCACATCCCACCCCCCCTGAAATAAAAAAAAGACCACAGTAAAGAACTTCACCACTTCTAACACAATTTCTAAGACCTTTCAGGTCCCCTTTCAGGCCCAGAAAGTAGGAAAAAAAAATGCTGAATCACAGCTGAATCACTAGCCACCTACCTTCTACCAGCACCTGCAGGAGCCAAAGCAAAAGAAAAACAAAAAGAACAATTTGTACTGCGTCAGTCGTCTGACCCAGTCAGGTGGAAACCAGCCATAAACAAACTCTACAACAAGGAGGAGCTAAACTACAAGATAAGAAAAAATTTATTAAAAGGTAAGACACCCTTGATCACTAAAAAAAAAAACTAAATTCTCAAAAAATCATCCAAAAAGCAAGACAAAGAGAAAAATAGCTAAAGAAGACAATCATAAGGCCTTCTTTAGCCAGAATATGAAAGAAACTAGGAGGAAACTCCCAGATATGCTCAGAACTAGTTCAAAAATGATGTGAATTACTGAGGTTCACAGACATTGCAGAACATACTGGCTGACAGGTTCAGTGCAAAACTTCTCCCCCTCCCCCAGGAGAGATATCTATACCAAATGGTGCCAGCCCAAAAATCTCCCAGCGCCCAAGTGAGACCTGCTCTCCAGCAAAAAAAAAACACAACTCATGAGAGGAATGTCCCCCCCGACCGTCGGACAGTTATGCAAGAAAATCTTACCTCTGACAGCTAGCACAGCTGTTTAATCAACTGGTAGTCCACTTTCACAAAGCGGTGCCTCCACCCTGCACGCACTGCAACATTAACCCGGCAGCCCTACACAGACCCTGCCCCAGAGGATATAATGGACAAGCTTTATAAAAGCCTTATTTGCAGAGGATCATAATGGACCTCATAAATGAAGATAAATAGGGACATAGGGAACTTAGGATTTTTTTTTTGTTGGCTTTGTCAAGTTTGGAGAGGTGAATTAAACTTTTTTGACTTTTGGTACCAGTCACCAAAGCCATTGATGAGAAGAGCAGTGATACAGAAAACCTCTCAATACAATCTCGATCTGATACAGGCCTTCGGGTAATACCCATTGCTGCAACACAGGCTAAACAACCATACATCACAAGATGGTTGCAGACTTTCAAATGGTCAAATGGAGTTCCACACAGAAGAAGATCACAGCTGGGCCAGGTCCAGCGCCTCATCTACACTGTCTGTCACAAGCAAACTCCAGGTCCCCTCTGGCTTGTCAGTCCTTGAGATTTCTCAAAGCAAGCAAGTACATGAATAACAGAAAGCACAGACAGAAGATGCAAGGGTCTCTGCTCTTGCAGAAATAAAACAAAGAGAGCTTGACACAGAAGACATCACAAAAAATATAAGAAGGGAAGGATGAAAAGTTACTTTACTACCAAATAAAAAATGCAAAATCCCGAAATGCCATAAAAACAGTCAGACCCCCTGGGAAAAAACAAATAGTTGGACACCCATGTAACTAAAGGCACTAAAGTAGTTAGGAAGTCCTTCTCAGGGGCATGGGGGTCGACACCCCATGTATAGTTGTCATTCAGCCATTATTGTCTCCCTCATAGTGGAAGTCCTTCTAATGCATGCATCCTTATCATGAAGGGATTCTCATCTAGATCAAGGGATTCATCAGGAGTTCCCACACTCATCCTCACCAAACAAATAATTGACTACAATGCTCCCTCCTGAATGTATCTGACCCGACACTTGCAGCAGCTGGAGAGGAGGTGAAAAATGCTGGCAAAATGAGGAGGGTCTCAAAATCTATCCCTATATAGCTCACCGCTTAAACTCTCCCTTCAGTAGCGGGCTTAAATTAAGCCACACCTGGCCATTGCCTAACATACAAGGCCATATTCAACCCAGAATTGATGAATATGCTTCACCTCCAAATCAAGATCCAGCAGAGCCAGAGCAGTGGGAGGACTCGACCTAAACTTAGACACATTTATTAATAGGAAGTAGGAGGAAGGGGGTGGCGTGCAAATCGACAAACAATAGGCTAGAGCTTATAAATCCCTGGCAGATAGAGGAGTGAACCTGGAAATCAATGAGATGGAGATTATAAATGCAATGGATGGAGGTCGCTGGATATACCCCAGAGAACCTATGAACCTATAAGACAACTTACTGTTTTAATCTATTTTAAACAATTTGCGGACTACAATACAAAACATATAGTGTTTTGTATTACAATCCACACAGTGTTTAAAACAGTAAGTAACTCCTGTCTTACTACATGTACAACAGTCGGTTCTCTAATGTGCTCACGGGCAAACAGGTTTTCAGTAACATGCATCAAACTATACATATCTCACTCAATACAGATGAAACACATAGACTTACCTACGGTGAGGCTCTCAAAAGTAACCTACCTAAGCCACAAAGGCCTCCTAAATGTAGCCGAAGAAACAAGTACCCTCAGCAACCTTGCAAACGCTCAACTCAAGCAGCACCTATCATGAAACATGCATCTAAGACTCACAGTGTCTCAACTCACAAGACCATAAGGCAAACCTCAACAACATCCAACATCTTGGCAACTGGTGATTCCATATTAAGACATATCAATGCACCACTCACAAGTGCAAGGAAAGGGTCACAGTCAGTTGCCTGTCAGGAACAAGGATTCACCAAACTTTGCATGCACTTAAGCCCCTGCTCCATAAATACACATATAACACAGTCATAACACATATGGGAATAAATAACTTGACACTTTTCTCCCTGGACTATATGAAGAGAGTCATGATGGAGCTATAGGAATATAAATCAGAGGCAGGTATGAACCAAGCCTTGAGCAGAATTTGCCATCACAGAGAATGATGCCACAATACAAACAAAAGACTATGGGTTTTAACAACTGGCTTACCTGCTGGTGTCATTCAAAGGTAGTCCAGTATACATCTTCTTGGCAGGAGTTAGCTGACAGTGCAAACTGTTTTGCAAGAAATGGCCTGCACCTCTATCACCATTTCATGTACTGGCCAAAATCCTGTCCACCCCCAAAGTGTCTTTTTTTAGTCAATGTCAGTCTTCAAAACCATCCAAAATAAGGAAACAGAATCTGGATAACATAAACATTTTGCTACTCAACACTAGGAGACTTCACAGAAAACTCCACTCCCTACCTTGAAATGTGCCAATATATGCATTATCATGGAGACCTGGTTCAAGTCCATAGAGTGCAACAATCGGTGCAAGGCTTCAATGCTTATCATCCATTCAGGTCCACTGGACTAGAATGTGCTTACCATACATTCAGGTCCACTGCACTAGATGTGGTCACTAAAGGCAGGGGCATCTCTGAAGTCTTTAAACAAAGTGCAATATCCAGACTTGTTAGGATAATGGCCTGGAAACCCACTACATCCCATTTACTATTAATAAAACCCTGTATCACATCATAGCCAAACATAGGACTGTTTATATATCCCCTCTAGTCCATGCTTTCTACCTGACCAGTATGGAGACCCTATGGCTCAAGCTAAGCACCATTCTCGTAGGGGGATTTCAACTACTCCTCTCCCCCCAAAAAATTGGGAGACTTTTACATCCAGTAATATGTATGCCCATTGAACACAAACTCTCTGGACCAGTTAGTGCACACCCCAACTAGGGGCAATAACATCCTGAACTTGGTCCTTACCCAGTATGAAACAGCTCTGTTCTATGCCAGTCGTAATTCCTCCCTAGTTAAATCTAACCATAAATCAGTCACATTTACTACAGGAGCACCTACCAGTAACTCAGTATTCAGCTATTATGCTAAGGCTACTCTACTTAAAATGATTGCTGACCTAGCTAAATTAAATATCCCCTCCAACCTTGATGACCCCATTGTGTACATTGAATCCTTTGTTGAAATATTCTATGCTTATCCTCATGTAAACAGCTGTAAAATAAACTCCTATGGTGGAACCCAAATATAAACAGGATCTACAACAGAAGAAGTAAACTAATTGCACATAACTCCCAGCATGCCAAAATGCTGTTGGTAAACTTAGCAGGAACTCCAGTCCCTGTTCAAATCAACCAAACCAGGTATGAGGTAGAAATAGCCAACCAGACTAAAAACAACCACAAAACATTCTTTAACTATGTTAGAAACCTTAAAAATAATACCCAGCACTGCACAGAGCTAATAATAAATAATATTACCTACTCAGACCCAAAAGACATAGCCAATCTACTAGAGGATAAATTTAGCTGAAACTTCACCCCCAACATTCCTAGATCATATACTTGCAGCTAATCTACCCCCCCAATCTCCCACAAACAAGTAATCAAGGCCAAGAATATTGCTTCTATGGGGCCAGATAACACACAAGGATGCCTACTGGCTAGCCTGAAACAAGATATGTAACCCCCAACACAGTCTATTCAATATCAGCCTCCAAATAGGCTAAGTGCTACCTGACTAGAGGACAGCAACAGTCATCCACCTGCACAAAAGTGGAACGTCAACTGACCCATGTAGTTATAGATCCATAAGTCTGACAAGCCTCATCTGTAAGGCTATGGAATGGATCATTATGGAATTAATAAACAATGACCCACGCAACTTACAAACCCCTGACATAGGTCAATTTGGTTTTGTTAAGGGCAGATCTTGTCTACTCAACTTGGTTGATTTCTTTGAGAAGGTTACTGAAGCAATGGAGTGAACATCAGTACACACTGCATATCTAGATCTTGCTAAGGCATTCAACACCATTCCATATTCAGAAATATTAATAAAGTCTCCAATCCAAATGTCAGTCCTTATGTAACTCGATGGATAGAAAACTGGCTCACAAACTGAACCCAGGAAATTAGTGTGGGCAACACCATCTCCTCCAAAAGACCTGTCACGAGTGGAATACCACAGGGATCTGTCCTTGGTCCACTCCTCCTTAGCATTTATTTCTAGGAGGTCAAACCCAATGTTAACGGCTTATGGCTCACCATGTTTGCTGATGACTGTCAACTAGGTGCCATTATTAACTTTCCAGAGGACAAAACAATCCTCCAAGAGGGCCTTTCTCATACAAATAGTTGGTGCCCATACCACAGGCTAAAATTAAATGTCAAAAAATGTGCACTGATGGATTTCAGCAAACATGTTGTCCCCTGCAGGTATCACATTGACAATACACCACTGAAAACTGACCGAGTAGTTAGGGACCCAAGAACCTATGTTGCCACTAAACTGTCCTTCAATCACCATATGTCTACTATTGTAAGAACATAATTTGTTATTGTCTAGCTTACTAGTAAAGGTATGGAGCACAGATTCAGAGATGTGATCATTCCACTGTATTTGTTCATTGTTATACTGATCATGGAGTATAATGCCACTTTTGGCAAGTACTTGTTCAACACCTGACACAACCTGAATGCCCACAGCATTTTCTCACCAAGAAAATCAAAGGTCTGAATCATTACAACTACACTGACTTCTCAAATCCTTGTCCCTATACTCTATATCATACAGGTCGCTGAGGGGTGAACTCTGCCTCTCACAGAGAGCCTCAGCAGATCCTATCCTGTAAACCCACTGCATATCCACAAATCCAATCATTGCAACATAAGTAGAGCATGTTGAAAAGAGAGATATGTATCACAGAGAATTCTACTTTTTGGAAATGCCTTCCTCTCCACATAAAACAAAGCCCTTCTATTATTCTGTTCAAATGTAATCTGGATGAATGGATTTGAAATTACAAATTTATCCCTGGAATCACACCCTTGCTCCTTATGGAAAGGGGTAACATGTACATGTTCTACCTACTATGGGCTATTTGTGTTTAAATTACAGGGGTTAAATAAAATCATGGGGAATGCATAGCTAGGTTTCTAACCATCCTTCAAGGTCAAACGCCTAGTAACAAACCATTAAACCATGTTGTAGATTTTTTTTTGTCAACAGCTACATAAACAAACATTGTGCAAAAGTAAGAACATAAATAAATAAATGAAAACAAATTAATAAACTGGGGCTTCTAGCCATTCAAGGACATTATCACTCATTTCCTTGAGCAAATAATTACATCATCAGACATGCTGCAAAGATTTCCTATCAAAACAATGATACTGCAGACATTCCCTAGATGTCTGTGCTGGGCAAGAAAAAAAGAAGGATACATGGGCTAGGTGCCAATAAGTGTCAAAATAAACTCCAAAAAATGAAACACGATTCAGTACACCATGGAAGAAAAATCCAAACAAGGTTTATACAGAATACTAATATAAAACATTACTGCCTCAATTCCTTTTGCTTTAAAATAGGTTTTAATGGCAAATAATCATTTAATATTGGACAGTTATAAGCTTTGAGTTCTAAAATCCATCTTAACTCAAGAGCTTCAGTGCTATTTAACAGATACCCTCCATTACGTTAGGCTGAGTTAATTCTAACACTTGAAATTTAAAATCATGTGCTACATCATTAACAATAATATGTCTAACTAATGCATTGCTAGTTTTTTGTTTAACAATATCTGCCACATATTTGTATAAACATTCTTTGAAAGTTTGATTGGTTTTACCTACATAATATGCCATACATTACTTGCACTCAGGCAGATATACTATATGTTTTGTATTACATTCTGCATACTGTTTAAAATGACGGCTGGTTCGACTACTAATAGCTCTAGTATGGCTTGTGAAGCTCCAGATGGTGGAATACAGGCGCTTCAGTTTCTTCCAGCTGAGTTTCCTTCATTACTGAACAATAAGCCAGATATTTCAAAAAACTTCTCGGGCAAAGGACCTACGGAACATGAATCTACTGGGACGAAGGGAAAGGGACGCGGACAATGAAAGAAGAATTACTGACTTAGACTGCGCAGGCATATGCTCTGAAGGAAGAAAATGACAGTCCGAGATGGTAACTAGAAGCATACAGAAATGATTTAGAACTACTGAAGCAGCAGAAAGATCAGTTCTACCACAGTAAAGAAGACCACACAAAAGACCAGCAGATTCAGTTTCTGCAGCAGGCTATGCAAGGCATGTAGCACCAACTGCTTGTTCTCCAACAGGAATTAAAAAACAAAACTTCAGAACCTGACAAAGCAAAATAGGAACAAACCCAGACACAAGCATTTTGAAGTGTTCTTCAACAAAGTATGGAGATTTGATGTCCAGAGCAGTGATTTGGGGAGGAGACAGCAGAAGGAATGAAGACCTGGATGACATTGTTGCTGTTATAGGAATCCAAAAGAGAGAACTACAGGGAGATTCAGACAGGGAAAGAGACCTACTGAAAGTGATTGTTTCCCAACAGTATGGAACTATATTAAAGGAAATTAGTGTGGTTTCAGCAGCACTTCAAAACCATAACAAAGAAAGGAATGCTGACATACCAAGCAAAGCACCCCTGAAATCACAGAAAAAAGCAGTGTTAATTGGTATCATATCAACTTTTCTTCATGTCCATCCATTTGGCACAAACTTAGAATACCTCTGGTCTTATATGCAACAACTAGACACTAAGATATCAGCCAATGAAATAGAGATGCTTCTGATGGGGCTGCCACGAATGTTTAAGCAAGAATTCTCAGGTGCTGGAGCAACGCTAGAAAAGAATTGGAAATGATGTGGCTTTTGAGGGTATTAAAACTCTTTTAATTGTGAAGTTTAATAAACCTTCTCAGAGAAATAATGCCACTGCTGTGGCAAGTTTATGAGCTGAAGAAATGTGTTCCTGTGCTTAAGACTAATTTTAGAGTTACTGAAGCCTGTAATTAAGTCTGATGTTCACTCATGAATGGTATCATGCAGAAACAGAGAAAAGAGAACAGAGAAGCATCTGTTCACCAGTCAGAGAAAATTTTTCTAAGCACTAAATGAGGACACAACATTGCACTACAACATCAGCCAATGCCAACCAGCAAAATGTGCTTTCAAGGTCTAAGTTAGGTACATTCCTATACTATCAAACCAATATTTGCATAATGAGAAACAATTTACAAGAAAAAAAAAACATGCAGTCCAAAAGAAACATGTTCAAAGGTTTCTAAGTCATAGCTGCTGTGCTGTTTTAAACAAATACATGACTTCAAAATGAACATTTCAAGAAAATGATTGTGTTCATGAATCACCAGTAAACACAATGCTATAGAGGAAAAGGCTGTTGATATGTGTGGACTATTTTTAATTTAGTCTCACAATTGAATTCTAGCTCATCCTTTTCATTAAAGTACGGCTGAAAATATGCTTTTTCAAAACAATCATTAATTAAGGATAATTTGGTGATAAGAATATATTTTCTTATAATTAGACAATAGCATAGATGCCAATCAATTAATTTTCTATATTTAAAAAAGTATGGCTAGTCATGTTTAACATACTTGTTGAGCTGTCTCATATATATTTCTGAGGGAGTAGTGAGGAGCCAATCATCCAGATAGGGAAACACATGGAATCCTTGCAGTATCAGGTGGGCTTCCACTACGGCCATGCATTTGGTGAACACCCTGGGGGCTGTGGTGAGACCAAAGGGGAGTACTCTGAACTGGTGATGATTGGCTCCCAGCTGGAAGTGGAGAAACCTTCTGGAGTGCCTGCACATTTTGATGTGATAGTATGCATTCTGAAGGTCTACAGAGCACATCCAGTTGTCCTTCTGCAGGGAGGGCAGAATGGACTGAATTGTGACCATTCGGAACTTTGAATGGGCAACTGATTTGTTCGGGGTTGTAAGATCCAAAATGGGTCTGAGGTCCTCCCTTTTCTTGAGCACTAAAAAATCTGGAATAGATGCCTGATCTACGCTGGTCTTGGGGGACAGTTTGGATGACACTTTTTGCGAGCAACTTTGAAATTTCTAACCTTGGACTAGGTTCTTCTAAAGTGTTGTGTTCTGACCCTGTAAAAGTTTTTTGTTGGTGTATTATTTTTTTTAAAGCAAATGCAGCTCTGCTTATCCTAGCTATTTGTCTGTGTTATGAAGGGGTTTTAGAATTCCTAGTAGTACCTGATAAATACTGGAATCATTATATGTTTTGATAAACAAACAGAGTATTGTGATTTCCTGCTGAGGTAAAACATGCAACTGTGTCTGTGAAAACTCTTTGCTTGTGCTCACTAGCTGATGTATTGTTTGCCTCACTACCTTTTTCTCTATTTCTACATGTACCAGCCTTGTGTTCCTCTACATCCCTGCGCTAGACCACCTGAATGTACCCTGCTGGACGCCTAAGAAAAATAGTCCAAAGTTAAGAATTAACCTACCAGCTCCCTGAGAGACCTTTCCTAGATAAAAGACAGTGAAAGTATGTGTTGTTATATCTAATAAAAAAATTGTAATAATAATAATTTTTTATAGATGCTGCTAGGTTAGGCAAGCTTCCCAGTCAGGTTAGACAGCAGCCAAACCCCCCCATTTAGCATTTTAAATAACCCTTATTTCCAGCTTATAGCCTCTTTATCTCAAACCAGTTATCTCCCCCCCTCTCCCTTAGCCTGACTTTCCCCTTTAGGAGACCTATTTGCTGCAATAAAGTGACTGGCCACTAGGTGGTGGCATAATATAAGGTTTCTGTCTATTAATTTCCACACCTAATCTTAACCTTATCTCCCTAACTTTGTTCCCAGTTTTCTTCTGACTTACTGTTTTACCATCTCTCCTTTGTCCTAAGGTATATTTAATCACATTCTACTCCTCTAACATCCTAAATCTATTCTTGCTAGCCTCTCAACATTCTTCTACATTCTCTTACTTTCAGAGTTACCTGCAGAATTTCATACTTCCCTGATTGCCATCCTCGACAGTCTACTCTCTTGTCTCTACCCGCTCCGTTCGCCCTGCGGGCTCACTCCGCTCCCCTACCCTGCACCCAATTCTCACCCACCCCCAGTGCTCCTACATTTATTCCTCTAAAGCCACACCCCCATTACATCTACTCCAGTCAATCAGATCATATCATTACCACTTCCAACCCCCCTTATCACAACACACCCACTGCTACCTTACCTCCCATCCCTCCTTGTTACAACACCTCACATACTGATATATCTCCTAACCTGCTTACAAAACCCTACCTCCCATTCTTCTCCCACTTCTCAATCCAATACAATGTCTATATTAATCATCCCATACCAATTACAACTATTACTCTTGCTCTCACTCTTACCTCCTCTAACCACTGCCTATCGCCTAACCTCCTATGAACAACCACTATACTCTACCCTTCTCTTCCCCTCCAAACACACTTCAATAACACCATTAGCTATCTCTCCAAACTTCCTAAACTTCATATCCAAACCCAGCTACCTGCTAGCCAAATATCATAGACTAGCACACATTAAGTATACCAACCTAAATACTAGAAAATTATTTGACTATTATTGTAAGCCTCTCCACCCTAAACACATAACACTCCTCCATGCCTTACTAGATGGGGACATTCATCCTAACCCTGGCCCAAACTATACCCTTACCACTGCAAACTGCAACCCAAATAAAACTAGTACCCTAGCACCTACCAAACCTTCTAACTCACTCTCTATAGCACATCTCAATATACGCAGCATTAGCAATAAAATTGCTCAATTCATGCCCTCCTAGATGTCCACCTATTTGACATCCTATGTTTATCTGAAACTTGGCTAAAACCTACTGTTAAGGACAATGAAGTCACCCCACCTGGTTACAATATCATTAGACTAGACCGCACAGCCACAAAGGGAGGAAGGGTAGCAATCCTCTATAAAGCAGAGCTACAACTTAGCACTGTGAATCTTAGCCCACCTTTAGACAATAGTGCTGAAATACTTATCTCTAAATTTCAGGTCAACACATGTAAAGCCATAAATATTATCTGTATATATCTTCCTCCAGGAAATAACATTAATACACTTGAAAATATCCTTAACTAGCTTTCTATTAATCTCCCACAAGAAACAATAGTCCTAGGAGACTTTAATATTGATTGGAAGTCCTGTAGTAATACACACCCCACCACCCATATTAACCTATATGACTTCTCACAAACTATTAACTCCCCTACCAGAACTAATAGACCCAACAACAAAGAAAGTACCTTGGACTGAATACTTACTAATAGTCCTCATCAAACTTACTTAGTAGGAATCCTCCCAGATGACCTAAGTGACCATTCACTAACTCATATTATCAGACATAAAACCAACCTAACTTACCTTAACACTTTCAGAACAGTACGCACCAAAAAGCAATTTAACCCAGAACTTTTCCAAACAGAACTCAAGCAATGTAATTGGTCACCATTAAAATCTCTCCCACTCAATGAAGCAGTAGAATACTTCAATTCCACATTCTTAGCCATCCTGGACCACCACACCCCAACACGTCCTGTTAGAAATAAAGCTAAACCAGCCCCTTGGCTCTCTTAATACTACTAGGCAAAAAGTCCGTCTCAGAAACATATCCTGGGCAAAATGGCGTACTACTAAGAATCCTACAGATCACCATACCTTTAGGCAACATAGAAATAATACAAATAAAGCCATCCTGCTAGACAAAAATAACTTTTACCTCCAATTACAGCAAACCTACCACAAGGGACCACAAAAGTTTTAGACTAGCATTAACAAACTTCTATACCCAGGTCAATCTATCACTCCCAACCCACTAGGCTCTAACCCTGAGAATCCCACACATACTGCAAATGCCTTCAATTCTTTCTTCACAGACGCCATCCAAACTCTTGCTAGCCATCTATCTCCTGATACCTCAAATTTGCCTACTTCTACTACTAACCCATCCCCATCATTTCATTTACAACCAGTGTCTACTTCCTTTATTTGCTCCCTTCTCCAAAAATTAAAACCTACCATCCCCTCAGCTGACCAACTCCCGGCAGAATTCCTGCAAAAAGGAGCTAAAGCCATTGCCTATCCATTCTGATCAACAGAACCATGAGTGAAGGAACTATCCCATCTATCTGGAAAATTTCTCATATCATCCCACTACATAAAGGGGGAAACTCCAATGACTTCTCTAACTTTCATCCTATAGCTCTGCTATCTCCTCTTGCAAAAATAATGGAGAAGTGCATCCATAAGCAACTACTTAACTACCTTCTCCATTAAAACTTACTTGCCAACTGTCAACATGGATTCAGACCTTTCCACAGTACCACCACTGCCCTGCTATCCTTCACAGACTGCATCAACAAAAACCGCAACAAAAATATTCTTTCCTCTGCAGTCTTCACCGATTTATCTAAAGCTTTTGATATGGTTAATCACCAACTCCTTTTACACATATTGAAATCCCTTTCACTCGATACTCTAGCCATGAATTGGTTCAAATCTTACCTAGAAAACAGACAGCAGGCTGTACTCTGGCAAAATAAACTATCTAAACACCTTCCCATTTCCCTTGGTGTTCCGCAGGGCTCCATATTAGGCCCACTCCTATTTTCCATTTATATTAATGACCTTCAATCAGCAATTCCACACACCACTTGTATTCAATATGCAGATGACTCTACTATAATCTGTTCAGCCACTTCTCAAACTGAACTTCAGTCTCTTACCCAAAAAGCTTTCAGTACTGTAGAACAATGGTCCTCAAACCGCTGCCTCCTCCTAAACCCCCCAAAAAACTAAACTGTTACTCTTCACACCAACCCGAAAGTCCACCCCTATACATTTCACACTCACATCTAATAATGGTACTCTTATTTCTCCCGACCTAACCACTAAACTCTTAGGAATAACAATAGATAACAACCTCAACATTGATACTCATATAAACAGCACAATAAAATCAGTTAACATAAAACTGGGATCCCTTTATAGAATCAAACCCTTTCTTACACCAGTAGCTAGGACTGCTATAGCCAGAACTCACTTAATCTCCATTCTACTCTATGCTTCATCTATATGCACTAATCTTTCTAAAAACAACCTCAGCAAACTGGCAACATCCTAAAATAATATTGCTAGATTTGCTACAGGCTCTCCTTTCAGAACACATCACTATCTGAATCTAAAACAACTAGACTGGCTAGAATTTCTTAACCAGCTTCAATTTCACCAGCTTGCTATAGCCCACAAGACCCTGTATCAACCCACCAACACTCCAATACTCTCTAGCCTCATTACACCTTACAATAATCTCAAGAACTTACGCTCCTCAAACAAACTGCTGATCAATACTTCCAGATCCAACAACTCAGCAGCTGACTCCCTGTTCTCTAACACTGTTGGAAAACTATGGAATCTACTACCCACTGAACTCACAATTCAGACTTCTCTTTCACTTTTTAAAAATAATCTAAAACTATTTCTCAATACACACTGGCTATGCTCCTGCACTAACCCTGACTAAATTTTGTCCTTTACACTAATAATCACTCTACATATTTATAATCTTACCCTTAAAAATCAATATACCATGTTACTGCAAATAAAATTTATGTATATATGTATATTGTACCCTCTCTTGTACATTACCTTTGCTGCTTACTGCTCATGCTATGCTCACTATGAGTACTGTATTTTGTACTTTTTAATAACTAATGTTTTTATGTAACAATAGCTGTTTTTTTTTTAGTTTGGTCTGTTATGACTTTCTATATTAATTTTGTATGTGTCTTGGAGCTTTTCTCCCTGGGCCTCTACTGAAAATGGACATGTATCCAGCTAGACTAGCCTGGTCAACAAATGTAAAATAAATAATAAATAAAATCTCAAGATCTCTGGTTCACTGGACCTCTTCTGCCACAAGGGTGGCATCTGCCATTTGCACCGCTCTCCCCTTTGCCTCTGGAGGAAAAAATCTTCCTGTGATTCCTGAAAAGAACCTTAAGATCTTCAGAACCACAACTTTTTACCACCACGCTGGTTCCTGGAGAAGGACCGTTGAGGGGTGGCAAAACGGATTTCGACAGTAGACAAGGTCTTTCTGACCTTCTCACTCTGGGACAGTGCGTCTCTAACAGTAGGACCAAACAAGCATGATCCGTCAAAAGAAGCATTGGTGAATGACCCCTTGAAGGGTAACGTGAAATCACAAAGCTGCATCCAGGTGTGGCACCTTATAGCAATGCCTGAACTGGCCGCCCATGAGGCATCTTCTGCCACATGCGAGATTAGCCTCATGAACGTATTCACTATAGAAAGAGGGGTGGAGATTCTGGAGGAAAAGGTCTTCTGTTCCCTGACCAGGTCTCTCTGTAGTCTGGTCAAATGTGCCAAGTAGTTCAGCTGTCATAGTGCAAAGGTCGCTGAAGCATACACCCGCTTACCGAACCTATCCACCGCTCTGGACTCCCTGTTAGGGGACTGGACAGAGGAGCTCTCCTGAGCCAGCTCCTTCTTCATGGCTGCTGCAACCACCATGGCATTGACAGGGACACCCTTCATCCAATAGGGCCTATCAGATGGAGTACTAAGTATTTTGTCCAGGCATTCTGGAATGGGCTCTACTGTGTCCGGCTCTTTCCATGCGCTGTGGGAGATCAGATCAATAAGAGGGTCTGCGGGGGGGGCAGAATGCAGATGGGCCTGACCAGTGTTTCCTCAGGGTAGGGTTTTAGGCAGACCACCCACCCTTCTGGTGCAGGATTTCCATGATGTCTCCAAAGCAGACATCCTCAGGTGAGGATCTTGGGGACCTTACCCCTTCATCCAAATCGGTGTCCTCAGGGCAGGATTCTGGGGGGGGGGGTGGATCCAAGTTCTTCCTTTTGCACACACAATTACAATGGACTTCCTCAGTGGGGTGCTCCAGGGAGGTATTGGAAGACTCAGGCTGTTCCAAATGGGAAGTGACCTGGAAGCTCTTCTGGGCAGGTTGACCAGGAAGTGACAGAAGGGATGACTCAGGCACAAACTCTCCTGAGGAGGGACCGGGCTCCCAAGAAGGGAGAGTCGAGGCTCTCCTAGGCTCGGAGAGAACCTTCTAAACAGCTCTGAATGCCGAGGGTAAACAGGCATCTGAGGGCATATCCGCTGGAGCCAAATCTGTTGGAGGAGAAGCCCTGGGAGCTCCCGCCACCCCCGGATCTGAGAGGTGAATTGGAGCCGCGCTATCAAGCGCCAAGACTCTGACAGGAAGAGACAGCTCCAAAAACTTTGTCTCTGACATCAAACCCTCGGACCCAACGTCCATGATACAGTTCCGAACGTCAACCCGCTTTGAGATAGTCAGAGCCATATCACTCAGGGCAACCGTCAGAGTCAAGGTAACAGTACCTCTAGGCTCCGACATCCCAACTCCCATGATCCTCGGAACTTGACAACTCTGAAGCCAGAGGTCGGATCAGAGAAGGAGAGATGGGAACAAATGAAGGCCGATGGCTCACAGATTCAACGGGGGGGCAAAGCAGACAAAACCCTCAGTTGAATCTGTGCCTTGAGAAACCTCATCAGCATCCTGTCAACCTCAGCTTCAGACAGGCTTCGAGAGGACCTGATGGATGACACCACAGAAGGTGGCCTGGAGACTGGCCTGGAAGACTGCAATAAAGGCGACTGGGCCTTGAGGTAATCGGCTCTGGGGAGAACCTTGGAGACAGGAGCTGAGACGAGTCCTCACAGTCAATCGGACTTGAGTCCTTTGGATCCAATGACTCGGCAGTTTTCCGAGGAGGCTCACTGGACATATAAAGAGCTCTGTCCAGGGACCATTTCTTCTCTTTATGCTTCTTGGAGGGGGCTTTAGCTCCTAAAGTATAAGGAGTCACAGAAGAGGAAGAAGCCACAGATGGTAAAAGGCCCTTCAGAATAAGCTTATTCCTCCTATCAATATCAGCGTTGGTTAAAATCAGTGCATATGGCACAGGAGGAATCCAAATGAGCGGGCACTAACCTTAGCACACTACAGTCTCTGTGTGGGTATCCAACAGAGGGATCTTGTGCCTACACATAGCACACTTTTTAAAACCAGCTGGCTTTTCTGACACAATGAACACTAATAGAAGATTGCAAAAACCAATGAATAGAAAAGATTTTTTTTTTGTTATATGAAGGAAGGAAAGAATGGAGTTTAGGAAGCAGAAGGTTATCGAAATCCTACAACAGAGGGAAAAATAGAATAAAAATTGTAGAAGAAAACGCAAACAAATAACACAAGGCAGCTCAGGAGATCACAATCCTGATGTTGACGAAAATGAGGCAAATGAGATCTGAGGGGCTGAGGGGAGATCCTGATGCTGACGAAAATGAGGCAAATCAGATCTGAGAGGATGATGGGAGAGCAGGGCATTATGGGTAGGAGGAGGAGCTCAGATTTTCGGCTCCTAGAGCTGTAGTATACGGTCAAATTGGATCCAAACCCACAGGCTGAAGATCAAATTAAAAACATTAACTTCAGAGATTATGCTTAACTGTATACAGTTTTTAGCAACAATATTAAGTAAAATCAGATTGCGGTTATGGAAGAAGGTGTGGGGTCTAATAGGGATGAATATTTAGTATGACTGTAAAGGAAATTATGACTGTGTATTTGTATATCTATATGGTTACATTTGTAAATATTTGTAAATATGTAATATTTTGTAAATGAGTTGTTTTTGTATATAAATAAAGGAGCTCTAATCTTTTTGATGTGATCCTCAGGTGGAATCACAGGGCTGTTACAACTGATCACTGAATCTAAGATGTAGGCTGTGAGTGGAAATGAGTTGGCGAAGAAGAAAAATGTCACTGTAATTCAGAAGGTAAAAGGTGTTTTGGAAGTGAATATCGTGGCATCAGGAGGTCTGAAGGAATCTGTTTTACAAAAAAACTGATGGAAGAAGCAGAAAGTACAGTTTTGTACCTACCATAAATGTAGATGTCCGAGAGGTATGCATCTGCAGTCCTAAGATATGGGTTGTCCTGCCTCAGGCAGCCCTTCGGTCGGCCGGATTCCAAAGTCTGGGTCTGGCCTCGGCTGATGTCGCACTTCACCCGACATCATAGCTGCTGTGAATTGGGTATAAAGGCATCAGCCGACGCCATTTTCCTCAGTGTTTCTTGCCCCAGATGCCAGGTGCCCTCTAGGAAGGCTAAATTTGGATAAATGTAAATGATTCCAAACAGTAGAGAGCAAACAATATAAACATGTATATACATATATACAAACAAATACACCATAATAGATTCCCCCAGCTAGCTACAAGATGGGCAAATACCCTAGGAGTACCACAGAGGGAAGGAGGGTGGGTAATCCTGACTGCAGATGCATACCTCTCGGACATCTACATTTATGGTAGGTACAAAACTGTACTATGTCCTTCAAGGATGCATCTGCAGTCCTAACATATGGGTAGAATACCATAGCCAAACTGCGGGAGGACGCACTAGGATGATTATGGTGTAGCTAAGATCCCTTGCAAAACAGCAGTTGCAAAACCTGCTCGGGATCTGGAGTATAAAGGTAGATTATAATGCTTGGCAAATGTATGCACGGAGCTCCAAGTAGCAGCTTCTAAAATGTCTTTGGTAGCCACTCCACGTAGGAAAGCTGTAGTAGTGGCTGTAGCCCTTGTGGAGTGAGGTCTGATGTTTTCTGGAGATGTCTTTCCATGAAAAGAGTAACAAAATCTAATGCAATTTCCTATCCATTTAGAGATTGTCTGTTTTGAAATTGCTTTTCCTTCCATTCCTGTTGCATATGCTACCAGAAGTTGGTCAGTTTTTCTGTTGGTCTTGGTTCTGTCCAGATAGTAGCGCAATTGCCTGTGCACATCCAAGGTATGTAGTAGTCTTTCCCCCCTGTTCGGTGGGTTGGGGAAGAATGTTGGTAGATGGATTGCTTGGTTCAATGATACCCTGGAGACCACTTTTGGCATAAAAGTAGGGTTAGTTCTCAAGGACACTCTATCCTGATGGAAGATAAGAAAGGGCTGTACTGCCATTAATGCCTGTAATTCAGAAACCCTTCTTGCTGAAGTGATTGCAAGCAGGAAAGCAGTTTTCCAAGATAAGAATTGTAATTCTGCTGTTGCTGCTGGTTCGAAGGGGAAGTGTTAACTTTTCCAACACAAAGTTAAGGTCCCATGTAGGCAAAGGTGGCTTCCTTGGAGGCTTTACATTTTTAATTCCTCTCAGAAACTGCTAGAGTAGAGGATGAGAGAAGACTGGAGGATCCATGTTGTATTCTGCTGAAATTGCTGATGCATGAATCTTGATGGAGGAGTAAGACAGGCCATTGTGGAAAAGTTCTGCTAAGTATTCCAGGATGTTAGCTATGTTTGCTAATGATACATTTTCTCCTTTTGCTGCACTCCAAATGAGGTATCTTTTCCATTTGGCTGAATAAGTCTTCCTTGTGGAGGGTCTGCGAGCCTCCAGGATAGTCTTTAACCCTCTGAGATAAATCTGGATTATTTTGCTTTATGTAATATTCCAAGCAGCTAGCTGTAGTGTTTTCAAGTTTGGATGTAGGATCTTGTAGTTGTTCTGTGTTAGCAGTAAAGGAACTAGAGGTAGAGGCCATGCGTGTGTCCGAGACATGCTCCTCAGTAGCGGGTACCAATGCTGCCTCGGCCAGTCTGGAGCTATCAGGATGATCCTTGGGTGATCTTCTTTGATCTTCAGTAGCACTTTGTGCATCAAAGGAAGAGGTGGGAATGCATATGCTGTCAGGTTTTCCCAAATGAAGGATAGGGAGTCCACCTTCCAAGCAAGTGGGTGGTATGTCCTTGTGCAGAATTTCCTCAATTGGTGGTTGTGTGGGGATGCGAACAAGTCTATTTCTGGTAGTCCCCATTTCTTTGTAATGGTTTTGAAGATGTCTGGATGCAGCATCCATTCGTGGGCATCTGTGGTAGTTCTGCTTAAGGTGTCTGCTAGTATATTTTCTTTTCCTGGCACAAATTTGGCCTGGAGTTGAATGTTGAGGTTCAGGGCTACATTCCACAGGTCCATTGCCATCCGGCATAGAGGATATGAGTGCGTGCTTCCCTGTTTGTTGATATACCACATGACTGTGGTGTTGTCCGTCCTTATCAGCAAATGACCCTGTTGAAGAAAAGGTCTGAATGTCTGAAGTGCCTGTTTCACTGCCAGCATCTCTTTTTGATTTATGTGTAGGTTCAGCTGGTCTTGTGTCCATAGGCCTTGTATACACTTGCCCACCATGTGTGCCCCCCAGCCTAGGTCTGAGGCATCCGTGGTGATAGTTTGGCTTGGGTGAGGTTTGTGGAAAGGCAGTCCTCTGTTCAACTGACAGGCCTGAGCCCACCACAGGAATTCTTGTTTCAGGCATGGTATTATTGGAATCTGGGCTTCTAGACTGTGCTTGTGTTGAGACCATACATTCCTTAGGTACCATTGCAACTTTCTCATATGTAGCCTGGCATGTGGAATCAATATTATGCAGGATGCCATGTAACCCAGGGCTTGCAGGACTTTCCTTGCTGTAAGCTGGTTCTGTGTTGTTAATGCCATGAAATAGAGTGGTAGTTGCTTTTGCTTTTCTGCTGTGAGAAATGCCATCTGATTTGTTGTGTCCAGTTCTGCACCCAAGAATGCTATCCTTTGGGATGGTACCAGCCTTGACTTTTTCATGTTGACTGTGTATCCCAGGGCTTGCAGTAGTTGTATAACCTTTTCCAAATCTTTTGTTAATTTGGTCTTGTTGTCCGCTTGTATTAGGCAGTCGTCCAGGTATGGATAAATCTGAATCCCCTGAAGCCTGCAATGAGCAATTACTGATGCCAGGCATTTCGTGAATACTCTGGGCGCAGTAGATAAGCCAAAGGGCAATGCTGAGAATTGATAATGCTCTGATGCTGCAAGAAATCTGAGGTATCTTCTGCAAACTGGTCGTATAGGGACGTGCAGGTATGCCTTCTTGAGATCTAGAGTCACCAGCCAAGACTCCTTGCCCAGCATGGGAAGAAGTTGCTGTAGGGTCAGCATTTTGAATTTTGGGACAATGAGATGATATGTGTTCAGAGCGGACATGTCGAGAATAGGCCTCCATTGGTTGTCTTTTCTTGGTACCAGGAAAAGTCTGGAGTAAAATCCTTGCCCTTGTTCCATAGAAGGTACTTTTTCTATAGCTCTCATCCTTAATAGATGGTTGATTTGTTCTAGAGCGTTTGTTTTTTGATTTGGTAGTAGGTTTGGCTTTCCTCTCTTTTTTGGTAGAGTGTGGAAGTGAAACCTGTAGCCTTTGTCTATTGTCTGTAAAATCCATTTGTCTCCTGTAATGTAATGCCAGTTTACGGAAAATAAGGCTAGCTTTCCGCCTAAGGGTGCTTCCAGTTGTTCCCTGGTAGGCGGTATCAGAGCCAAGTCATTGTGTCTGTCCTGTGGAAGTGGTCGTAGCTGGATCTGTGGCAGTACTTCTCTGGTTGTTAGGCTGCCACTGACGTCCCCTGTAGGCACCTCTGGATTGGCCTCTGCCTCTTGGGCGCCTATTTCTGCCTCTCTGTGCTCTGGAGGTGTCTGGAAAGGACCAATTCTTCGAAGGCCAATTTCTACTAAACCTCGGAGGCTGGACCTGTAAGAAATCCTTGACTGTTTGGACAGATTTTGCTTTTTCTTCCACCTTCTTTAGCACTTGCTGAGCAGGGGAGCCAAACAAACTTTGTTTCTCCATGGGAGCATCTAGAAGCTTTGACTTTACATGGTCTGGTAAGGATTGCTCTTTTAACCATGCATGCCTTCTAATCACTGTTCCAGTCATAGCTGATCTGAAGGAAGCCTCCAGTGCATCATAGCCGCATTTTAAGGAATGATTACTGACCTGCTGAGTATTATGTACCAAATCCTGAAGGGACTTACGGTCTATAGGTTCAGGAGAGGACAGTTTTTTATTTAGCTGGTCTAACAAAAATTCCTGATACTGAATCATGTGGAATTGACAGTTCAAGGCCCTAGCCGAAAGAGTAGCAGAAGTGTAAACTTTTTTACCCCATCTCTCTAAAGCTCTAGATTATCTTTCAGAGGGGAGGGGGTTTTTGGCAGAGGCAGCTGCTACAGCTTTGGGGCCCTGTGAAATGGTTTCAGGATCTGCAGTAGGAGCCTTATACAAGTGAAAGTGTGTGTCCGGGACCCTGTAATATCTGTCGGGCTTGGCAGGGGCCGGGGGAAGAGAGACAGGAGCAGTGCAAGCATCATTATATGCATCATCAACAACTGTAAGTACTGGAGGAATGGCTAAAGGCCTATGCTGTGGTAAATGTAAAAAGGTCCTTAGCCTTTTCCTTGAATCTGAAAAATCCTGGCCCTGCCATTGAAAATGCTCTCTCATAGCATGTAAGGTTTCCCCAAAAGAAAATTCCTCAGGAGGAGAGGCAGAAGGAATGGAGTCTTCTGCATCAGAATCCTCATAAGGGGAATATGGGCCTTCTGGAGGACCTGAGTTTTCTGAATCATCCGAGGAGTAGTCTGTAGAAACAGGATCCGGGGGCTCTGCTCTAGGCCTCTTCTCTGGAGGGGGTTGAGAGGCCCTGTCTGGGTGAGGCTGGGATCCCCTGATTAAAGAAATGAGATCCTCAGCCAGGCTGAGCATTTGGGAACTAGAGGTAGGCCTGTGTGAGGGGCTTTTAGCAGGCAAGGCCTTAGAAGATTTGGCTGCTTTAGCCCTAGAAAAAGCCTTGATAGACACAGATGCAGGGGGCCTAGCAGCTCCATGTGCAGGAGTAGATATGTCTAAAGGAATAGTATCTGATAAATCCTGGGTGGCTGCTACAGCAGGGGTAATTTCAGTAGCAGCTTCATCCATGCTGTGTGAGGCCTCGGCTATCAGAGGCATGCTTTCGGCCGAAGGAAGAACCGAGGACTCGGTTTCCTTAACCGTGGTTTCAGCCGAAACCGCGGGCCACGAGTGTCGGTCCTTTTCCTTACGCTTTTTAGCTAATTGCGAAGTCGGAGTCTCCTACGGCATTTTGTAAGCAAAAGCGGGACCAAAAAACTCCTCTGCAAACTCCGACCGACGTCTAAGTGTCCGTCGGTTGAAGGAAGCACAGGCTAGACAAGCTGATACGTCGTGGTCTGGGCCTAAGCAAGGAAGGCAGTAAGAGTGGAAATCCTTATGAGGTATTTGTTTCCCACAAGTTAAACAATTATTTAATTTTTCTGACATCGGCTGAGGCAAGAAAGAGTCCCCAATGGGGTACTTAGCTTTTTAGAAGTCTTCGGTAGTAGAAATCTCTGGATCTGACCGACCGGCACTTGCGAACAGCTTCTGCTTCGGGCACCGCGCGGCAAGAAAGACTGAGGAAAATGGTGTCGGCTGATGCCTTTATACCCAATTCACAGCAGCTATGACGTCGGGTGAAGTGCGACATCAGCCGAGGCCAGACCCAGACTTTGGAATCCAGCCGACCGAAGGGCTGCCTGAGGCAGGACAACCCATATGTTAGGACTGCAGATGCATCCTTGAAGGACATCCCAAAGAATCAGAGGCCATGCGGTGAAGTGTGGTAATGAACAAAACAGCTGGCAGTGAGAAGATGACAGAGACTGAAAGATGCTGTAAATGATGGTGTGGATACAGAGAGGGCATGTCTAGCCAGTGGAATAACTATATTTAAGGACATGCTCTGTGTTGAGCTTCAAGAAGATGGTACAGAGAGCAGTAACCAGTGTTTCCAGAGTAAAGACTTACACAGCAGCACCAGGTTCCAGTGAAAGACTGTGGGATGCAGAGAAGACAGATTGCATCTGTTGAGAGCTAGAGGAAAAGAACTGTTGTGCAGGTGAAAACAAAAGTATGAACAACGCATAAACAGGTACTATGTTTTAGACAATGTTATGCCCTTAGGATTCAGTTTGTCTTACATTACAGCATTAATGAGTACAAGAACTGAACCCTTCTGTGAAATAAATTTTGAAAACATTTGCTCTGTGAAATAAATTTTGAAACATTTGCGTTAGCAGAAAAAAAATGTTAATGAATGTGAAAGGAAAAGTAACATGTCTCACTGGAAGGGCTCTATTTATCAAATTTAAATGCACAGTTAAAAAGAAAAAATGTTGCAATTTAGAACAACTAAGATAAAAGGAATTAATTAAAAATGTTTTTTTCGGTACTTTTCCGTTAACGGGGCAACAGGCAAAATGTGCAGATGATGTTCACTCTAGAAAGGCAATGGCCTTTACATCACTTTCTTGACATAGTAGAAGCTTAGTGTACTACAATTTGAAGTTGTTTCTGTTGTTTGGTATAATGGTGTTTCAGACACAATGTAATTGTCTTGTACGTCACTTAGTAGAAGCTTAAGAAATGCCTTTTTTCGTATTTCTGTTCAGCTGATCAGATATGGAGTACCCTGCATAAAGAGGGACAGGTGAAAACCATGTTTTTAGTGCAGCTGTCACTGTCGCCACGTAATACCAGAAAGAGGCACTTGTTTAGTCAATGAAGGCACATGGCCAGTAGCAGGGGTTAAATAATAATGCAGACAGCTACATATTTATTTGGGTTAAGTGTTTCCAAGTTTTGTTTTCATTCATCTTCTGCTGTCAGTCGCATGTTGTTTCAGCGGTTGTACTGCTGCCATCCTAAGTCTAATGACGCAACACCACCTCCTGCGGTTCTCTGAACAAGTTAACTGGTTTCGCTTTTTCTTATTATTATTTATTTTCATTTTTGGAAACAATACCTTAGGGCACATCTCTTGATTGCTAGGTGTTGGACACACACAATGACGTACACAAAGCTGAAGTAATTCACTGTCAGTCTATTTTTACTTTCTAAACCTTTGTTTCAGGAACAATCAGTAGTACTGTGAAAAGAAATCCAAAATTCAAACCAGGACAGAAGACTAAAATAAGCAGTACTGACACGTGAGAAAATCCATAATACTATCAAGACAAAGACAATACTAAAACCAGAGAAAAAACGCATCAAATGCACATTTTACCTGTTGCCCTGTTAACGGAAAAGTACCATTTTTTTCTAAGCTTATGTCAGGATGTACACTGTATTAAAAATTATTATATTAAATTATGGATGACAGAAAAGCATGGATCAGGGGATGAAATGTTTATGTAATTTAACTAATTTACTCCAATGGAGTTCAGGAAGTTTGTACTGTAACTTCCAATGGGTGGAGCCTAAGCCTTTTGACAGAATAAAGTTATGTCCTCATATTTCAAACAAATGTTCATACCTCTGGAACCATAGGGGTTATGAAAGAAGTATAAATGGCAAACTCTTTAGCATAAACTATTTTTATAGTGGTTGCATTCTTTAGGTTCTACATCTTAAACTGAATTTTATAAGTCACAGTAAGCCCATTAACTATTAAATTTATAATATTTTGTAAACAAATTACAACAGCTCAGCAAACACTCAAGTTACACACATAATGTCAGCAGCATTTTATTCATCTATTTTGATAGCTTTCATATGAGGCTAAGGAGATCTGTCTGATTTACTTGGTTGTTGAGATATTTAGAAAAATGTGAAATTATATCTATATAAATTAGTATCATAACAACAATTAACATTTATTTACCTGCACTAGACAGAGGTCAAATACTAATATAATTAAATTTGCCATTGTGTAAGCTTTAAGATGAAATCTTTTAAAACCTTGTACACAGCATAATTTTAGAATTATCAATGGAAATATGAACAAGCAATGTTTGACACCTATAGAGGCATCAGTAGGAGTTAACTGTAGCTGTACCTGGAGGTGTCACTCGGATGTAATGAGTTAAAAAAAAAATCAGAAATTAACAAGTTAAAGCATGTACCTAATGTGATAGTAATAAATAGGAAAAAGGGAGCTTTAAATACTGGGGACAGACAAAAACATGTCTTTTTTTCCCTGTGGGGATGAATCACATTATATCCAGGATTGTACAAAACAAGGTATGGTTAGTTTGGGGAATTTAAACACTCTAGAAAAAAGTGTAAACAATATTGTAGGAAATGTGGAAATGAGGAACATTTTTGGTTTGACTGTTCACAAATAATGAAAACTGAGGAAAATTATAAGGAAGAACACATTTTTACACAAGAAATGGTGGAAGTGAATGATTAAAGGATGGGCGTCGGGGTGAGGGTGAGGAAATGCAAGACAAAAATATAGAAAAAGACGCACTAGGTGAAGCTCACAAACTAATACATGAATAAGAAACACATACAGATGGAAAACAGGTTTGGGATATTAGAAACAGAGGAAGAAGAAGAGAGAGAAACATGAACTCCGAGTTAGAAAAAAAGCAGAAGATCCTATTAAGGAAAAAGCTGAGAAGGAAAAAAAGGAGGCCAAAAAATTAACTAAAAATGCAAAAAAGATAAAAGGTTAATTTAAGTATAGCATCACTGAGTGTGAATAGCATGAAAAATGATGCTACAGGAATAACAGTGTTTGAATGGTTTGAAAAAAGAGATGCAGAGGTAAGTTGTCTACCTGACGTAAGATGTACACATAAAAGGAAAAGAGCTGAATCTGAAATGATGCGGAAAAGAAAAGTGGTGTGGACTAGAAGAAGTAATACATGATCAGGTATTGCAGCATAACTAAAATGAAGACATTAAAATATTAGATATAATGGTGGTGGTATCAGGGAAAGTTTTAGTGTGTGATGTAAGGAAGGGGCACAAGGTATTCAAAATACTAGTAGTGTATGTGTATACAAATGTAACTGAAAGAAAAAAAAATGTTGAAATTCAAAATTATGTGGTAGTGAATATGTCCATTATGGTGGTAGGAGACTTAAATTGCAATTTAAGAAAGGTGAAAGGAAAAATAGCACAAGATGTAAAAATGCAAAGACAGATTGTAAATAATGGTACGTTAAAAACAGATAAAGGGAGAGAATACACTTATAAGAGAGGGTTACTTAAAACAGAGATTGATTAAATGGCATGAAAGATATAAAAACATTGAATTAGAGAATCAACGTTTCCAGATTATAGGGCTGTATAGGAAATAACAGGAGTGAATGAAAATAAAATAAAATAAAAGTAAAGAAGGAGAAAGGTGAAAAGACTTAAAGGAAAACTGCAAGAATGAGATGTCTTAATAAAGGAAGAGGGCAATGGTGGGAAGATCATATGACAATGAAACCATTTTATGGCCGTTTGACAAAGTGGTGGATGATGAATAAATAACAGTTTGAAAAATATACTTAAAATTAGTGAAAGAGCACTGGAAAAAAAGGAAAATGTGATATATAATACAGAAAAAGAAAACTGTGGAAGAAGAGCAGAGAAAGGGGCAGGGAAAAGTCTTGACGAAGTAAAAAATGCACGAATACAATAAGGAAAAAATATAAAGAACAACATTTTGACAAAATATTACTTAAAAAAAGAAAAGAAGTTTCCCCATTTTTGTCTAAGAAATTGAGATGTAGTAAGACAAAAATGAATGTAATAAAGAGTGAAAAAGAGCAGTTAAAATATAAACAAGAGGAAATTATGGATATAGTTGAAATGCACGTACAAAACATATATGAAAAAATGTGACAATGAGTATATGGAGAGTAAAGAATATGAAAAAGGAGGTAGTAGAAGAAATGGAAAAAGAACTGGGTGGAAAGAGTTAGAAGATGTTATAAAGGAAGGCAAAGAAGAATCCACACCAGTTTCAGATGAATTAGGGTATAGTTTTATAAAGAAATATCAGACGATGAAAAGGTTGTTTTTCCTGAAAATATTGAACAGATGGAGGAAAAGTATAAAAAAGAAGAGATCTGTAAGGGAGTTATAAAATTTATATAAAAAAGGGGAAGGGAAGAAATAAAAAAAAAAATAGCGACCAATTACATTGGGAACTATTTACTATAAAATATTTATGATTATTCAGAAAAAAAATGATGGGTATCATGAAAGACGACTTGGTTGAAGGGGTATATGAAGTTAAAGGTAAAAGTGTAAATGAAATGCTAAGCAAGCAACAGTGCCCAACAGGTTGTGTGTTATTGTGTAAATAATGCCCACCCAGGGAGGGGTATTATGAGGCCTAACACCTCAGACGGAGGGCCTTTACACTTCTGAAAGGGCATTATTTACACAATAACACACATCTTGGAGGGCATTACTGCACTTACAGAATGGGCTATATGTAAAATTGTGTTTTACTTGCTTATTTATTTATTTTTTGTTATTATATATCTTTAATATACATTTTTGATGTAAAATAGTTCCTTTGCCTAATGATTCAAACTTGCTTTAGTATATGTAAATGGTGTTGGAGGAAGCAAAATATTTACTTCATTTTTTGGTCCCTTAATGCTAAAATGTGTGGCTTGTTGTCAGTCATTGGGGAATGAAGTCACTAAACAATGACATACATCTGAGTTTCAGACTTTATTTCCTTCAGAAAATGTATGTTAAAACAAATCCTGTTATTCAAGCAACTTTTGTAATTTTATAAAAGCAATATTTAAACAAACAAAAAAAAAGCTATATTAAAAATATCTGGAGAGTTTTTCCCCAGGCTCCACTGAAAATTGGCTTTGTTCCAAGTCGGACTTTCCCGGTAAACAAATGTTAAATAAATAAATAAAAATGTTAAATCTGTTCATATTTTTGAGCCATTGTGCCCCCTTTCTTTTAGTCTTTATCCAGATTTATTATGCTATGAGTTTGAGAGGTACACAAACCTCTTAACTGCTCCTGTCAGTGGTCGAGTGATCTCACCCCCCCACCCCACACACAGACATACACTTGTGTTTCAGAAAATGCATACAAACTCAAATACTGTTATTCAAGCAACTTTACAATTTTACAACAGCAATATCTGTTCCTATTTTGGCCCTTTGGTTCTCCTTTATTTTAGGCTTTATCCAGATATCTTGAGCTAAGAGGTCATGAGGTTTGCAAACCTCTTAACTGCTGCCACTGCTCGATCACTCTTACTCTTCACATATACACAGAGACAGACAGACACACACACACACACACACACACACACACACACACACACACACACACACACACACACACACACTTCCACCCTCATGCACACAAGCACGCATACACTCACACACGCAGAGAGAAAAGTAAACACACATATGTACACACATTTTTCTTTTTATATTTCTGTTGATTTTATACTCGCTAAACATGTTGATTTTATACTCGCTAAACAGCAAAAGCGCTGCTTAATGAGTGTAAAATAATGGCTCAATCTCACTCACACGTTCATGCACACATACACTCACACACAGATAGAAATGCACACAAAATTTTCTATTTTTTTTTTAATTTCACACTCAATAAACAGCAAATGTGCTGCTTAGTGAGTATAAAATAATGGCAGCTATTACGTTTCTTTCAGTCCAAGCTCCACAGCAGTTTAATATGCTGCAGTGAAGTGGCAGTCTCGTTTTGCAGTAGACATTGCCTGTAGATTAATACTCTGCTGCAGAACAGAGTGGTAATGTGCAGGTAGGGCACCCATTCTCTAATGACAGTTAAAGAAGTGGTTGAGTGCATAGATAAGGGGGAAGGAGAAGGAAAAGTAACAGTATCTGATATAGCTAAGGCATTTGATAATACTAATCCTGGGGAATGTTGAATATTTAAAAAAAAATGCAAGGTAGAAAAAAAATAAGAAGGATAGTGAGGACAATTTATGAAAATTCTTGTGTGTCTGTGATGGAGAATGGATAGGAAGGAAAAAAGATAAGACAAAGATAAGTGATAAAACAAGGATGTCCATTGAGCATGTATCTGTTTGTGATGGCAATGAATGCAGTTGTAAAAACATATAGATCAAGGTTAGATGATAGCAGATGGGAACTTAAGGAAGGGATAAGGTTACAATTAATGCTATCCTATGAAGATGAATTGGTCTTAGTAACCAAGAAATAAAATTGGAAGAAAGTGATAATTTACAGAACAGAGAAAGAGATAATTCGCAGAACAGAAGAAAACAGAACAAATTTTAGGTACAGTAGGATTACAATTAAATAAGTCCAAAAGTAAGGTGTATTGTAGATACAACTGTTGATGTGGTATGAATGTTAGTAATTTATTTTACCAGCTCTGATACTGATGTTCTAGGGGTGAAGTTTGGAAGGAAACTAGCAGTAATAGAACAATGGGAGAGAAGTTGTAAAAAATATGAAAGTTGACAGATTGACGGAGGGTGTTTCAGTTCTCCCTAAGAAAAAGAGTACATATGTTAAACACATATATTTTAGGAAAGCTAAAGGATAATTTAGGTGGTGTGTACATGTTTCCAAGCTGTATGGAAACTGCATTACTGTGCATTTTGTTTTGGTTCTCTGTGGGTAACAAGGTTGAATCCAGTCAAAACACGGACAGTTTATAATTTTAAAGAAAAAGGGGGTGTTGAATTTAATAATCATGCTGTTTTCTTAGCATTTAGGTGTTAAAAAGTGTCTGAAAAAAGACGATACTAGGATTTTTTTATTTGCAAAATAAAGGCACAGTGATGAGTGGGAATAAGAAAAAGGAAAGAGAAAAAGTTTGGAAGAGAAAGAATATGAAAGTAAAATAAAGACATAGAGAACTGATATAAATGAAGTAAAGACAGAAAGGAAGGAATGGTATTAAAATAATGAAGGTGAACAATTATATTGATCCTTCAGAATAACGGGGGTAAATACAAGAAAGCGATAAGGAAAAGGCAGGAAAATTTAAATCTTTTTTTGAAGCAAGTGATTTTCTGTGGAGTTTATTACTGGACAAACTGCCAGTGAAAAGTAACATGAAATATAAAATGATAGAACAAAGAATGTGAAACAGCTGTAATACTGAAGAGACATCATAACATTGCTTTCTGGACTGTAAGAAAAATTCCATGTTAGTTGTCTTCTCGCCTTCTTTCTTTTGCTGGATGGTTGGAGCCGATCCTCGGCTCACTCACAGCACTACTACTAAAGCTTAATTTCTAAATTTGCGCAACCCTATATCCCATGATGTCAGAATGACGATAACCCAGATCTCGTTTGTTCCTCCAACTGGAGAGGAGGAGGAAGAGGTAATAATCAAAAGAAAAAAGACTAACCTGATCTAGTGACAGTAAGCTAATTAGCTGGATACTCTCCTGGCAGAAGTAATGGCGACTAGAAGAGTGTCTTTCCAGAAGGAAACGGGACACCTTTTGTCAAAAATTGCCTATCAGGTGGGCAGTGATGAATTTACAAGGCCCTCGGATGGGCAAAGGATTTTGGACATTATTCAAAGATGTTTATGACTCGAAAGTATTTAAAACATTGATATAGACATGGTGTACGAGAAATATAAGGTTGGGAGTGAAAAAGGAAATAAAAAATGGGACAAAGTTTTATTCATTGCTGTTTGGTGTTTATGGAAAAGGAGATGTGAAGAATTGCTGTATAACAAAAAAAAAAGATGAAAAGGAAGTAATACATGATACAAAAAAATGCTTATGGTGAAAAGGATGGGGGGATACAATGGGTTTTACATGTATTTAGGAAGATAAACATGTAAAGTGCGTTATAGTAATGCATAAAGTACGATACAAAGTGTAAAACATAGTGAATATGTAAATAATAAAAGAAATTTGGAAAAGTGTTTATATAATAAAGGAACCCCTACTCTTTTTGATAGGTGCTGTGGGATATTTTACAAATACCTGAGCTACCACCAACTGAGGCAGATGAGGCCTCATTTTAATGTCTCATCCAAAGGATGACACACTTAGGAGTGTAGCAACCCCCCCCCCCCCATGTGTCAGCAAACCATCTACTTGGTTTGGGCATAGAACCCACAACATTCTGCACCAAAGGTGACAGTGCTACATGCTGCACCACTGACACTGACTACTTTAACAGATGGATGGCATAACGTCCATGGGGGGATGCTGTTTCTCTGCACCCCCACACACAACTGCAAGGCTCTTAAAAATTAGTAAATTAACAGTTGATTTTATATATACAGCAGAGGAATGCAGATGGCAGCAGCCCCCTTGCTGTATACTAGCATTCCTCTTTCACTGTTAGTCATTCAAAGTCAAACCCAAGTGTGACAAAAACTGTGTTGGGCATTTAAAGTAAGTTAAGTTGACAGCCCTCACCACCACTTTACAGTTACAGCTAATTGTATGAGTGATTCACGTCTGTAATAAAAAAATGGTGGCAATGAACTGTGTATCTACTCTAGTCCACAAAACAGTAGCCATACATTAAAGTATTCAGAGATGCTCTGCATAAAATACATTAATCCTGCAAATGCAGATGCCATCCATCCATCCTCAACCCCTTTTCCCATTTTGCACATGGGGTCAGGATGTCACTTCTGCAATGACAATCATCTTGAGCCAAGGTTTACACTGCTTGGTGGCTAGCCCTGCCGAGTAATTCATTCGCACCACTCACTCATGCATACAGGCTCACCTACGGCCAGTTTAGAGTGCCCAGTCCACCTACTGCATGTTTTTGGAATGTGGGAGAAAACTGGAGCACCCGGAGAAAACCAACGTAACCGCAGGGAGTACATGCAGACTCTGCACAGAAGGCACCCCAGCCAAGAATCGAATCAGAGAACTCTTGCTGTGAGGCAACAACGCTAACCGCTGCACCACTGCAGCCACCCAGTCCGGCAAAACCAGAGAGTGAATGTTTATACTGATAAAAGCAACAAGAGGGTCAGTTATTTTCTACAGACAGTGCCCACACCCACCCAGCAGTTACAGTTAAAAATTATGGCTGTGTATTGTATTTCCACTTTGTTCTATGGAAAAAGTAGCCACACGTTAAAGTATTCCAAGTTGCTTCACATCAATCACAATAAAACTGCACACTAGCTTTGCAAAGACAGAGTAACTCTTTGAAATGAGAAAATAAGAATATTGGTTACCTTCTACAAATGGGTCTCACAACCACACAACTGTTTAGTTAAAAATGACAGCCATGGATTCTATTTGAACTTTGTTCCAAAGAAACAGCAGTCACAAATTAGCTCACTCAAGCCTGAAATATCTTTTTTTTATGCTTCCAGTTCATACACATACCACCTTTTGGTGTCCAGAACTTTTCTGGTTCTGTCTTCATTAGCTAAGTGACTTACCAACTAATAACAGTCAGTATTAGACAGGGCAATGATTTATTAACAAAATGACACTAAGACTGGCAGTCCAGGATGCCATGCAGTTATCAAATTAATCTTTGCCACTTATTATTCATATTTCCTATTTATGTTCATATTTTCATAAATGAGAGGCCTACATTTTATTGAGGGGTAAGGTGTAAGACACCTAAATGAGAGCTAGGAAAATTCAATGAAAATGCTGGTTTATATCACACTTTACTGGAAATATTGCTAGGTGTTTGTTCGTAACTATGAAAATAAGCAATACTTCCAAACGTACTGAATACTTCAAATAACAGGTGACTTATAAACTGCTACATGACATTAGGTGAAACCTTAGATGCTGTTGAAATAAACTGTCTTTGGTATTTGAGATCCAGTATTATCTGTATTGCTAATTATGCCATTAAATATACATTTTCACATTTTTTGTAAATAGGTCAATAAACATGAACTTATAGAGGAATTTCTTGTTGTCATGTGAAAGTTTATGCCTGGTTAACAAAAATGTCCTAACAATATATGTCTAAGATGTATAGTTTACAAGATACGAACATTGGTTAGCCTTATTTTACTGTCTTCAGACTCTTACATATTAATTTTTTTTATGTTTTGCCCTGCTTTTAGCTGCTAATAATACCTCTCTCTCCCCCTCCAAAGCCCCTCTTTATTGTAGCTTATTTAACCATACAGCACTGGGTTTGCTTCAAGTAGATCTACTTGTGTAGCTTGAAGCCAGTGTCCTTTTGTAAGCTTACTTCTGCTCATACTTTATTTCTTTTTATTTAATTTCTGTGACTATACCTTTTAGAAACTTTATATCCTTGTCTCCCAAGCTAGTTTTTCACTACCTTTTTCTGATTGTTTCTATGACTTCATCTTGACCAGGGTGCTAGCCCCGCTCCGTTCACCCTCGCTACGCTTGGGCTCACTTCACTCCCCTACCCTACCACCATTCCCACCCACCCCCATTACAATTACCTTTATAGCTAACTATCCCTCCCCTTCCTGTCCCACTAGCCACTACAATTTCACTTCCTGCTTATTGCCACAACCACCTTACTAATCTGTCAACCTTGTCAACACCACTTCCTCTATACCACTGTCTCTCTACCTACTCCATCTGACCATATTTTATTCCAACATGTATTATTTTCTAATATCTTCTACACTACTCCTTATTCTCTCTATCTCCACCTCTTACCACTCCAGTCTCTCTGACCCACTCCTATGTTCACCAACTTCTGACTCATACAACATATATCCAACTACATCTTTTACTATCTCCCCTAATCACTTTACTACCTCTGCCTCAAGTCTATATAAACTATCCATAACACAGATTTTTAAACCTTCCCACAAAGATAAGTCAAATCTATACAAACTCCATCTAGCATCTACTACACACTCTCTCCTCACTAAATGCCTACTTTGTTCTGGAGATATCCATCCCAATACTGGCCCCTCTTCTCTCCCCAAAACTACCTCTACACTGCCCCCATCTTACTCCTCTAACAGTCACTAACCTCAGTCACAACAATAATCTCCATCCAAATACTTAACTATTTACTCATTGAATATTCAGAGTCTAGCTAATAAAGTCACTGAGCTGCACTCATGGATAGCTCTCAATACTCCTCACATCCTCTCCCTATCTGAAACCTGGCTCAAGCCACAAATCTCAGATAGTGAAATACTCCCACCACGTTATAATATCTTCCGATCTGATAGACCTGTAAAAAAAGGTGGTGGCATGGCCATCCTCTACTCAAACATTCTTAACCTCTCACCATACTCTTCCCCAATTCCTGACTTCCTCCCAGCTGAAATCATCATCCTTAACTGCCATCTGAATTCCCACAAAAAACTTGCAATTGCCTCTATCTACATTCCTCCTGGTAACAATCTGCACATTCTTGAAAACATCCTATCCTGGTTCTCCCACAACATACCATATGATACACTTATCCTTGGTGATGTCAACATTGATTGGTCCAAACTCACAACTGACTCCCCCCAACTCAGTATCCACCTACACGGCTTCCACCAACTTATAACATCTCCCACTCACTTCCATAAAGATTCCACTTCCAGCTCCATCATAGACTGGATCCTTACCAATTCCCCCCACCAATACCACAATCCCACCACCTTACCTGACTCCCTCAGTGATCATCTCCCTACGACCATCTTAAGACACTACTCCCATATTCCTAAACCCCACCTTATCAAAGACTGTTGAAAACTATCGACTTTCAATTCACCCCAATTTAACTCCATTCTCCACAACTTAGATTGGTCCATCCTAAAACACCTCCCCCTAAATGATGCTGTAAGCACTTTCAGTAGCATCTTCATGAATACTCTAAACTCCTTAGCTCCCTCTAGGAAGATCAGAGTAAAATCAAACCATGCTCCCTGGCTCTCCAGAGAGACTAGGTCCCTTATGAAACAAAGAGATCATGCTTGGAAAACCTGGACTAAAACTAAACAACCACCTTTTCTTAAAAAATACAGACAACTGTACCTTGCATAAAACATACAACTAATGACAAAAATTTATACTATAGCTCTGCTCAGCTTAACAACAAATCCAATCCTCGAAAATTTTGGTCAACTCTCAACAACATCCTCTATCCTGGAAAGCCCTCTAATCCCTCCCCATACCCTAACTCTTCCTCTCAGGAAACAGCTACCCTCCTATATAAACACTTTATCTCTTCCATCCAAAATCTGGTAACCTCAAAGCTAAACTCTACTTCGACACCCACCTCTCCAAGTCCCACTAACACAACTTTGTTTTCTTTTGAGCCAATTCCAATTACTTACATCAAATTTCTACTACTCAAGCTAAACTTTTGCTCTCCTTCCACTGACAAACTATCTCCTACATTCCTCAAACTTGCTGCTGACTCAGTTGCCTATCCTGTATCTATACTAATTAATCGATCTATTCTGGAATCAACTGTCCCCACCCTTTGGAAATCTTTCTTCACTATCCCTCTTCATAAAGGTGGAAACTCCACTGACCCCTCAAACTACCAACCCATTGCCATTCTGTCCCCCCTCTCCAAGATATTAGAAAAATGTATTCACTCACAGCTTCTCAATTACCTCCTCACACACCCCTTACTTACCCCTACCCAACATGGATTTCGTCCTCACCACAGCACCACCACTGCAATCCTCTCCTTCACTCATATCATTGCAGAGGCCCTAGACAACAATAAACTCATTTCCTGTCTCTTCCTAGATCTCTCCAAAGCCTTCGATACCGTCTCTCATCCTCTACTACTATCCAAACTCGCAAATCTCCACCTAACCCCCTCCAAACTTGCCTGGTTTAACAGGTACATATCTGGCAGGGAACAGTCTGTCAAATGGCTCTCATCCTTCTCACCTTTCCTTCCCATCTCCACTGGTGTTCCCCAAGGCTCCATCTTGGGACCCCTTTTGTTTAACATCTTCAGCAATGATCTTTACACCTCATGCAAAGAATCATCCCTTATTCAGTATGCCGACGACTCCACACTTATATCCATCTCAAATAACATTCCTGAACTACACTCCCTGACCCAAAAGGCCCTACTATCCACTGAACAATGACTCTCTCACAACCTATTGATCCTAAATCCCAAAAAAAACAAACTCCTACTTTTCCTTCCCTGTTCTCTTTCTCATCACAAAACTTACTTTTTTATTACATCTTCTAACAATACAAACATCCAACCTGACACCCACACAAAACTCCTAGGGGTCATTATCGATGACAAACTCAAGTTCAACCTACACATACTCCAATGTATAAAAAAAACAAACCAGAAACTAGGTCTGCTATATCGGAACAAAAAATTCCTAACCCCTGAATCTAGACTTACCCTGGGCCAGGCACTCCTCCTCCCCTCCCTCTTATACACCACCCCAGTTCTTACCAATATCCAGGCCTCCACTCTAAACAAACTGCAACCAACTTACCATAATATGGCCAGATTCATTACTAACTCCCCATACAACTCACACCACTGCATTTCTTTAAACTCTCTTCAATGGCTTGAACTTCCCCAGTTTCTGCTATCTTATCAGTTTCATATGCTACACTCTATTCTTTATAAACCCTCCTTCTGTCCATCTCTATCTTCCTTAGTCTCCATCTACATCCCATCCCGGACCCTCCGTACTTCTAACCAACAATTACTTGATATCTACCACCTAAAAAGGTCAGTAGGCAAACTACTCTACAAACACTCCCTTGCCCATGCTTGGAACAAACTTCCCCTTGACTTACATTCAATCTCCTACACCTCACACTTTAAAAATGAACTAAAAGCTTATTTTCTCAATTCCAGAACCTGCCCTTGCCATGACCCTACCTAGTCTTCCTTCCCTTTATGTACCCTCAAAAGGACCATACTTAGGTTCATAGGTTCATAGGTTCATACTAGGCTATCTGCCCAAGGGCATTTATAAGCCTAGCCCATAGTTATTTGGGCTTTGCCCCCCTTTTTTAGTTTGAAAACTATATATATTATTTTTGTGCCTCTCTGTCAAGCTGAGTGACAGTGAAGTAATGGTATATCTGATCTCTCCCATCCATCCATTCAAGATTCCTCTTGAACAACAAGGCCAGCCTTGCTTTGCCTCACATGTATAGTTTTTGTTCCAGCATAGACAGCTCTCCTCTGAATGATCTGATTGTCCCCCCCCTCGCGTTCTAATAAATAACGTGTCAAGGTTTAGTTCTCTCCCCGCCTTGTGGTTCTGGGGATCTTTTTTTTTTTGAGGTGAAGCATATTCATCAATGGGTTTGGCACATGTCACCTATGCACAGGCAGGTCAGACTGAATAGAGCGCGGGATGAGACTGAATAGAGCTGGAGTTCTTTCAGTCGGGCAGACATAGATTTTTTTTGACCTTTATCCTTTTTTTTGAGAACTAGTACCTCATTGCACCTCTTTCTCCAATGTGTCTACTATGCATTTGCACAATTTTATACAAACAAAAAATGTTTATTGTTGACCTATTGAACTATATCAATGTAAAATTGTTACTTAGCTTCTTTTTAATGCAACTTTAACTTTATGCATGTAACCCAACATATATGTTAATCGTTTTGCTAAAACTGCTATTATATCAATATTGATTAAAACTGTACTTGTTTTAAAATGTATTACTGGAGCTTTTCTACTCAGGTCTCCACTGAAAATGGGCCACAAGCCCAGTTGGACAAACCCGGTTAACAAATGTCAATAAAATAAATATAAATAAATAAGTTTAGAAAAATGTAATCTGGGGTTGAATGTATTACAATATATTGCAGCATTTATGGAAAAGATTATGAATGCAATGACTAATATCACTATTAAGAATGCTTCTTATGGATAACATTGCTATTAGTACAGTTTCAATAGCTTTTAGTGTTCACAAAATATTTACATTTGCAAAAAACACAAAAAAACCCTTGTGGGGGAATGTGAGTTAATGGCTGCTTTTGGCTCAGTATTCTAATTTTGCAGGATTACTTTGATTTGTATGCAGGAACTTTTAAGAGTGTAACTCATTAACATCTATATGTATGGAATGTCACACCTCTAGCAACCTGCAAACAAACATTTTCTGAAAAATAAACTTAAAAAGCATTATATAAACAAATGTAAATATTTAAACTATATATCTTCAATGTACCTGAGCAGAAACGCAGCTGGAAATTAACGGTGTTAATGACTTAAACTATTAAAAGCTCCTCCATACAAATCAAAGTAATCCTGCAAAATTAGAATAATGAGCCAAAGGCATCCATTACTCACATTCTCCCACAGAGAGGCCAACATCTGTCAGTTACTCAAATTTTATTTAGTTGGTAGAACAATGGGTTTTGCATTAACAAATATTTTCTCCGGAAAAAGAAGCACAGAACTCCTATGTCAGGTATTCTGACTAACTGTAATCCTCAATGGTTTACCAAATATATATATATATATATATATATATATATATATATATATATATATATATATATATATATATATATATATATATATACATATACATATATAAAGAAATATTTCTTAGCCTCTCAGGACAAGTCTCTTAACTTGAGCACTGTCTCTTGATGCTGTATATAATTCTATTGCACTAATGTTGCTGTTAACTATGTTTGTCTGTTTTTTTTTTGTATTTTTGTGGAGTTTTTTCTCCCCGGGTCTCCAGTGGCACTAATACTATGTCCCAAAAATGTAACACCAAGAGGGGCTGGTTGCTAATGCTTCATTTCTTAGTGATTTATACACAAGAATCAACCAACTGAGATTCAGGAAAGAATCTCCAATCTCTCTTTATAACTGAGGTTTTTCAATCCTCTCACTTGCTTATTACTGTCTTTTACACTCTCTCAAGTCTGTTTATTTGGCAAGCAGTATAACAACAGAAAGACCTGCAATATTCCATAACAGGCCATATGACATAAGTACAAAAATGAAATCCTGACTTCTTTCTCTCTACTACTGACACTTCTCAAGATGCATTTTAAAAGACCATAACATTTCCTCATCACTGTTTTGATATGATCATAAAAGTATCATCTACCATGTATCTTAAATCTCTTACAGAACTTGCTGAGGTCAAAATGGCATTGTTCAGAGCATGGCTATTGCTATTGGCTATGGCTATTTCCAGAAACAAAATGCACCACACTGCGTTTCTTGGCATTAAACTGCAACCAATTTTTGGTGAACCACCTAAATAAAATATCTAAATAACTCTGCAATTTATGATTGTACATATTTGTAACTGTACGCAGTCAAACATAATGGAGGGATAACAGCCCAAAATCAGGGCTAGATTTTAAATATTGTTCTTTTAAGCTAAGAAAGTTGCTAGTACAACAGGTTTTGCATTAGGTTGTATTTTCTGTAAGATATGAAGTCTGAAACTTAAAGTCTGTCATTATTTAGTGCCTTCTGTCCTCACAAAACCAGAAAACCACAATTTATACATGGAACTATGTACCAAATGCCATCAATGAGCTATCTCTTTGTGATGGACCCTCTCTCTGTTTTGAATTTGTTGACTTCTTGCTCTATCTACCCAAACTGATGTTTAGGTAGATCATGAGTAGGACAAGCAATAAGCCAACAAATCGAATGGACAGATCTGCAGAACTTCCTCCCTAACGTGCTGCTGTCTCTTATGGATACTTTTCCACTATTTATTTATTTATTTTATAGCAAAGAAATTAAATCTTATATACTTTAAAAATAAGCAAATAAATAAATACCTGAAAAGCACTCCCTATAAGGGAAGTAAAAGTGGCACCTCAGGCTGTCTCCTAGTTGGCCTTTGTCTAAGGCTGCTCGTGGATTTTATTTTTGTCTCATCGCAACCATACTGGCAAAATAAATGTAAACAGAAACAATACAATGCAGTGGTTATAAAGCAGAAAGATTCATGAAGACTTTCTGAGCAGCAAAGTGTTGCCCTAGATATTTCTCTTAACCTGGACAGGGAAAACCTTATTTTAAAGCACAATTCAAGGACTGCTTCTTCTGCTCAAGTACTCCCTAGCTCGCTAGCAGTACACTGGAGTGTGCTAAAAAGTTAGACTACACTTTTCAGAGATCAAAAACTGTGCAACAAAGTGCATCCCTCCAAATGTACTTCTCCATAATTCTTAGTATTTGGACACAGATGTATCCTTAATGGCTTAATCATTATTACAGACTAAGGAAGACATTCACAAAAGAGAATCACAGGAGAGTGAGAGGGCAAAAGAAGCATCTTCACTTGATTAACTTCAGTAATGATAATGCTGAGCTACAAAAGGAAGGCACAAGGGAGTTAAGCTCTATGCCAAGTGCTACTGCTGTGACAGAAAGGGAGTGAATACACAGGATCAGATAAGTAGCTATACAGAAGGGTAACAACACTGTCCATGTGTGGGCAACTGATCCTTCTTCAGAAGGGGATCATAACAGTGTAGGAATCTGAAACAATGGAAAGTGGTCTAATACAAGCGGCATATACTAATATTCTCAAAAGCGATGCCTCTCCATGACATGGGCAACGACAGAATTATAGGGATCAACAAAGGGTTAAACAGCTGGTGCAAAGCTCAGGGTGCAATGGGTTCACTGAGGACTGGAAGTCTATCTGTAAATAGTCTCAAATATTTAACCACTCTGAACAAGTTTAACGATCATTAAGAAAATCCACACAAGTTAGTAAACAAAAATCAGTACATAGCAGTGCTGAATAATTCTGGCTCCTTGGGCTATATGCCTTCAAAGGATTTAGAAGAGACACTTTACAGCACAATACTTAAATACCATAATACAGTTACATGAATAACATCACTAACCGCACTTAAAATGTTCTGTCAAACTTTACTACTTAACTTTATATGCCACTTTTCACTTTCTTCCCAATCATTCCAATTATACACATTTAAAAAAAAAACTTTATAAAAAATGTGATTCCCTATGTTGACATCACCAAAGGTTCAGTGAATTGTATAGGTTCATAGGTTGGTACTAGGCTATCAGCCCTAGGGCCTATACAAGCCTAGCCATAACAATTCCCTGGCTATTTCTTCCCACATTATTTACTTCTGGACCCTGTGACTGACGGTGACTGATGTGAGTTCTCCCTGGGTTTCTCCTTTCTCCCCATCAAAATCGTCAAAGTTCTCTTAAAGAGGTCAAAAGAGGCACTCTGCTTGACATGGGGGCATCCTATTCTCTGGGGTCTGGGAGTCTCTGGGTCAGGTTCCTCATGTTTTGTTTATTGTTTTGTGTGATGGTTTGATCTGGATAGGATCCTCTGAGTTAGGTGAGGATTTTTTTTTCTTAGCATGTCCAACAGTCTGGGTTGACATGGCCTTGTATGGCCTTGTATGTTAGATGAGTAGTAGTATACGACAGAGTATACAGAGTATTTTTTTTTTTTTACGGTATTATCCTCGGTAATGTCAATGTAGAGAGACAGTAAGGGGGTGCATTCATTGACATTAACGGAAACATCACCATGCATGCACAAGACCCTATTAACGTCCACAAACGTACCCCTATATTATCCCCACAAAGCAATACAGTAGAATTATGTAGGCATATCCTTAAGAAAAAAGATTTAAGAATCTTTTTTATTAAGAAATCACCCATAAAATGTATGGTTGGGAGGAACGCACTGCACACTTATGCTACACAGTGCCACAATGTATATAGAAAGTATTAGCACTTTAATAAGCAAATGCTAGACATAGTGTTTATAATAAGGCTTAGACAATGCATGATTTAAACTAGATGGAACAAGTGTTGCTTATTTCATAATATATATATATATATATATATATATATATATACATATACACTGCCTCTATTCTGTCTGAAAATATTTTTCCCTCATCTGAGGTTTAATCTATTTCAAAACAAACATAACTTTACATTTCATACCAGAACTACTTTCTGCATGAATACCACTCTAATGCTTTGTGGGAATATATCAAACTATCAATAGTTGTTTTAGCAAATGCAGAAAAATAGAGGTAAGCTTGCTGAAACAACTTTCAGTGGTAGGGGAGTTTTCTCTTTTCTCCACTGCTGTGCAACCTTGGAGTAGATCTATATAAGTTTGGAGCGCCCCACTGTGTGGGAGTGCAAGGGGCTTGTCCCCTGAAAAAAAATACTTTCTTTCAATGTTCACTGAAAGTGTTTACTTTGTTTTATCAACATTTGCTTGGGTGGTTGTCGATGTATCAACATGATTCCATGCTTAGCTACCTAACTGGCAAAATTATAATTAGCAATGTAACCAAGGTGTTCTAAAAGTTGAACTTTAAAAGTTTATATAACATTCCCAATATAATACAGGCTGCAGTTGCAACTTATACAATAAACCAACCTCTCAGAATCACAGTGGGCACAATTTCTTAAAATGTTTACCATCATTACTATTCCTTATACGTTTTCAAATATTTACAGGTTACACATTTATAGTACTTATGAGTGTCATAACGTAGAGGGGGCCAAAATATACCAATTAATATCCAACACAAAAATTAACCTATAGTTTAGGATTACTTTATAATAACCCATATCTTCCAACTAATCTAAAGGCATTTTTAACATATTTTTCAAAGTCACTAGTATCCCCTAGTACAATTTATTTTCATGCTTAGCAGTTCTCCATTTGGAAGCAAAACTCAAAATGTTTCCAAGCAGTGAATTGTATCGTGCAAAAAAAAAAAAATATTCAGAACCCTTGGCTTATAATAAATATGGGAAATCAACTTGTCACACTATATTCTGGTAACAGGACCTCCAATAAATTGTCTCCCTGTAATACCTGGAATCACAGTTGTTGTTCTATAAAAAGGTCAAAAATTCAAAAAAGTGTTCCACATCATCCTGACATATACAGAACTGTTCATCGGTGTAACAAGCATAAAAAAGGCAATGCTATGATGTAAATAAGCAAAAATATACATATATTCCCTTTTGAACACATCCACGAAAACATTAGAATAAACATAGGCTTACACTACCTCCACTGCTGTGCCATTTGTATGTTGAAAAAAAAAATCCCCATTAAAAAGGGGAAAAAAACACTGTTAACATTACCTTAGGAATACCAGTCAAACAGTACTATCATCATCATCCATAGCTTGTACAACCGCTTGGCATCCACAGTCGTGTGCAAACAGTTCCAAAAGAGGTTTTTCACCTCAAAGCATTACTATTCCAAATAACATGTAAAGATTTTGGAGAAGATTGCTAGGAAAACAAGGGAACTCATTCAACCTTTTTCTGCAACAGCACATCCCTTAGCTTTACAATATAAGTGTCTATTGAATTTGTTGATGATACAATTAGATGACTGGGGGAAGGGACAGATACATTTTATGCATTTTTGAGCTGCTAACAAACTGTTTCTTGTGGTCCAGAGTTTGATTCCCTCAGCCTCCACTGCCTAACTGTGTGAGTCTGAGCAAATCACTTAACTAGATAGTGCCCCGGGCTGAGTTTGAAAAATGTCCATGGAACTCCAGTTAACAAATATAAATAAAACAAAAATAAGCAACAAATAATCAGGACATTAGGGTGTGAAATATAAAAAGTATCCCAGTCAATCTTGAATAATAAAGCCTATATTTACACCTCTGCCCAATATTCATAAAAAAACTCTGTTGAAACATTCTTACTGCTTGGTAGCTTAACAAATTTTGTAAAGCCAACCAAAATATCAATGCAAACAGCCTCATAGAAGTTAAATGTCCATGACTATAATGCTATCCCTTTATCAGCAGGTATCAGGGCACAATAGATTCACTGCTGACTGGGAATCAATCTGGAAATAAGCAGGCCTGTATAGGTATAGCAGTCAGTATCTGTCAGAAAGAAAATTTCTAGAAGGTTATGCCCTTATCGCTGACATTTTTGGCTATTTTTTGATTCCATACATACAGAACTTTATCAACAACATGGTTTGACATATTTTCAGTGAATTGTATTACATTAATTAACTCTAAAACATCCTTAGATTGCACAAAGTAACAAATGAAAACTGAATGTTAAAGAAAAAGTTTATACAGAAATGTGTACTATTTTTAGGTTTGACATTAAAAAACTCCATATTTATGTTCTTATAGGTTTATACATGTTACTGCGAGGAGAACAGATAGTTACAATTATTATTTAAAAACAATATTTTGAAAACGTTGCAGTATGTCAATATCTAATGGAAATACTGGCCTTAACATAATGCTCCCTAAAAATGCAAATACCTCCAAACTGCCTCTATATTTTCTTACGTTTTAATCTTGAGCAGCTTGGATATCCAACATTACACACTAGACTGAACTGGCTAATAGTTCTAAAAGCCAGAAGATAAAACATTTTGAATGTGTAGATGTCCTTCTGCACTAAAAATGTATTTTGTTCGTACTTAAAATGACAAATGAAATCACTTTGAGAAATTACTTTTAACTCTGATACCATAAAAAAACACTTTAAATATGCAATTTGGTACTTATTGATTTTTCGTGAAACAACAAAATGTGTGTATGTCTGTTTAGACCCAAATGATAAAAATGAAGTGGTATAATGGCAAATTACATAACCATCTATCATACAGAATCCTATCTCTGAAACCAAAATTTTCTTGTTAGTTTCTCACTAAGATATGTCATAACAGTCTAATGCAGAATACACTTAAATGGTGATTTTACATATAAAAGCATATAACTTCAGATTCACGTAATGTGCATCACTGCATCTTCTTCTTCTTTTGGCTTTTCCCGGTTAGGGGTCACCACAGCGGATTATCTGTCCGCTCATGACCGGCAGTGGAGTTTTACGGTGTCGAGTTGCCAGCCCAACCTTCCACAGAAGGCACACACATACACACACTCACACCTAGGACCAATTTAGAGTGTCCAAACCACCTACTGCATGTCTTTGGGATGTGGGAGGAAACCGGAGCACCCGGAGGAAACCCACACAACCACAGGGAGGACATGCAGACTCTGCACAGAAGGCACCCCAGCCGAGAATCGAACCAGAGAACCTCTTGCAGTTTAAATTTCAGGAATGCAGCATAATTCTAGTGACATTAGTTTCAAAGGGAACTATACAAGATTTTTAATTCTGGTATAATGTCAGCTCAAAGCATAGATGATTATGACCAGGTATCCAATCAGGAAGAAGTTGTTAAATATTAAAGAAATGGATGTCAAGAAATTTACCCAGAGACTGAAGCAAAGTAAAACTCAAGAGGTAGATGTTAGCATCCATTTTGACAACACATAACAACTTGGTTATTTCCTGCTCTAAGTCCTACCAATTACAGAGAGAGAGAGAGAGAGAGAGAAAGAGAGAAAGTATAAAAATGCTGTGTTTTGCAGCCTTGAAAGTTGGAACTGCCACCGAATTCTTTGTAGTACATGGAGCTGTAGCTGCCCCAATGTACGACAAGGTGAAAAAAGACACAAAAGAATGTGAAAAAAGTAAAAAAAAATCACAAACTGTAGGAACATGTGGTGTTTTAACAGCACTGAAAGCTGTATCACACTTAGCTCTATCTGTCAGACAGCTTCTAAAAATGGTGTATCTCTTATACTCTAATAGGTTTAAAAGCTGTAATACATTTTGAGCTGCCAAACAACAAAGAAGTACAGCAGCACATGGTATATTATACCCCTTTTTCAGCCTTGCAGCTCTGTTCTGTGGTGGTCATACTTTGTAATCTAGTATAACTGTTCTGAAAAGTGATTAACAGAGATTGTTATGTACTTTTCTAAAGTCAAACATTACTGAATAAAGCTACCTCCTTCACGAGTTCCATGTAATGCAGATATAATCTATACAAGTATGGCATTCTCCACTTAAAAACTTTCATGGAATTATACTCTAACATTTGGGTGTATCCACACTGCACTTCAGAATACCATTCTACCATAAAGGACTTAAATGCAGCTCACTGTCAAAACTGACTTGGTCATACTGCCAGTCTTCATCATAAACTTAATTCTGATATAATATTGCCCCAAAAAGGTACATGCCAAAAGTATACTGTATCCATCAGCATGAAAAGAAGTTTTAAAACCATCCTTAACACAAACCAAGGAAACTACAATTTACAATTTAGATGCCTTCACAGAAAACTATCTGTAAAACTTTACTTTTAGTACCCATTTAACTCACTCATGCCTATAGAGCCTTTTTTGTATACTTCCAGTTTACACTCATAGCTCCTTAAGAAGTCCAGATCTTTTTTGGATCTGCCTTCTTTAACTAAGTGACTTACCAGTTAACAATAGGCAATATTAACAAAATGACTCTATGATTGTTAATCTGGGATGTCCTGCAGTGGAGAAATTAATCACTGTATGCCACTTCTTCCATATTTTCATATTTATGCTCATACTTTAAGTCCTGCACTTTACTGTAGGGTATGGTGTGAAATACCATTGTTGGAGACAGGAAAACTTACTGTCAATGTCCATTTATATTGTATTGTACTTGAGATATTGCTAGATGCTTTGTTAGTTGTTGTTGTCTTTCGGCTTTTCCCGGTTAGGGGTCGCCACAGCGGAACTCCGGTCTGCTAATGATTGGCAGTAGATTTTCACGAACGCCGAGGTGCCAGCTTGACGTTCAACCTTCAACGAAGGCACGCCCATTTACGCATGTCTTTCGAATGCCCCGCACAACCGCGAGGAGGACATGCAGACTCCACACAGAAGACACAGAAGACACTCCCCACACTCCAGCCGAGAATCGAATGGGAGAACCTCTTGCTGTGAGGCAACAATGCTACTGCTGCACTACCACGGATGCTAGTTGCTTTGTTAGTAATTATGAAAATAAGCAATATTTCCATTTGTACTTAATATTTCAAAAAGGTGACTTACAAACTGCTACATGGCATCAGGTGAAACCATAGACATTGCTGAAAAAAACTGTCTTTGGAATTTGTACTGTAAGCTGAACACCTTGAGAAAAATTCAGTGTTATTTATTTACTTTTGTTAACCGGGATAGTCAGCCTGGGTGTTAGCCCATTTTCAGTGGTGTCCCAGAGGGAAGCCCCAAAAACAGAGAAAATAATACAGTTAGCACAATAAATACACCTAAATTAAGCAAAAATTAGTGAGGAAAAAGAAGCACAGTATATATATATATTAAAAAGAAAAAATATGAGTACACAAGCAAAATAATAATCAAGTGAGACAATGTGTTAAGAGGGTAAATAGAGAGCAAGGGAAGAACGCAAGTTTGACAAAATTAGAAGCATAACATGAAAAATTTATAAAAGGTAATATGTACACAGTAATCAAGTATACTGCATAGATGAGTGAGGAAGGAAGGCAAGGAGAGAAGAAAGAAAGAGGAAGAGAAAGGTGTAATACGAGAGTGCACCAGGAAGTTTAAGACATTAGAAGGAAAAAGGAGGAGAGACAGAAAGGAAAAAAGAAAGAAGAAGCGTACACTCCAACCCCAATCAACTTCATTTGACTGCCTGGATACAGGGTCCTAATTCCTTTTAGGTACTGTTTACTGAGGATGTGCAGCAGATACTAATGGAGGCAAGAAAGCCTGCTACTAGAAAATCATATATTAGTAAATGGAAAAGATTTTTTAGTGGGTGCCACCAACATAACCAGCACCCATACAGGGTTAGCTGTTCTCTGGGTTTGCGATAATTGTGTGAGTTACTATCCTATGGCCTTTCTTACTCCTCCATCAAGGTTAATTTATTGGTTATTTCAAGAAGCTTGTGTTAACTGCCCCTAGGCATTTCCAAAAGAAGGAAGTACCACAAATGCCTTGAACAGAAGGGAGTCACCACAATGATCCTGGTGGATTCTTTCTGAATCTTCAGATGTACCCTGGAAATCAGTGGAAATAGTGGGAAAGCATACAGGAACACTCCTGTCCAAGGAAAAGAAAAAACAACTGTCTTCCACGCCTTGTATGGACTCATGAAGCAGAATTTTGTCAGCTGATTGTTCACAGAGGAAACAAATAGGTCTACTTGAAGAACTCCCCAGAGATTTCCATTCATAAGGGTCTTCCCTTTTCATGCTAAGCCTGTGTGCCACACAGCTTTGGTCTAACAGGATGTAGGAGGCCTGTACAGTGAGATTGTGCTGTGAACCTATATCCCAAGCTAACATGGCTAGCCTGCAAAAGGGGTATATCTTGATCCCTCCCTGCTTGCTGATGTTCCACATGACTGTGGTATCGTCTATAACATCCTGAAGAGGTACTGGGAATCAAAGATGAATGAGAAAGTTGAGTACCTTGATCACAGCAAGTATCTCTTTTATATGTATGTACTTGCATTGGTTCTGTAACTAAGTCCCACACATCTTGTACCTTTATCCCTCCTGAAACTGCTCCCCAAGCAAAGGCTGAGGCACCTGTGTTGACTGACTGCACTGCAGTCAGGATCAAGAAGGGAAGACCCAGGTATAAATATATTTGCTGTATTCAACAAGGGCTTTCCCTTCCGACAAACCCCAGTGGTGGGATTTGAAAAGACAAAGTAGTTGGTGCTGGGAACAGAGACTTCGGAATCCCAATGTATCTTTCTCTTAAGTAATCTAATAATGGCATCATGAGAATCACAGATGCGATGTAACCTAAAATCCTGAGGTATTCCCTTGCAGTGACCAAAGTCTCAGTGGAAAACCTTAGAAATAGATCTACATATCAATCTACTTTGTTTCCTGTGGAAGAAAAGTTCTTTAAACTGAGGCATTTTGCTAACAGCCCAGAAACAGAATCATGCATGAAGGAGTCAAAATAGAGTTTTGAGTGTTCTCTTGGAATCCCACCTTGTGTAAGAGATCTCACACCCAAAAATGTGAACACCCTGTAGAATGCAATGAGTTATAACTGGGGTTACACACTTTATGAACACTCATGGTGCAGTGGATTGTCCAAAGGTTAAGGCAGCTAACAGATAATGTGATCCAGACCTTACGAAATGCCTGAAGTCTGGATGAATATGAATGTGATGATAAGCATTTTTTAAATCTAGTATTACAAGGAAACTTGAATGACGAAGAAGCGGTAACAGGTTATGAAATTACATCATTTTTAATTTGGCAGTATTACAAACAGATTTAGGAAAGAAAGATCCAGAACTGGTCTCCAAGTATTTTCCTTCTTAGGCACTAAAAGCATCATTGAATAAAAACTTTTCCCCACCTGGGAAGGAGGAGGAGATGGTTCTATCACTCTCTGGGACAACATGTGATGAGGGACAGATGGAAATAACATTCTGGTGTAGTGGATGAGGAATTATCCCTTGTAATCTTGATAAATGACATTCAAAATCCGTTTATCTGAACTATCTATTGCCAAATAGAAAACTGGAGATTCAGACTTTCTAGAATGGCAAAGGAGCTGCCAGGGTGGGTGCAGGGGTATAAGGATCTTTAAACAGTCAATTCTAACTTGTTGGGCTGTCCTTGTTTTTTTTTTTTAATCTTTATTAAATTTCCACATATGACATAGGCAATCTTTCATTTATATAAATGAAAATAAACCATAACAACACAATCTCAGCTGCAAACAATATTCCTCACAAACCATGCCAACACAGCTACAGCTGCAAACATTAGACACCACTTTTAATATAGCCAGTCATTAGCAGTCAACTACTACATAGCTCATTCAAATCCTGTGTTCTTTTAAACCTCATTCCTCCACTGCATGTACTGATCCCATACTTCTCATTTTTTTCCTTTGCAATTTGCTCCTACCCTTTTCCAAAGATCCCAGTTTCAGCTGTTACTACCTTTGTTACTTCTAATAAAGCTGGTTCAGACTTTGATTTCCATTCTCTAGTAATCGCTTTTTGGCAGCCATCATAATTAGACTCAACTAGACCTTACTATGACTAGACAATTCCGATTCTGTATCACAGCTAAAAAAAATCATTCCCTAGTTACTCCAATTTGCTCACCCAGCATCCAACAGTGCAGAATGCAGGGAATTTTAAAGTCCGCCAGCTCACTACACTCCCAGAAAATGTGTTCCCAGTTACCTCTTTCCTCCCCATCACACCTTCAACACATGCTGTCTACCTGAGGAAAAATTCTTTGGAGCCTGCTTGGGGTATAAAAATACCTATGTAAACACTTCCAGGCAAAGATTTTACATCTTCTAGATTTTGTTGCATATTTGGGAGACACACTTATACCCCCCCCCCTTGTTTCTTTGTGAATTGCTTATGCAGTCTCTTTTCCCAATCCTTCCTAACCTCCTCTGATTGATTCTTATAGTTATCATGCAATATTTTATATGCTCTACTAATTATTCCTTTCTTAACAGCAACTTCTGTTCTAGATTCTACCAAAAACTCTACCAGTGCTGGTCTTTCATTTAGGACCTTCCTATTTCTTTCTCTTTGAATATACTGTGATATCAGTCCTTGATATGGAAGGCAATCTCTAACCTGTAGTCCAAATAAGTTCTTGGCGTCTTCCCATTCTATTACCTTTCCCCTCTCTAGTTATCTTTGCAACCACAGACATAGGTAACTATCAGCCCATTAGCCTTACTAGCCTGACATGCAAAGCTATGGAACGCGAAATTACAGACCTCATAAACCAGAACACTGTCAGCCTCCAAGCACCTGACCCTACTCAACTTGGATCTGTCAAAACGAGATCATGCCTGCTAAATTTGGTGGACTTTTTTGAGACAGTCTCCAAGGCCTTGGATGAGGGAAAAGAGGTGCACACGGCATATCTTGACTTGCCCGAGGCTTTTGACACCGTTCCCTACTCGGGTATAATTGACAAGCTCACCCAGCTAGGCATCAGCCCATATGTTATTATATGGGTTGCCAACTGACTCACTGACAGAACCCACACAGTTAAAATAGGGGATTCCACCTGAAATAGTAAACCTGTAACTATCAGCATCCCTCAGGGCTCGGTCTTGGGGCCTCTGCTCTTTGGAATATATTTTTCTGATGTCCAGGCAAAAAACAAGGGTCTATGGCTGACCAAATTTGCAGATGACTGCAAACTGGGAGCAGTCATAAACACTCCAAATGATGTTAATATTCTCCAGGAGTGCCTCACCCAAACAAACAACTGGTGCCTGAAACATGGCCTCAAACTCAATGCCAAAAAGTGTATTGTAGTCCCCTTTGGCAAGAATGAGGCACCTGTTACTTGCTTTGCAACCACAGACATAGGTAACTATTGGCCCATTAGCCTTACTAGCCTGACATGCAAAGCCATGGAACGCATAATTACAGTCCTCATAAACCAGAACACTGTCAGCCTCCAAGCACTTGACCCTACTCAACTTGGATCTGTCAAAACGAGATCATGCCTGTTAAATTTGGTGGACTTTTGAGACAGTCACCAAGGCCCTGGATGAGGGAAAAGAGGTGCACAAGGCATATCTTGACCTGCCCGAAGCTTTTGACACCGTTCCCTACTCGGGTGTAATTGACAAGCTCACCCAGCTAGGCATCAACCCATATGTCATTAGATGGGTTGCCAACTGACTCATTGACAGAACCCACACAGTTAAAATAGGGGATTCCACCTCAAATAGTAGATCTGTAACTATCAGCATTCGTCAGGGCATGGTCTTGGGGCCTCTGCTCTTTAGAATTAGAAGTTATGTACTCACCATAACGTTCCATCTGAGTAGGTGTATTCATTTGTCTGCAACCTGTGGGTTATGGATCCGATATCGGATCCGAACCGGCATGGTTTTCCAGCTATGGATCCAAGCTCTCAGCTCCTCCCCTCACCCATAATGCCCTGCTCTACCCTCATGACCTCAGATCGAGTTTGCCAAAGCAACAACACCCTGAAAAGGGTAACATAGAATATGCAGGAAACTGAAAGGCCAGGGGGATAGGAGGGCGGGATGGTTGCAGACAAATGAATACACCTACTCAGATGGAACGTTATGGTGAGTACATAACTTCTAAATCTGAAGTAGGATATTCATTTGTCTGCAACCTGTGGGACAGAGTCCCCAGCTACCTGAATCTTGGGCGCCATCATGGAAGGATATTCCGGAGCACCGGAGCCAAAGGATGCTCTACCCCTAGATGCAAGATCCAACTTATAGTGGGAAATAAAAGTATGAGATGAAGCCCACGTGGCTGCTGCACAAATATCATCTAGAGGAATCCTAGCCTTGAAGGCTGCCGAGGTAGATACTGACCGGGTTGAATGGGCATGAACACCCTCCGGTGCGGGCCTTCCTGAAGCTTGATAAGCCAATAAGATGCACTGTGAAATCCAGCGGGACAGAGAAACTTTAGAAATTGGCTTGCCCAAATTGAATTTTGCAAAGGAAATAAACAACTGGTCGGATTGCCTATGACCAGCCGTCCTGTTCAGATAAACTCTAAGTTGCCTGTGAACATCTAATGAATGTAGCTTATATTCACCTTTGTTTTCATATTTAGGGAAGAAAACAGGGAGGTTAATGGACTGATTGATGTTTGCTTCAGAAGCGACTTTAGGAAGAAAGGACGGGTTGGTCCTGAGGTAGACACGGTCCGGATGAAATACCAAGTAAGGAGGTTTAGCTGATAATGCTTGAAGCTCAGAAACTCTCTTGGCTGATGTAATGGCTACCAAAAAGGCTGTCTTGTAGGACAAGAATTTGAGATCCACTGTAGCCGCTGGCTCGAAAGGGGGGGCGGTCAAGGCCTGTAGGACCAGAGAGAGGTCCCAAGGAGGAACTGCTTGCTTTATTGGGGGCCTGAGAAGAAAAGTACCTTTAAGAAAAATTTTACACAATTTGGCTGACATAAGAGGATTAGAGTCATGGCCAATGTGATAATGAGAAATTGCCGCCAGTTGTACTTTGACTGTGGAACTGCTGGCACCATCGTTAGAGTGGTTAGAAAGTCAAGCACTAAAGGAAGAGGAACCGTGAAGGGATTCAGGCCTTGCCGCTCCGCCCACAAGAAAACGTTTCCACTTGCTTCGGTAAACCTTTCTAGTGGATGGTTTATGAGCTGCCACCAAAATAGCCTTAACCGGTGATGAAATACCGGGAGTCCTAATCAAGAGTGGAACTGGAGCAGCCAAGCGGTCAGCTTCAGGTTGTCCAGATTCGGAGGAGGAATGCAGGATGGATGGGATATCAGATCCGGGATGGGATCTAGAATCCAAGGAGGATTCAGCGAGTGAGACCTTAGGAAGGGGAACCAGATCTGTCGAGGCCAGAACGGAGCAATGAGAATCATTCTGCAACCCACCCGAGAGGCTTTCTGAAGAACTTGGAGCATCAGAGGCAAGGGTGGATAAGCATACAGAAGACCGGGTGGCCAAGCATGCACCAGAGCGTCTCTTGGGGTACCTCCGGGAGGAGGTATCAGAGCGAAAAAACTGTCGCACTTGGTGTTTGAGGGAGAGGCACAAAGATCGCATGAAGGGGTTCCCCACCGTGCGAATATGCGTTCCGCTACTTGACAATTGAGAGACCACTCGTAAGGAGTCAGAATGGTGCGACTGAGCTTGTCCGCTAGGATGTTGGACCGACCCGGAATGTGCGTTGCTATTAGAAAGCGGTTGGTGGAGATTGCCCATTCCCAAACTCTCATGGCTTCTCGACAAAGAGGGTAAGACCTTGTCCCCCCTTGCTTGTTGATGTACCAGACAACAGACATGTTGTCCGATTGAATCGCAATTGTTCCCAAGGGAAGAAAGCCCTGAAGTGCTAGCAACGCTAAGAGCACTGCTCTCATCTCTAGAACATTGATATGCAGTAAGGTCTCTGAATCGTCCCACGTGCCTTGGACGGTCCGGCCCATAAGTGCCCCCACCCGAGGCGGGAGGCGTCCGTGGTCACCGTGGCGAGAGGGGAGAAGCACAAAATGGGCGGCCTCTGTGGAGATCCGGGAGTGGAGCCACCACAAGAGGGACCGCTTGCAAGCCTTGCTGATCGCTATGGGATGATGCATGGGGAGAGCAAGGTATGACCACTGTACTAAGAGCGTCCACTGTAGAATGCACATATTGAGCCTGGCAAGAGGAAGAAGTGCTATAGCTGATGCCATGGACCCTAGAGCCCTCAGGACCAACTCCGCCGGAACAGAACTTGAGTGGAGAATGGCCCGCACCTGGAGCTGCAGATTTTGAACTCTGTCCGCAGTGATGAAAGCTCGTAAACTCCTTGTGTCTAGCCTGGCCCCTATAAAATCTAAGAGCTGTGTGGGCGCCAGGTTGGATTTCTTTGTATTTATTGTGATGCCCAGAAAGGGAGCAAGATGGAGAAAGGAGTCTCGCCAATAAAAGTAGATGCCTTGTTGGGCGGTAAGAAGCCAGTCGTCCAGGTAGGGAAAGACCTGCACCCCTGAAGCCTCAGGTGGGCCGCTACCACTGCTAATACTTTGGTGAACACCCTGGGGCTGTGGTAAGACCAAAGGGAAGGACCCGAACTGGTAGTGACTGGCTCCCAGCCGAAGCGGAGAAACCTCCTGGAGCGCCTGTCCATCAGGATGTGGTAGTACGCGTCCTTGAGGTCTATCGAGCACATCCAGTGATTTTCTCCCAGAAGGGGGAGAATAGATTGCAGAGTGACCATTCGGAATTTTTCTTTGGGGACTGCCAGATTCAAGAGAGAGAGGTCTAGGATTGGTCTTAGTTCCCCCGTCTTCTTTGGCACTGAAAAGAATCTGGAGTAGAATCCTGATCCGATCTGGTCTGGGGGGACGGGCTGGATGGCTCTTTTCTTTAGCAGATGGCCAATTTCTGCCAAAGCGGCCTCCCGTTGACCGGGTGGGACGTCTGGGAGGGATTTCAACTTTGGAAGGTGAAGGAAAGGGATGCGATATCCTCTGGATATGATTTGGAGAACCCAGCGGTCCGATGTTATGGACTCCCAAGCCGCTAGGTGCCCCGAAAAACGTCCCCCGACTGCCTCCAGAGTGGAGCAGTCGGGCAACCCCTCAGGGTTGCTGCGGGCCGTTCAGAGAAAGGTTCCCTGGACCCGAAGTTTCTGGGAGCCCCTCTGCCTCTAGGGTGGCGTCCTCCCTGTCCTCCTCTGCCACGGAAGGACTGGTTGTCCGGAGCAGGCTGGGACTGCTGCGACTTCGGAACCACATCTTCTTCTGACCCTTTTGGTTCCTAGAGTAGGGCCTCTGGGGTGCAGAGAAGCGGATTCGACGGCAGACAGTGTCTTCCGTCCTTCTCGCTCTGGGTCAACGTCTGCGAACGGTTTTGCCAAACAGAGCAGAACCATCAAAGGCGTTCGCAAATGGCGCTTTGAAGGGCTCAGAAAAATCGCAGTGAGGAGCCAGGCCTGGCGTCTAGTGACTAGTCCTGTCCCGCAGCTCTAGCGGCGCCTTCCGTTGCATGGGAGAGTAGCCGCATAGAGGTATTAGTAACTGACCTAAGAGTGGCCATACGGGTGGAGTGCAGAACCCTGTCCTCCTCCGAAATGGACTCTGGGGGGGATGCAGCGTATTCTTTAATAAGATCTCGCTGCATCCTAATAACATGTGCCAAGTAGTTCAGCGCCCTTACCGAGAAGGTCGCTGAACTAAACATCCGCTTCCCCAAGCGGTCCATCATCCGAGACTCCTTGCTCGGGGTGGACTGAGGACTCTCCTGAGCCAGTTCCTCTTGGTGGCCGCCGTCAACATGGCATCTACCGGAGGCCCCTTACTCCAATGGGCACGGTCGGACGGTGGGCTAAGGATCCTATCTGGCCTCTTAGGAATTGGCTCCACGGTGTCCGGTTCCTTCCACGCCCTGGTGGTAATAAGGTCCACCAGGGGGTCGGCAGGGACACCCAAGAGGTAGACGGGCCCGCTTCAAATGCCTCCAAGAACACGGACTCGTCCGAGGAAGACTGGGGCAGACCACCCCTTATACGGAGCATTTCCATGATGTCTCCAAATGAGACATCCTCGGGGTGACCGTGGGGAGCCTTCCCCTTCCTCCAAGTCCGTGTCTTCTGTGAGAGACTCGGGAGTCAATGTGCCTCCTTTTGCACGTATGCTTGCGAGGACATCCTCTGGGGGCTGTCAGAGGAGTCCTCACAAGCAGCAGTTTGTTCCATAGGAGCAACTGGGCACTGAAGCGGGCTGTCCCAGGGGCCGGATGGTGGAAGCCTGGCCCAGTGCAGAGGGAGCGGCGGAGCCGAACAAGTGCCGGGGTCCGGAGACCCTCAACAGGGCCCTCTCCACTACATCAAAGCCGAAGGGAGCCGACCTCGATCAAAGGATCCGACAATCGGCTCCCCTCGGATCCGAAGAGTGGATCGGAGCCGGCGCGGCACTCGGATCCGAAGGACAGTGCGCTCCGACACAGACGGCGCCGAAGGAGCACTGATCCCCCCGGATCCGAGGCTCGGATCCAGGCTCCGAGAGGTCGGATCCGATGCACTCGAGGGCAGGGTCGGATCCGAAGTACCAAGTACTATCGGCGCCGGACCACCCCGGCTCGGCTGCTCGGCTCCAGCTGCTCGAACCCGGATAGCGGGTCGGAGAAGGAGCAATAGGTTTGAAAAGGGTGTTGAGCTCCCCAGAGGGGAGGCAAGAGCACTCCCATCTGCATCTGGGCCTGGATGAATCTTCTCATCATCCGGTCCAGATCAGCATCCGAAAGGCTATAAGTAGATCTCGACGAGGCTACCGAGGTAGGCCTGGAATGCCTCCTCGATAGCCTCGACGGAGATCGGGTCTCCTCCTCCTCAGGACCCGGTGAAAAGCACACTGGGGACCGGAGCCGAAGGAGGAGACCGAGCCGGCAACGGAGCCGGGGGAGAAGCCCGCTTGGCTGGCGGGGCCGAAACAGAGGTCTCGGCCCACCGCTTGTGGTGCTTCTCCCTCCGGTCCTTTTTTCTAGCATCCCTCTCCTCTCCAGAAGCGGGAGGTTGAGTCCCAGGAGGAGGAGGGGGTGCCACGGAGGAAGAACCGGCCACGGTTACTCCCGAAGGAGCGGAGGTCGGAGCCGAGTCAGGCGGTAAAGGCCCGCCAAGACAAGCTTGGACCTCCGCTCCTTAAGTGCCCTGGGGTTGAACCCTGCACAAATGGAGCATCCAGATGTGAGGTGTTCAACCCCAGGCACTTAACACACCGAGTGTGGCCATCAGCCGGTGAAAGCTTATTGCCACACTCGGTGCATTTAGAGAATATAGATTTGGGCTGATCAGCCATCCAAATCTATACAGCTACTAATTAAAAGTAACTAAAACAAATACAGACACACAGGCCCAACACACACACACTACGCCAACAGCGAGGGGAGGGAAAAATAATACTTAATTTAACTCTAAATAAAACTATCAAAGAGGGATACCTAAACTTTCACACAAATATGCACAAAAAACTTCAAAAAGTCTGAATAAACAGATATAAATCTAGCACTTAGCTGAGAGCTATAGATACCAATCCAGTCACCAGCGCGGCAAACGAGATCTGAGGTCATGAGGGTAGAGCAGGGCATTATGGGTGAGGGGAGGAGCTGAGAGCTTGGATCCATAGCTGGAAAACCATGCCGGTTCGGATCCGATATCGGATCCATAACCCACAGGTTGCAGACAAATGAATATCCTACTTCAGATTATATTTTTCTGATGTCCAGGCAAAAAACAAGGGTCTATGGCTGACCAAATTTGCAGATGACTGCAAACTGGGAGCAGTCATAAACACTCCAAATGATGTTAATATTCTCCAGGAGTGCCTCACCCAAACAAACAACTGGTGCCTGAAACATGGCCTCAAACTCAATGCCAAAAAGTGTATTGTAGTCCCCTTTGGCAAGAATGAGGCACCTGTTATTTGCTTTGCAAACACAGACATAGGTAACTATTGGCCCATTAGCCGTACTAGCCTGACTTGCAAAGCCATGGAACGCATAATTACAGTCCTCATAAACCAGAACACTGTCAGCCTCCAAGCACTTGACCCTACTCAACTTGGATCTGTCAAAACGAGATCATGCCTGTTAAATTTGGTGGACTTTTTTGAGACAGTCACCAAGGCCTTGGATGAGGGAAAAGAGGTGCACACGGCATATCTTGACCTGCCCGAGGCTTTTGACACCGTTCCCTACTCGGGTATAATTGACAAGCTCACTCAGCTAGGCATCAACCCATATGTCATTAGATGGGTTGCCAACTGACTCACTGAAAGAATCTACACAGTTAAAATAGGGGATTCCACCTCAAATAGTAGACCTGTAACTATCAGCATCCCTCAGGGCTCGGTCTTGGGGCCTCTGCTCTTTAGAATATATTTTTCTGATGTCCAGGCAAAAAACAAGGGTCTATGGCTGACCAAATTTGCAGATGACTGCAAACTGGGAGCAGTCATAAACACTCCAAATGATGTTAATATTCTCCAGGAGCATCTCACCCAAACAAACAACTGGTGCCTGAAACATGGCCTCAAACTCAATGCCAAAAAGTGTATTGTAGTCCCCTTTGGCAAGAATGAGGCACCTGCAAAGTACCACATCGACAACGTCCTAAACACAGAATCAGCAGCAAGGGATCTGGGCACCATGATAGACAGCAATCTAGCATTTGATCAACATGTAGCCTCAGTAGTGTGTACGGCATACTACACGGCTCATGTCATAAATAAAGGCATAGCATCCAGGAATGAAGAGGTCATTATCTTACTGTACTCTACCCTTATCAGGCCAATTATCGAGTACAATGCCCCTTTGGTATATACCTCACTAGGCACTTGCAGCAGCTGGAAGGACTGCAGAGGCTCCTGACTAGAAGAATCCAGTGTCTCCAACACCTATCCTATGTGAACAGGCTGAAGCCCCTCTCACTCTACTCAATCTCATACAGACTACTCAGAGGGGACCTCTGTCTGGCTTTTAGGACCATCTCGGACCCCGCCCTATTGGAAAGGCTGCATATCTGCAAATCTAACACCACACGTGTAACACGCACTCAGGACCTAAACCTAGCCTGTGACATTAAAAGAACCTGGTGGCGTGATAGGTATGTGTCCAAGATACTCCCCCACCTGTGGAACAGACTCCCTCTTCATGTGAAGAAGACCACCCCTCTGTCCTCGTTTAAGCGTAACCTGGATGACTGGATGGGAAATAGAAAATTTACCCCCTGGGATCTCACCTGCATCCCTGCATGACAGGGGGGACAGGTGCTGACTTTGGAAACATGGCATAAATTCTTGGCTAGGCTTAAAAGGGCCTCATGGCCAGTAGCCTAGTAACATCCTATGATCCTATGCCTTGGTTCCTTTGCCAATTTTCTCCAATATATTACCCCCCCCTTGCCTACTGCCTGTGCCCCTAACTTCTGTCTCTAGTTATTTGCTTCCAATACCTTGGTACCTTTTCCAATTTTCCTCCAATATATTCCCACCCCCCTTGCCTATTTTAAAAGCAAAGATCTTTTCAAAGATTTCTAGTACAGCCATGCTTATTAAACAGCACAAAACAGATCCTAGGAACACGTAAACTTGAACTTCTATAGGGTGTCAGAGTCCCAGGAACAACCAGTCTGGGAGGAAATACACAAAATGCTAAAACTGGAAGTAGCTGATGCATCGGATGGCAAATGCAATACCCTAGCAGTCTTGGTTTCAAAACTGGACACAGCCATCCGATTTGTAACCCAACAGTATCTCCAAATTTGATAGCTATCCTATGCCCAAGGTAGATGAGTTAACAGAGTGGCTAGGGTATGCATCTAACAAAAGGTGCTGCCAAATTCCCTTAAGCAGTGAGGCTAAGGAGAAGACTGCCTTCTCAATAACGGAAGGTCTATTTTGGTACACTGTTATTCCTTTTAGCTTTCCTGGGGCTCCAGCCGCATTCCAATGTTTGATGGATCTCATATTTAGACCTTACTGCCCTATACTCCAGCCTACTGTGATGATGCAGTCATCAGAGGATTGGGATTCACATCTTCCCAAAGTCCAAGCTGTGTTAGATTCTCCAAAACAAGCTAGGCTTGCAGTCAATGGCTAAAAGTGAAAAATGGGAATAACAGAGGAATGATGTCTGGGTTATGTGACTGAAAGGGAAACTACCAACCTCAAAAGGAAAAAAAAAAAGCTGTTATAGAATGACCAGTTCTCTAAACTACGAAACAGGTAAGGTCCTTTTTTAGGTCTTGCATGATAGTCCAGGAAATTTAGATCCCATTGTGCCTCTAATGCCATGTTCCCTTATTGATCTTACTAAAAGGAGACTGCCCAATAAAATCATGAGGAGTCCAGAGGCTGAACAAGCCTTTCAGCAATTAAAGAAAAGTCTGTGTTCAGAACCCATTCTGATGTCCTGATTTTTCCAGATAATTTATTGTGCATACAGATGTCTTAGAAGTGGAGTTAGGGGCAGTCTTATCCCACATGGTAAGAGGAGAGAAACATCCCACCTACTACTTGAGCAAACACTTATCCAAGGCTGAAACCAAAAATTCCGCAACAGATAGGGCATATATGGTCACAAAGTGAGTCTTAGGGCCATTGGTACTGCTACATACTAAACAGCTTATGGATCATGCCCTGTTGCAGTGATAACATCAGCAAAAAGGAATGTAAAGACAAAATGTGCCATTTGGGCCCTGGCTCAACAACCATTTTCAGATGCAGCACCATCACAGTATTCACCACCAGAATGCACATGATGTGTTGATGGCCTACAGACCTTCCATGAGGCTTAAAGATGGTGGGTTCAAGATGGCTAAGTCTTCTGTAACATAGCATGCTGGTTGTTACTGGTGCAAAGCTATATTTGGCACATGGCAAGCATAATTTGGTATACTCATGAGTATGAGTACTGAAGCTGCCTGCTGACAATATTAGAAAAAAAATACCTGTTTTGTATGTCACATCTATAATATCACTCAAACGAAACAGCAGCCTATGGTTAAGCCACAACTATAACCAGTAAAATGAAATGAAAAAAAACATCCAGGGAAAACAAAGCGTTCTGTTGTGCTTTTATTCCAAATTGCAGAACAACTCAGTGAAAAGCACAATAATATCACAGTATGCAGAGTGCAAGATAATACTGTTCCTTTAACAGAAATACCTACATACATAAATACATACACATATTTCAGGCACGGACAATAATGCCCTTCTAGCCTGCTAATTTATCAGTTACTCCCATAATAGGTGTTAGGGTTGTGCTTAAAAATATCTATACTAGTACTTGCTTTAATGTAATTTGGCAGTCTATTCCATGCAACAGCTACTTTCTCATCATCACCATCAACCCCCTACTTCTCACTTTCTACACAGCATTGAGGTGTCTTGTTAACATTCGCCATCTCTCTCTCTCTCTCTCTATTCAATGCCACTCTCCTGCCTTCTTTGACAACTCATGCCTGACTGTCACAGATCTTCTCGAACACAATCCACCCACTTCTTTGCTGGATGCCCTTGTTTCCTCGTACCTTCTTCCTGTCTGTCCCAAATCATCTTCACTAGATTGTCTTCTCCTTTACTGCACATGCACCTGAACTTTTGTAATCTGTTCTATTTGACCTTTTCTGCAACTGGAGCTACTTTGACTTCTGCTCTTATATCCTCATTTCTTCATCTATATCAAAGTGTGTATCCTACCACCCATGTTAGGCATTTCATCTCCATCACCACTAGCTTCCTCAACTGCTCTGTCTTTACTGGCCAGGTTTCTGTACCATACAGCAATACTGAACGCATCACTGTTTTGTACACCTTACTTTTCAGCTTCTTTGGCATTCTTCTATCATACAGTACACCTGGCACTCTGTGTCAGTTGGCTGTAGCCCCTCTGATTCTAGGTTTGACATACTCATTCAGACTTCCCTTTTCCTCAACCACCCCTCCAAGATACTTGAAGCTATTCAACTGTTCCACTATTTTCCCTTCTATCTCAATTCTGAACTTCTCTGAACTCCACCACTTGCTGCCTTTACAACTCTCTTATCTGTACTCAGTGTCATCCCATGTGCCTTCAGTACTGCATTCAATTCCCCTAGCACTTTGCTAAAGTTTTTGCTCAGAGTCTCTTTTTAATGCCACATCATCTGCATACAGCAACTTTGTTGATCTGTCCCTTCTGACCTGTTTGCTAATGTAGTCCATCACTAATATGAACAACAGGGGGCTCAGAGCTGAACTATGGTGCACATCCACTCTCACTTGTAAACCTTCTGTGAGCCCGGACACTGTTTGTACTTGAGTCATTGGATCCTTGTACATAGCTTGCACTAATTCTACCAAAGTTTCTGGGACTTTGAACCACTGCAGGACTGCTCAAATCAGCTTTCTTGGGACCTTGTCATATGCTTTCTCCAAGTCTAGGAATGCCCAGTTGGACTCTTTCCTCATCTCTAGCTTCTTTTCAACTATCTGCCTCACTGCAAATATCAGGTCAGTTGTGCAGCATCTGATCTGAATCTAAACTGTGCATCTCCCATTTCACTTTCTACTACTCAGCATATTCGTTTATCAATCACCCTCTCCAGAACTTTCATGTAATATGGCAGGAGTTTAATACCTCTGTATTGCCTCCAGCTGTGAATGCCCCTTTTGTTCTTAAACACACTGGCACTAGTATGCTTCTTCTCTAGTCATTCTGGGTATGCCATTTTCTCCACACTGACATGAGTACCCTAAGGAGCCATTTCTCCCCTATCTCAACCAGCATCTTTATCATATCATATCTGTTGTCACCTCATTTGAGCCTGCTGCTTTCCCTGGCTTCATTTTCCTTAGTACTGTTCTTACTTCTTCTATGGTAGGCTCCTCCTATCTCTCATTATAGGCTGTGTCTGGGGAAGTACAGCTTCTGTGGGGTTTTCTTCATTCAGAAGCTGCTGAAAGTATTCCTTCCATCTGCCTTTGATGGCCTGCAGACTGGTGAGTAGGTTGTTGGCTGGCATCCCTTATGAATGGTGTCTACTTTCTTTATCTTTCTGCCTTTGTCTTGTAATCTGATATAGTTTCTTTGTGCCATCTACTGATGTACTTTCCAGAAGCTGGTAGAGTGCCCCTAATGCCTTGTTCTTTTCTACGGCAACTCCTTTCTAAGCTTCTTTGTTTGCCAACCAGTATTCCTTTCTAGCCTGGTCCATCTTTTCTATCTCCCACTTTTTTCTGCACTTCTTTCTTCTGATGGCTTCCTGGACTTCTGCATTTCACCACCAGCTTTCCTTATATACCTTACTGCCACACCTGTTTTGTAGTCCTCACACATGCAGTTTTAAGGCACTGACATTCTTCTTCAATTCAATCTATTTCCTCTTCTTCTTCTTGAGGTGCTAGTGCCCTGAGTAATTTCTTGAACTGGTGTGCTTTCTCTCCAGTCAACTTCTAGGTCTTCAACCTAGTCTCTGTTGACCTTAAAGCCTTCTCTGACCAGCAGGTGATTGTGGCAACTAGTGTTTATGCTGTGTGCAAACTGTTTCCCTGGGGATGACTTTGCAACTGCTGATTCCACCCCAGTGCCCTTTCCTTACCAGCAGAAAGTCTACCTGAGGTGCATGTTGGCCACTCTTGTATGTTATTTTAAGACTGTCTCTCTTTCTGAACCATGTGTTGGTTACTATCAAGCCATCTGCCATACAAAAGTCTAGAATGGCCTCTCCTTCTTTATTTCTGTTGCCCTACCCATGTAGACCCAGGCAGTTCTCATATCCGCTTCTGTCTCGATATGTGCATTCAAGTCAATCCAGCTTTATGCTTTTATAATTTCTCCAAGTCTTTTGGGTTTCTAATACCACGGTGAGAATGGACCCCATTCCTAAGTCAAAGTACGACTGAAGTTCATGAAATTAGTATTGTTTCAATCTTTGATGTCAGCCAGTAGTGCTCTTTGCAGCACTCGCAATGTGCCCAGTAATGACTCCTTCTGCAGTTCATATGAAATTACATGTATTGGTAGCATATCTAAATATGATTGTAAATTATTTTTTATAAGACCCATTGCTCCTACTACTATTGGAACTGTCTGGGTATCTTTCTTCCACATTGCTCATGTTTCTGCCTGCAGATCCTGATATTTTATGACTTTGTGTCTCTCTGTACACAAGATACTGCAGTCACGGAGTGCGGCAATTTCAATGATCAATGCTACTCTTTGTCTTCATTTCTTGGACCACTATATCCAGTTTTCTAGCATCTATCTTTTGAACTGTTGGCAATGGATAATCCTATGTGATGTAGACTTCTTTACTTACTATGATGCTTTTGTGGCTCATGTTTCCAGTGTTTTTCAGCCACTTCAATACCATAATGTTTGCACAATCTCCAGTGCAACAGTCTCGCCACATTATTATGCCTTTCAGTATACAGTCCTTCTGTCATTAGTATGTCACAACCAGCAACGAGGTGTGCAACTGTTCCCAGTTCAGTTTTACAAAACCTATATTTGTCTGTTTCTCCCGCATGTTCAATGGACTTTATAAACCAACATGTACGCAACCCACTATCTTGGGATGCCAATATTAAACTTTCATCTCTGTTTGAATTCGCCTCTCCTTAACCGTTCCTGTGCTCATTCCTGATCAACATGAGGTTCTTCCAGAAGTTTTCTATACTTGCAACTATATTTATGCTTTTTCCACATTTCTTGCCTTCTCATCTGATCCTTCACCTTATATTCTTTAGTTTTTTAGCACATTCAGTTGCTGCCTGAATTTTATCTACTTCTGGTTTGATTTCCATTTCTGCTTGACGCCGATAAGCTTCTGCTAGATTAAGCAGAGAAGTCATCTTGGATTTATTCTCCTCAAGTTTCAAAGCTTTCACTACGTTTGGGTCTTATGAGGTCAGCAGATATGTGTGGAGTTCCACGACTGCAGAGCTATACATATAATCAATTCCAAGGAGGCCAATCCCTCCTTTGGAATTGGGAATATATAATCTTGGTATGCACTGATTTTTATAAATCATCTGGTGAGCATGAAACATCCTTCTTGTTTTTCTATCTAATCTATCCAATGCGTTTTGGGGCCAGTCAGTCACTCCAAAACTGTAAGTTAGGACAAGAAGAGCAAATTGGTTTATAGCTTGGATTTTGTTCCTAGATGTCAGTGCTGTTTTCAGGATTAAAGTCTTCTGAAGAATTCCTTACTAAATTGTATTCTCATTTATTCATGTTTTATTGTTGATCCTTCATCAGTTCCCAAATATTTATACACTCCTTCTTGCTCAAGTTCTTTTACATCACATTCTTGTCCCAAACTGAAGTTTTCCTGCTTTAAAGGTTGCTTTTGCACATTTATCAAGGCCAAATGACATCCTTATATCATCCGAAAAAGTTTTGACAACTTGCAGTTCTGCTTTCAGTTCCTCATCTGACAAGCTATACAGTTTTAAATCATCAACAAAGAGAAGGTGAAAAGTCTTTACATTTTGTTGTTTTCTAGGAGCCAGATTATAGCCATGGCGTAAGCTGTGCAACTGCTGTCTGAATGCACTCTTCTCCTCACTATCACAACCCTGTTGTCGGACACAGGCTCAGCTTATGAATACTGCCTTATCATTAGGCTGGAATCTGATTGCTACGAGTCTGTCACTAAATTTGATGACATCCCTCACTGTCTTCTGAAGCCTCTCCCTCACCACAATTCCCACACCATTTGTAGCCTGTCCTCCTGAGTAGTAGACTCTGGATCCCAAGTCAAGTGGGATTACTGCACTGCCCTTTTATCTTGTCTCCTGGACATGTAGGATATCCAGTCGTTTCATTACTATGGAGTCATCCACTTCCAAGCTCCATTTTGTCAGTGACTCTTACATCGAGTGTAGCAATTCTTAGTTCATGTTTAGCAGGTTAATTAGTTTTACATCCAGCTTTCACTCAACACAGCAATCTCACGTAACCCGAGCTGGGTAACTGGACACCAGCTGGCCAGTAGCTTAATGACCCATGGCTGCTGGGCTTTATGGTGGGCACACACTCGCCAATATAGGGCATGTACACCCCTCCCACCATTAGCATGGGTCCATGGCGTAGGTCACAGTAGGCCAGGTACTCAAACCACTTATTACTGGCAAATATCCATGACCACTTGGTGACATCAGTCAACAATATTGAATCATCTAAACCCATACTTTCCAACACCAAGTGGCTAACTCTGTAGTCTGTGACCCATGTTCTCCTATCAGTAGATTCCCAAAGCAGCTGGTTTATTTATTTATTATTTATTTATTTTACATTTGTTTACCGGGATGGTCCGACTGGATGAGGCCCGGGGAGAAAAGCTCCAAGTTAGTAGATTACATTACATTAGTAACATTTACAAATTAACATAATTTACAGTCTTCAGTAAGGTTACAAACATTTATAGAACATGGTAGGCAACCAAGAGTTTCACACAGATAAGGACTTTATCCCTTAACGAGCTCTAGATATGTATTTATACAACTCTTCTCCCTATAGGGCACCATGTAGAGTCTGTGCTGCTGTCCATTTCACCATTCTTTGGTGAGTTTGAGACTGAAACACTCAGCATCTTTTGCAGAGGTGGGAAGAACCCCACAGAAACACAGGAAGAACATGCAAACTCCAAACAAACCCTGGCCAGAGGTCAGGATCGAACCTTGTACCTTGTGCATGAGATGCAAAGGCCATAACCATTATGCCAACTAGTCTCTTTACATGGGAAATGAAGACTTTACATCATTATGTCAAATGGCCTCTGTGTATGGAAGGTGAAGACCTTAAACATTATGCCAAATGGTCACTGGCATGAGAGATGAAGACCTTAACTATTAGACCAACTGGTCTCTGTGCATGGGAGGTGAAGACCATAAACATCATGCCAGCTAGTCAACAGCTACTGCCTCAGAGAACCAATAAGTGCACTTCTCAATTCTACAGAATCTTCTACATAGGTTGTTTAATGATACTCCACTACTTTTGAAAGCCCCTAACATTCTCAGAGGTAGTTGTCTCTAAATGCCCTATATACCTGAACAGTCCCCTCTTAAATATCTATAAGAGACAGTGGACAAATTCAGATATTTTAGTCTTTCATAATTTAAATTTTCACATCAATGGATGTCCTCTGTATATTTCTGTTGCAATATCTCCAGTGTACTCATCCTTGTGTTTGTATAAAGAACTAGAAAAACTCAAGGCTGTATCTATCTACGCATATGCCCAGGCAGGTACTTAAATCTGCAGTTTCAATCACTGTGTGCTGTATTACATATTCACCTCTTAATTTAGGTCTTTCAAACCTCATATGCTTAGTTTTTGATGTATTCATCATCACATTATTCTCCTGTGCCCAAATGGTCAATTTATTCTAGTTAATTTGCATACATACCCTATATGTAATACATGTAATCACTTTACCCATTTCAAGTCATCTGCGTACAGACTCTAGAGCACCTCATATGAAAAAGATAAATCTGACAGATACAATCTAAACAAGTATGGGCCCAGAACAGAGCCATGTGAGGCACCCTAACTATAGCTTTGAATTTCACCTGTCCAACTGCTATATGACACTTGCCATTTTCTATTTGTAAGCCATGCAGCTATCCATCTTATCAAGAGTACATCAATACCTACTTGTTCTAATTTATTGATCAGTTTTGCATATGATCATATTAAACGCTGAAGTAAAACTATAGAAATTACATCACAGAACAATTTTCAATTAATTTCAGGAGCAGGAATGACAGTGACTCCACATGTAAACCATCACCTATTTAACACAAAGGCAGAAACAGAAATGGAAAGGAAGTCTAGAGGAGTCTGGAATGCACCTCTGTGAAGGAAATAAGCTTAGGCAAGAACATGGGTTCACAGATAAGGTCATTACAGACAGTCTGACTGGAATACAAGTGTAAGTCCTGGTGATAAAACCCTTGTATAAAGACTTGGAGCTGAAACTATAAGACACTTAATGTTTGTGAGTTACTAACAGTAAAGAGAATAACTGATATTTTATTGAGACCACACCAGTAATTTTACAGTAGAGAGTTGATTATCCGAACTAATTGAGACCTAGGGTAGTTTGGCTAATCAAAATGTTCGGATAATCAAACATATAATTGAACCGGATAAAAAAACTTGTAAAATCTTGTTTTTTTTTTTTTTGCATGCAGGAAAACACTGTTCAACCATTAGCTATTCTAGTGGAAAATAAAGAATACTTTTCACACACAAGCTGGATGTTGTTGTTTGTCTTCCAGCTTTTTCCCGGTAAGGGGTTGCCACAGTGGAACTCCGGTCCGCTAATGATTGGCAGTAGATTTTTACAAAACGCCGAGGTGCCAGCTCAACGACCAACCTTCAACGAAGGCATACCCATTTACGCACGCATGTCTTTCGAATGCTATCCAACCGTGAGGAGGACATGCAGACTGGATACAAGCTCAAAAAGCATGCTGAAGCAAATACATATAATGTTTACATATTCAGACTTTAAGATTTTTCCTACCCGAAACCTTTGGAAGACTGGTTCGGATAATACACATTAAGATAATTGATTCACTACTGTATTTTGTTGGTAAACTCATTTAGGTTTTATGCTTGGACAATAAAAGCACCTCTTTTTTTGTATAAAAGACTGTATGTGTCTGCTGTTTAAGTACCACAATCCACAAGCCAAACACACGCACGTATGTAAGTGTTATGTAGGTACACACACACACACACACACACACACACACACACACACATATATATATATATATATATATATATATATATATATATATATATATATAGGTTTACTATCATAAATTCGAAAATCAGAACAAAACGTGTCTGCATTTTCAAATTTATACATTGGAAATGAACATTTCCGAATTTTCCTAAAGTCGAAAACAGCTGTGTATTGTCGAAAATGTCACTCGCGACATTTTCGGCAATACACAGCACTCCCACCCGTCCCGTAACTACCTACCTAACCAGCCTAGACACACAGTTATGCTGCGCCCCCCCACACCCCCCCAACTTAATATTCCAACTCCGAGATCGCACTACAGTGAGGAAAGGGATGTATTTCCCTAACCGCACTGTACCGCGATCCCCTCACATGAGCGAACGTTAGAATTGCGAATGCACAGTCCATTCGCAATGGTAACGTTCGCTCACATCACCTGCCGAAATATGAAGTATTCGAACATCTGTTGTTCGAATACTTCATAGCCATGCAAGTGCACGTCGGCATTGTGATAGTAAACTATATATATATATATATATATATATATATATATATATATATATATATATATACTTCTTGTATATATCATCATCATCATCTTCTTTCGGCTGTTCCTGTTAGGGGTCGCCACAGCAGATCACCTGTTTCCATTTCTTCCTGTCCTCTGCATCTTGCTCTGTCACACCAACCACCTGCATGTCCTCTCTCACCACATCCATAAACCTTATCTTAGGCCTTCCTCTTTTCCTGTTACCTGGTAGCTTCATCCTTAGCATCTTTTTCCCAATATACTCCACATCCCTCCTCAGCACATGTCCAAACCAACGTAATCTTGCCTCTCTGGCTTTGTCTCCAAACCTTCCAATCTGGGCTGACCCACTAATATACTTATTCCTAATCCTGTCCACCCTTGTCACACCCAGTGCAAATCTTAACATCTTTAACTCTGCCACATCCAGCTCAAACTCCTGCCTTTTTGTCAATGCCACTGTCTCCAACCCATATAAAATAGCTGGCCACACTACCCTCTTGTAGACCTTCCCTTTCACTCTTACAGGTACTCGTCTATCATACATACATATACAAATATATATAATTTTCTGCATATACATACGTATGTATATACATACCAAGTTGATAAAACAGAGAAAAAGACAGGCTGACTGAAATGGAATACTTACTTTCTGCAGCACAACATACAGTGATTGCAGTGCTGTGATGCATTTTCTCACATTTCTTTGTAATTTTGTCTCCTTGTTTACTGTTATACATTTCCCCTGCTGACTTTTGGGACTGGTTATAACAGGATACTGTTAGCATGTAAATGTATCTATAGATTTTAAAGGACACATCTCTGGGCATGCACACAGCTCCTCCATTAAAGTCTAAGGGTGCATTCCAAGCTAAATCTACCATGATATCACCACCAAATTACATAATATTTTGGGCTGTGGTTGAACAAAATGTTGATATAAAAAGACAGCCCAAATATATAAAGACTGGTAGGCGTAAAATTCAGTGCAGCACTTGAATTAACACATGCCGCAATGCATGTACAATCTGTGATAGAACACTTTTAAGACTGGATGAATGGCTAAAATACAGCTTAAATTCAGTACAAAAAATGCTAAATAAAGCATCCAAGAAGCAGAAAAACCTGAAAACAGTAAACTTTTTTGATGGATGGTTGACAGCATTACTGAAAGTAAAAATACTGGGTCAGTTATATCAGACAACCTAAAGGGGAATATGCAGTACGAAAATATAACAGTAAAGGGCTGTATACAGCTAGAATGTATAAGGAAGAAGCATCAAATGAAAACAATTATCCATTCTGACAGCTAATAAGACACTCCTAAGTGCATTTCTGGAGACCTCCGCAATACAATGACCTAGACACAATAAAGACAATTCAAATACAGTACTGCATGCTCTGCATCAACAGACACATGGAAAGAAAAGAGCCTAATCTGATATTGTTAATCCTCATCCACTTCCTTACATATGAGTTACGGTTCCAGTATCGGAACCGAGCCGGCCATATATCAAGCTCACGCCAGCGATAAACTCTCGAGCTAAGCAATCTCATACCCATAATCCCCCTCTCCCTGTTACCTCAGATTTTGTTTGCCGCATCGCCATCAGGTCGTGTCAGGCTGTTGCTCTTGAGCTAAGTGAAACCTTTTTTTGTCCTTTACTTCAAAATAAGGACTTTTTCTCTCAGAAAAGTTGATTTTCTGATCTCTCTTACCTTATCACATTTAGCGACTCCCTTTTCTTTCAGTTTTCTAAAAATTTTTAGTCACTTTCACCCTTTTTATCTAATGTAAGGTATCAGTTGATTACCATAGTTGGTAGATAGCCTTTCCTTTCTTTCCTTCAAGTAATTTTGTGTTTTTGTATTATTGTTGGTATTTGCCTTTCCTTTAACATGACAGATAAAAAGGTAGTACTGGTTTTAAAAGATGTTATGATTGTGGACATAAACTACCTACTTCAGATGCACATTCTTTGTGTGTTTTCTGTTTAGGTGCACCTCACTTAACTGTTGACCCACCCTGTGGGATTTGTAAGAATTTTTCCAACAGGACACCGATAGAGAGGAAAAATAAACTTTTGCTGAAAGGGTTACTAAAGTCTCCCTTTTTAGAGTCTATTTCTGGGTTGGAGGCCTCAACCCCTCCAAGATCCCATAAAAAGAAGTCCGAGGATGCTTCTAAGGCTAAATCTCTTCCTTCGTCCCCGGCTGGAGACTCTCACCAACCAAGAAAGAAAGCAAAGATTTCTGCTTCAGATCCGACACCTTCGGCGCCTAGATCTTCGGCTCCAAAAAAGTCCTCGGCACCACCTATGTCTATGGCACCAATGTCCTTTGCTGTATTGGAACCGAGGGGCCCCTCAGTTCAGACTTCTTTACCGGCACCGACCTCACAGTCGGCGCAGACCACCACTGTTTGGAACCGACAGCTCAGTCCTTGTTTACTATTTTATCAATTCCAACCTTCGGCACCGACAACTACTTCAGCACCGACCTTTTCATCGGTGCAGACCATTACATCGGCACTGATGACTTCCTCGGTGCAGACACCTGTAGTGCAGTCCTTTACGGCACCGTTGTTTTTGGTGCAGTCTACTGAGATAGGCACTGACCTGCCCTCATCTCTAGATAGACCTGTTTCCCCCTCAGCCGTTTCTGTGAGATCTACCAGAAGCCTCTCCCAACATGACGTATTGCGACTTGTGGATCAAGTGCTTTTGGCCAGAGGAATTCCACCTCTCAAGAACTATCCTTCTCCCTTGAAATCTACTGACGTAGCACAGTCTTCCCCCTCTATGGTTCCCTTTATGGATCTCTCTAAGGAGCCGCAGTTGCCTTTGTGGCAGACAAATTTTGCTACGACCCAGGATTTGACTTTTCTCAGCCGTCCTGGGACTCCCATTTGACAGGTTGGATCACTTAGGGGAGAGGTGACTTCCCCCTTGGGCACTCACCCCTCTTCTAGTGGACCTGCCTTCAAAGTCATGGAGAAGGCCTTGGCGTCTGCCGCTGATACTGTGCTTACTATCTCACCATCCTCCTCTGGACAACTATGTACACAGGTCGTTTCTAGTGGACACCGGGCGCAGAGGTCTCAGGATATACTCCCACAGGATACCCCCTTGATGTTGTCTTCCTCTGAGGAAGTTCATTGGAAATCCTTGTGCAAGAGGAAGCATATGGACTCCACTGAGGAGTCTCTCACTGAAGACACAGACTTTGATGATGGGGAAGGGTCCCCTCATTCACCTTCTGATGTATCCTTTGGTGATATCCTAGAAATCCTTAAACAGAGAGGTGAATGGCAGTCCTCTAACCTGACTTCTGAGGAGTCTGTGTTCCTGCAGGCTTTTCACGCCCGGTCCCCTACCTCCTGGGTTACTCCACCTGCAGATGAACTGGTCCGGCTCATTGTGCCGTGTGCATGGAAGACCCCTGATACTGTTGAGGCCATTCCCCGGAGGTTAAACAAAATCTTGCCCCCCCCACTGCTTCTGAACCTCATTGGTCTAAAGGTCTCCCTTTAGATGGTCTGGTGGTGGCAGCTGCAACTAAGAAAGACCTGGCAGAAGAGGAAAGCCAGACTGTCCATCCGCCCAACAAAGAGTCCAGGGCATTGGATAGGATAGGGAAGCGCACCTATGCATCAGCAACTTTTGCTATCAGGTCCCTGAATTATATGGCACACTTCACCAGACTTCAAAGACACCTAGTATCTGAGCTCTCTAAAACTTTGGCAGGTGCCGTGTCTGATGAGGTCCGTGACAAAGTGGCCTCTCAGCTGGCCACTATTGAATCAATTTCGAACTCCTCCATGCGCTTGGTATCCCACGCATCAGAAGGAGCGGCTAGAGCAGCAAGGTCAGGCATTGTTTTGAGATGACATGCCTGGATGCGCTTGTGTAATTTCGCAGAACCCTTCAAGGCTTCCTTTCTCAATGCTCCCATCGAGTCCTCCTCCTTGTTTGGACCCAAAGTCAAAACTACATTGGCCAGGTGTGAACAGGATGGTAAGACCCTGTCTGCCGTAGGTGTCCATTATTCTTCCCCCCAACATGCTTTCTCCAGAAACCAAATGAGCAGGAAGATGTGGTACAGAAAATCTCAGGGTCCTTTCCATGACACACAGGCCGATTTTTCCCCTAGGGGCAGAGGGGGAAACTCACAAGGAAGATGCCCCTTTCAGGGCAGAGCGGGTCCGCGTAATTAGGGTTCCAGAGATTCCTTCTCCGGGCAATCCTACCAGCACTCCTGAAGAGTGGCCCAACCCCTTTCCTCTGGATGTGGTTGGGGGACGTTTCTCTTTGTACCCTTCTGCCTGGCTAACCATTACCAATGATTCTTGGGTACAAAGGATAATAACCAGAGGTTACAAGATCCCCTTCGAACTTTGTTCTGTCCCTCCATCAAGATTTCCTGATGTTCCTCCCAATCAAAGGGAAGAAGCAGCTCTAGAGATTACAAAGCTGCTAAACAAAAGAGTCATCCAAGTAGTCCCAACAGATTAGATAGGATCCGGATTCTACTCGAGACTATTTCTGGTGATAAAGAAAACCGGGGACTGGAGACCAATTTTGGATCTCAGTGCGCTAAACAAATTTGTGAGTGTGCAAAAATTTCGGATGGTTACTATACAGTCTATCATTCCTCTCTTGGAAAAAGACGATTGGATGTGTTCAATAGATCTTCAGGATGCGTGCTACCACATAAAGGTGGACAGACCATCATGAAGATTCCTGCGCTTCTGTGTGGGAGCCAGTCATTACCAGTTCAGAGTACTGCCCTTTGGACTCTCTACAGCCCCCAGAGTGTTTACAAAGTGCATGGCAGTTGTCACAGCTCACCTGCGACTTCAAGTTTTTCAGGTTTTTCCATATCTAGACGACAGGCTCTTCTCCGCCCCCACCAGACACCTATTGGAGGAAGCCCTGGCATACTCTCTCAATACTATCAAAAAGTTTGGCATAACAATAAACTGACAGTAATCCAATCTCACCCCTTCTCAGTCCACAGAATTCAGAGGGGTCATTTTGGACTCAAAAACTTGCAGAGTGTCCATACCGGAACACAGAATATCAAGAATCAGACAGCAACTGTTGCCAGTTCTCTCAATGGAAAAGTCCACAGCTCACTCGATCCTGCAGCTGTTGGGCTCCATGGCAGCTTGCATCACCATTGTCCCCTTAGCCAGGTTTCACATGAGGCTTCTACAATGGCTACTGCTCACCCAATGGTATCATTTTCAGCTTCCCCTTTCAGCCAAGATTCACATAACTCAGAGTTGCAAACAAGATCTAAAGTGGTGGTTGAACCACAACCCGTCACAATGGTCTCGTCCCTACTCCCCTCAGCAGCCCAAGGCTTCAGTGACCACTGACGCCTCCCTGATGGGATGGGGGGGGCTATGTCAGGGTCAGACAGTCCAAGGCACTTGGTCCGAAGTGGAGGCCCATCTGCATATAAATGTTTTAGAGCTGAGAGCGGTGCTTCTGGCGTTGCAGGCATTCCATCCCTTGCTGCGACAATTGCGATATAATCAGACAACATGGTGGTAGTCTGGTACATCAACAAACAGGGAGGAACCAAATCCTACTCCCTCTGTCGAGAGGCCCTGAGGATATGGCAATGGGTGATGGCTACCAACCACTTTCTTATAGCAATGCACATTCCCGGAAGTTCTAACGTGATAGCAGACAGACTCAGCAGGTGCATTCTTCAACCTCACGAGTGGTCCCTGAATCCTCTCATAATGGCGGAGATCTTCCACCATTGGGGCCATCCGTGCTGCGACCTCTTTGCATCCCCGACCAACTTCAAATGTAGCAACTACTTTGCCCTGATTCCCCCTCTGGGACAGTCACCCAGGGATGCTCTAATTCACGACTGACCCTCGGGTCTTCTTTATGCCTTCCCACCCACTCCCCTCATTCCCCAGTTTCTAAAGAAAGCCCGTCAATTGAAGAGCAAAGTGATCCTTATTGCTCCATATTGGCCTCGTCAGATTTGGTTCCCCTTTCTGTGGCCTCACCTGCTAGATCAACCATGGATTCTTCATCCAACCTTGGAGTTGATTTCCCATCCGCAGAATCTGATTCACCCCAACCTGCACAGTCTGAAGCTCACAGCTTGGCTCCTCCAATTTCCTTGATTGCCAGGCAAAATGATCTTCCCTCACAAGTATGGGACATTCTTATTGCATCTCATAAGCCCTCCACTAGAATGACTTATCCAGGCAAATGGAAAAGATTTACCTGTTGGCTGAAAGATAAGGAAATTGATCCCTTTTCAGCACCGGTGTTGATGGTACTCGAATATCTAACTGCCCTATTTCAATTGGGACTGTCAGCATCTACCATTAGAGTACATTTGGCTGCAATCTCTAATTTCCACGAGAATGTCCAAGACTCCTCCCTCATGCCTCACAATTTTATTTATTTTATTTTTATTTATTTAACATTTGTTGACCGGGAAAGTCTGACTAGGTTCCACAGAGCCTGTTTTCAGCGGAGGCCCAGGGAGAAATGCTCCAGATGCATGTCTTTGGAATGTTGGAGGAAACTGGAGTACCCTGGGGAAACCCACGCGAACAAAGGGAGAACATGCAAACTCCACACAGAAGGCACCCCAGCCGAGAATCGAACCGGAGAACTTCTTGCTGTGAGGCGACAATGTTAACCGCTGCACCACTGCGCTGCCCTAAAGTTTACAAGTTATGTAAAGCCTTCATAAAGGGTGTGAATCATCTGAAACCCCCTTTCAGGGAACCTATTCAACCTTGGGATTTATCTTTAGTTCTTCAAGCTCTGACATTGCCCCCTTTTGAACCAGCTGCTTCATGCGACCTCAAATATTTGTCGTGGAAGACCTTGTTTCTGGTTGCTATTACTTCTGCCAGACGTATCTCTGAGCTTCAGGCCCTATGTACAAAGAGTCCATACTTGAATTTTCACCAAGACAGGGTATCCTTAAGTACTAACCCTTCCTTCTTGCCAAAATTCATTTCTGAAATGTCTATTAATCAGACCATTGAATTGCCAGTGTTTTTTCCTGATCATTCTAAAGAGGGAGAGTACTGCCTACGTACCCTAGACGTACGCAGACAACTTTGTTTCTATTTGCAAAGGACTAAATCTTTCCGTAAATCAGATCAGTTATTCTTGGCTTTTTCTGGATCTAGATTAGGATGTGCTGTTGCTAACGTCACATTGGCTAGATGGTTAAAAGACACTGTGACCCGTATTTATTCGGTACACAATACTTCTTTGCCAACTACCAACAAGGCTCATTCAGCAAGGTCAGTGGCAACTTCTGCTGTCTTCCATGCCAGAGCTTCTTTACATGACATCTTTGCAGCTGCAACTTGGGCCACTCCTCATACCTTTATCAATCATTGCAAGTTGGACTTGGCCTCCAGGGGAAGAGCATCTTTTGGTTCTATGGTGCTCAGGAATGTCCTTCCATGAAAGCCTCCCAGGAATAGAGGTAGCTGGGGACTCTGTCCCATACATAAGGAAGTGGACGAGGATTAACAATATCAGATAAAGAAGTTATGTCTTACCATGACGTTCCATCTGTACTGTTGATCCTCGTCCACTCATTACGACCCTCCCTCCTTCCCCCTCCTATGGCTTCTAGTGGATCTCACCATCCTTCTCTTTAGGTCATTTGACCAGAGATAGCCTCTACCTTTTTCTGACTTGCAAACACAATCTGAGGTAACAGGGAGAGGGGGATTATGAGTAAGAGATTGCTTAGCTCGAGAGTTTATCGCTGGCGCAAGCTTGATATATGGCCGGCTCGGTTCTGATATCGGAACCATAACCCATACGTAATGAGTGGAAGAGGATCAACAATACAGATGGAACGTTATGGTAAGACATAACTTCTTTATATGTACTGTCTTTCTGAAACACAACTGCCTGACTGTGAGAAATTCAAATACAATGTTATGGAACTGCTACTTTCTTGTTTTAAAATGACAGCAAAACAGACAAAAACATGATTTATTTGAAAAAGCAAGTACTGCCTTTTGTATACAATAAACTCTCAGTTAACCGGAACTGAAGCAACCAGAAAAAAAATATTTTCCCCCACAAAAACATACCTTACGTTTTTAGAGTTTTAAAAAGGAAGATAGGAATAAATTCCCACTCTCCCCTACCTGAGAACAAGTCAAACCAAATGAACAGCATAGGGTACAGTATTAGTTAGGCCCATTTTTAATAGTAACTCTCAAGCAAGCAGAAACTACATTTATCTGGCATCTACCAATCCCCATGGGTGCCTGTTAACTGTATATGTGATGGGGGAGATATTTGTCCTTTACAAAAAATATTTTGAGACTGCATTATGATCTTCCATTTGCTATTTTATGCATCCACTAGAAAATGTCCATAGTTTGCTAGGTTTACTAGGAGACCAGACATGACAGAAAGTTTTAAATACCACAAGGGAATCCAAAAAGTCCACAGAAGTACCAGGCTTCTAAAAGGGGAACATGGAAATAAGACAACACAGTCTGAGGACACGATTACAACTCAGTTGAAATAACTGGATGTATTTGCAAGCAAGTGGTTCAACAGGTAGAATGCTCACCAGTGCTGGAAGATCAGAAGGATATGGGTTCAGGTGTAGCGTAAGCAGAGTGCTGCACTCCTGAGTGTGCCATCCCTCAGATGAAACATTAACGTTTAGTTATGTACTTACCATAACGATAGATGTATGTGATCCATCTCGCCTACATTCGTAACTGATGGGCTCAGAGCCGAGAAACGGCTCCGACTCGGCCGATAAACTAGCATGAAGTCTCTGATTGGCTGGGCCAACCCCTCTATCCCAGGATGCACCACACCCAAGCCCCCAGATTTTGTTTGTCCCACACAAACTCTCCCTCACATGCACTCAACTCACGGAGATACGTGATCCAGAGAGAAGAAATTAGACCTTCAGTGGAAACCCCAAAAGTGTTTCCTCCAAATCATTCAGGTAGGGGGCAGGAGGGGGGGTATATATGAATGTAGGCGAGATGGATCGCATACAACTATCGTTATGGTACGTACATAACTAAAAGATGTAGTGCGATCCTATCTCGCCTACATTCGTAACTGATGGGACCGCGTCCCTAGCACCTATATCCTGGGAGGCTCACTGGAAAAAACACTCCTGAGCACTGTGGAACCAAAAGACGCCTGACCTCTGGACGTCAAGTCTAATTTGTAATGAGAAACAAAGGTGTGTGGAGAATACCAAGTGGCAGCAGCACAAATTTCATCCACAGACAGTCTGGAGTGGAAAGCTGTTGAAGTTGCCATGGCCCTAGTAGAATGAGCTCTAACTGGAAATGGAAGGGACCTTCATGTTGATGAATAAATGAAGGACACACAATCCCTGATCCATCTGGCGATCGTGGCCTTTGTGACTGGTTTGTCAATTTTGTTATCTGCAAAGGCAACAAATAGTTGATCTGATCTTCTGTCCTGCTGCGTCCTATCCAGATAGAAACGTAATTGTCTATGCAAATCTAACTGGTGAAATCTGTATTCTGCATCGTTGGAAAAATCGGGAAAGAAGACTGGAAGCTCAACAGATTGTTGAAGGTGAAAAGCAGAAGAAACCTTAGGGAGAAAGGATGGATTTAATCTCAGGGATACTCTGTCCCTATGGAAAATGAGATAAGGAGGCTTGGCAGAAAGGGCTTGAAGTTCTGAAACCCTTCTGGCCAAAGTAACAGCTACCAAAAATGTGGTCTTCCATGACAAGAATTTTTTCTCACAAGTTGATGCTGGTTCGAAAGGAGGGGACGTCAAGGCACCAAGGACCACATTCAAATCCCATGGCAAAACTGGATGTGATATAGGGGGACGAAGCAACCACGCTCCTTTAAGAAAGGCCTTACACAATTTGTGACTCATGAGTGAAGGATCAAAGGCAACATGGAAATTGGAAATTGCTGCTAATTGTGCCTTCAGCGTAGAAACGGCGGAACCTTGCCTAAAAAGAGAAGCCAAAAAATCAGAACCATGGAAATGGGGGCTGTCAGGGGATCAAGGTTATGCCGCTGGGCCCAAATAGCAAATCTCTTCCATTTGCTAAAGTAAATACCCTTGGTAGAAGGCTTATGCGAAGAGGACAATATTCGAACCACCTCAGGCGAAAACGCCTGTTGCCTAAGGTTGGAAGCGGAGCAGCCAAGATGCCAGTTTGAGAGTCTGTAAAGACGGATGGGCCTGCCCCGACTGATGAGTCAGGAGGTCCAGAATCGGATTCAGAATCCAGGGGCTGTCCACCGCATACTTCCACAGGAATGGAAACCACACTTGACAGGGTCAGAATGGGGCTATCAGGATTATGGTGCTTCCCAGACGAATCGCCTTCTGAATCAGTCTGGGCAGTAAAGGAAGTGGGGGGAAGGCATAGAGTAGACTGGAGGGCCATTTGTGGACCGGCGCATCCCTGGGTTCTTCCCTTTGAGCAGGGATCAAGGAGAAGTAGTTGTCACACTTCGCATTCAGCGGACTGGCGAATAGGTCGCAGCAAGGCAACCCCCACTGGGCGAAGATCCGATCCGCCACCTGATCGTTCAGGGACCATTCGTGGGGCATCAGGATGTCCCTGCTCAGCCTGTCCGCTATAACATTGGATTTCCCGGGAATGTGAGTTGCCACTAGAAACCTCTGGGAAGCAATCACTCATTTCCACACTCTCATGGCTTCTCTGCAAAGGGGGTAAGACCTGGTCCCTCCCTGTTTGTTGAGGTACCAAACCACTAACATATTGTCTGAAAGAATCACAATCGTCCCCAGTGGGAGAGAGTTGTGTAGTGCCTGCAACGCTAGAAGCACCGCTCTCATTTCCAGGACATTGATATGTAGACGAGTCTCATGATCTTGCCAAGTGCCTTGGACAGTCCTGCCCAGATAATGCCCCCCCACCCTATCTGGGAGGCATCCGTGGTCACCATGGCAACGGGGGATGGAGAGTAGAAGGATTTGCCCAGGTTCAGGTTGGAGGAAAGAAGCCACCAGTGAAGATCCCGCCGACACGAGTCCGTGATAATTATCGGGTGGGACAACGGAAGTTCCTGGAAGGACCATTGGTTTGATAGGAGCCACTGTAGAATCCGCATGTGCAGTCTTGCCAGCGGAACTAATAGAATGGAGGCCGCCATGGATCCTAAGAGTTGAAGGTCTAACCTGGCCGGAACTTTTCGACGGGGCAATAGGTCCTTTACTTGGTTCTGTAAAATCCTTATCCTTTCTGTTGGGAGGTAGGCTCGCATTTTTATAGAGTCTAGCTCTGCGCCTATAAAGGCAACACGCTGTGATGGCAGCAATACAGACTTTTCCCAGTTGAATGTTATGCCTAGCAATTGACCCATTTCGATGGTAGTAGTCACAGCATGAGTGAGTAGATGCTTGGTGGGAGCAGTGAGGAGCCAGTCGTCTAGATACGGAAACACCTGGAATCCAAGACGCCTCAGGTGAGCCGTTGCCACTGCCAGGCACTTGGTAAACACCCTGGGGGCTGTGGTGAGACCAAAGGGCAGGGCTCGAAACTGGTAGTGACTGGTTCCCAGTCTGAAGCGTAAATGAGTCCTGGATGCCTTGTCTATCTTGATGTGATTATAGGCGTCCTTGAGATCGATGGAGCACATCCAAACTCCTTCCTCCAGCAATGGAAAAATGGATTGTAGCGTGACCATCTGGAACATGGACTTCTTTACGAAGCGGTTGAGACGGCTGAGATCCAGTATAGGTCTCAAGTCCCCTGTTCTTTTTGGCACCAAAAATAATCTTGAGTAAGTTCCTAATCTGGCCTGGCCTTCGGGGACTGGCTGGATGACTCCTTTTTCCAGCAGCTTTACCACTTCTGTAGCTGCTTGAACCTTTTGACTGGGTGGAACGTCTGGGATTTTCCTGGGAGGGGGAGGATGAATAAACGGGATGGTGTAACCTCCGGCAATGATCCGGAGCACCCACTGATCCTGAGTGATGGACTCCCAGGCTTTCAGGTGCTCCGAAAATCGACCCCCGACTGGCTCCGGAGACGCACAGTCGGGCCGTCCCTCAGGGACGTTGGAAGGATGAGCCGCGAAAGGATTTGTGGTCTCCTGTGTTGCAGGGGCCTCCGCCGCCTCTAGGGTGACATCTTCCAGAATAATTCTTCCCTCCCCTGCCTCTGGAGGGGGGCTCACCTTGATGAGCCGGGAAAGACCTTTGCGATTTCTTGAACCACATCTTTCCTCCCCTCTGAGCCTTGGGATAAGGTCTCATGGGAAGCGAAAAACGGGCCCCGATGGCAGACATCCTGCTCGCATCTAGTGAGGGTGTCCTTCACCTTGGGTCCAAAGAGGGAGGACCCATCAAAGGGGGCGTCTGTGAAAGAAGACTTGAACGCCTCCGCAAAGTGACACAAGCGCATCCAAGCCTGCCTCCTTAGGGCTACGCCCGAACTCGCTGCTCTACCCACCCCCTCGGCCGCATATGAAATGAGCCTCATGGACGAGTTAATGACGGACGACAGGGTCGACAGCTGGGCGTTGACAGACTGAGCCAACGCCTCAGGCACATATCCCGACAGGGTATTTCCCAACTCCTTCACGAGATCCCTTTGTAGTCTTGTGAAATGGCACAAATAATTCAGTGACTGCAGGGTAAAGGTCGCTGAAGATAGGGTACGCTTCCCGTACCTATCCATGCTCCTAGATTCCTTGTTAGGTGGATGGATAGACGTCGAAGCCTCTGCCACATCCTGTTGAGTGGCAGATGCCACCACCATAGCATCTACCGGAACTCCCTTAGTGAGAAATTGCTTATCGGGGGGGTGCAGACAAGAATTTATTGGGGCGAGTGGGGATAGGTTCCACAGAGTCAGGGTGTTCCCACACCCTTCGACAAATAATGTCCAGTAACTCGTCGAAGGGTGGAGATACCTAGGAGGCGGAGGGCTGGGCTCCGAAGGCCTTGAGGAACACCAACTCTTCCGCGGAAGGGGTCTTGGAAGGCCAATCGCCCCTCTGTCTCAAGATCTGTAGTATGCCCGAGAACGAGACATTGTCAGAGGACGACTTAGGGGATCCTTCCGCATCATCCAGATCGGTGTCTGAGGTGACAGACTCGTCTGGGGAGTCCACATGCTTCCTCTTACACATCTTTTTCCTAGGGGTCTCCTCAGGCAAGGACTCTGACGGCCCTTCGGAAACTGGGGGACCACAGAAGGAGGTATCCTCAGGCCTGGAAGCCCCGCTGTCCGAGGACAGGGGTGCAACAGAGGCTCCAGTCGTCGCCAGGGAAGGAGCTACAGATTCTGGAGAAGTAACTAGGGGCTTTGCCAGTGCACTCCTCATGGCCTCGAGGGCGGGTCCACCAGAGTCTGCTGAAAGACCCACCTCCGAGGCCCTGACCATAGTCGGGGCTCCCCTCGCCGGAGCACCAAGAGGGAGACTCGGAGCCGAAACCAGAGGCCCCGATGACTCCCCGTCAGGCCCGACCGAAGAGCCACGAGTACCAGGACCTGTCGAAAGTATCGAGAAGATCGGAACAGAAGTTGGTGCCGACGGGCTAGCAGTGGGTCTTAGAACCGACCCGACAACTTCCCCAGCTCCTGTAAACTCCGGCTCCGACGACCCTAAGGTTGTTGAAGGAGGAAGCAATGATACTGCTGGCTCCGTAGCCGACTGGGCTGGAGCTGACAGCAATTTGGAAAAGACCAGTGACTGTAGGAGCCTCTGGACGACCCTGTCCAGATCCGAATCAGAGAGCCTAGAGGATTTGGAGGAAACCGAAGGGGCTCGACAAACTGTCTCCATAGGCTCCAAAATCACCGTAGGAGTTTGGCTCCGAATTGGCTCCAAAAGTATCGGAGCCGAGGCAGACTCAAGAAACACCGAAACTTCCTTCGGAGCCAATGAAGTAGGAGCTGAAGAAACCAATCCTGGAGCTGACCCTCTGTCTATCGGCTCCGAAGCCATAGGAGCCAAGGGGAGAAATCCCAAGTCCGAACCCCTTTCCATCGAATCCGAAGCCCGTGGAACCGAGAAAGGGGTAGCAGAACTTGGTCTCTCATCTGTCGGCTCCGAGGGCAATGGCGCCGAAGATGAAGACATAGCTTTTCCTCTTTTGGCCGGTGGATCCAACGACCTCTTCTTTTTACCACGAGGCTCTGAGGATAGAAGAACCTCTTCAAAGGAAGGTCTGATTAATCCTCTTAAAATCAGTTTATTTTTTCTCTCCTGGAGGACCCTCGAGGAGAAGGCATGGCAAACACTGCAAGACTCTTGCAAGTGCTTGGCCCCTAGACAGTAAACACAGATGTCATGGCCATCTGTGATAGACATTTTATATCCGCATTTGGTACATTTCTTGAAGCCAGAAGGCTTATGTTCTTTCCCAGACATTCTCACAAAACACACACAGAAGGAGGAAAGGAATGAGGGTAGCTCTAAGTTAAACACTCTAAAGGCAGAGCTAAGGCCCTCTAAGTTAAACAGACCTAGCCCACCAAACACCTGGAATTTACCACAGAAAACAAACTTTAACCTAAAACAATCAATACACAGTCAGACTAAAAAATAGGGTACTTAGCCACAGCCAACTCGAGACCACGTCGTATCTCTAGAAGCGGCAAACGAGATCTGGGGGCTTGGTGTGGTGCATCCTGGGATAGAGGGGTTGGCCCAGCCAATCAGAGACTTCGTCCTAGTTTATCGGCCGAGTCGGAGACGTTTCTCGGCTCCAAACCCATCAGTTACGAATGTAGGCGAGATAGGATCGCATTACATCCCAAGTTCCCATCTGCTTGAGTTTGTGGCAGCTTAGGTTGAAGTAAAAGATCCAATGGCACTTATTGAAAAGAAGAATAGGGTAAGTTCCCGGTGCCATGGCCAAATTTCCTCTAGACAGTATGAACACAACCTTGGGTCTCCCTTGAAAACAGGGCATTGGCCTAGTGGGACTAACTTGGTCAACAAAGAGTTAATGAATATTATCCTTCAGAAGATGTGGATGATGGTTGGAACAACTTCCTAAAGAGATAGTGGGGCCAAAAACAAAGTTCAACAATACATGGGACAGAAGAAATACCAATATTAAAAGTGTGTGATCTATGCAACCAAATGACTTCAGCACAAGACAACTGGCAGAAAATAAGTAGAAGTGTTACTTTCACAGCCTAGGGATGATTATCAAAAGGGAACAAGCACAAGTGGAAAGGTTTGATTCAGACAAAACACAGCTACAACATAAAGTAATATGCAATTAAGTTAGTCTGAAAATAAATAGGAATTACGTGTAAAATAAAGAAAAGCCTCGCTTGCGGTTAACTTTAGCAGCCTTAGCAGTTCAAGAGTTAAGAGAACTTAGGGCAGCTACAAAACAGAAATAATAGCATGCGATTGTTAAAAGCAAATGCTAAGTGGGCAGATTACATAGTGGTGACAGTCTTTCACTTGTAATTTGTGTGTGTATATAGAAGACAGAAAGAGGGATAAATATACACCTGTATACAGACACGCATGCAGGTGTACACACATATATGTGTAAGCATACACGCATGTTTTATAATTGTAACATATGTTTATTAGTAAAGGTATACATAAACACACATGCATATATTTGAATACACATTCATATTTTTTCTCTTTGTAGCTGCAGCTGACGCTTCTCAGTCTTCACTGCTGCCAGAGTAGCAGCCCACCCCACTGAGAAGCAACACCTAAAATAGCTCCAACAGCTGTTAATGACCATCTTTCCACTTCACGATGTGCGTGTAGGTTCACTTGTAGCAAGATGACAAGGCAGCGCAAGTGACAGAAGCAGCCCATTTTTCAAGAACTCTGGAAAGTTCATTCAGTCAAAACAATAGTATCTATCTAGCTATATAAACGTAAAGTAAAAATCACTTCAGACACGACGGTCACTGAGTGACTTCCTAAAATTCAAAACTATATCATGGATGTGCTTAAAAATAAATAACAACCTGGCAGATACCAACCTATTCTTAATTTGAAACACTATCAACTTTCACTTATACTAACTCTAGTGTCAGCAAACTAAAATGGGAGTTCAAAAAGACGAAAACCGTCCTGGTATATCCCACAACCGGGCAAAGTGTGTGGCGCGTTTGTCCGATTAAACCATACTTATCAAACACGAAAATGGAATTGCAAACCACAATGCAATCAAACGTACCATGTAGCTCAATATAAATTGCTACCTATGGCCATATCACTTAAACCAACACAGCACCGGCTGCATATAAAACTACAGTCTTCCTGCAGGCCAGAGCTAAAACAAGTGACGTACTGCCCCATAATGTTTGACAGCTTAAATTTAGTTCAGCGTGTGCGCGTTTTTGCCTCATAACAACTTTTAACTGCAGTCTGCACACTAACGAACACTTTTCGTAAACGTCCCAACAGAGAAGTCAAAACTGTAAGTATCAGATGCGACATAATTTTCTCCCGAAAGTAGTAAAACACTTACCTGTTCATGAGTGGGGTGCACTAAGAAAAACCTTGTCTCTTTTCCGTCGAGCTGACTAAAATTCGAAGGTCGAGGCAAAGTTGTGAGATGAAGATGACAGAGAAAAATCTAACCAGATTAATAGTTCCTTAAATGAAGTTTTTTATTTATTTATACAACGTTAGTTTACAACTGTTTGTTTTATTTTTAAATTAAGATAGTTAATGGCCAGGGTCTTTCATTTTACTATACCCCAGTCAGTCCATCCCCTGTAGTGACTGTACTCTGAATTTGGGAAGGAGACAGCCTTTTCCCTTCCCCCTCCCCGAAACCTTCCTGCCCTCATCAGATATTGAGGGTGCTGTTGACGCGTTTTTTCTCAGTCCGAGGTCCAAAATAGCACGGGTGTCATTTTACTTAGAATCAAATAGCATTTCGGTGCCCGTCACACTACGAAAAGTAATGGAGGGATTAGAAAGCCCTCTCTCCAGTTTAGTATGTACTGTACCAATGTACCTCAGAAACACATGCAAGGCAAATCAGGTACTGAAAAGTACTGCAGCCTCCTCCCCTCCCCCGCACTACACATACATAATCAAATCTGTCTTTACTGACAGGTTTTTGACTGTTAAGATATTTTAAGTGGTAGGCACGTGTGGTAGTAAATTAAATCTTTCCACTCCTGACTGCTTAGGTATGTCAAGTTCTTTATGAAATACAAATAATATACAACTACATATAGCTCTCAACAATGACACGCGTACTCGATTATCGCTTATGCATTGTTTGCGGATGAAATGTAAGGGTTATCTGCAGCTGGTGCTTGTTTATTATTTTTATAAGCTCTACCAACCAAAATACTTACGAGAGCCTTTTGTTTGGCACTTTAGACAATAAATAAGTCGTGTGAATATTCCTACTATATATTTTTGAAAGACTGGACTGCTGCTGCTAGGGCTGTTATATTAATTGTGGTTAGGGTTGTGATCACATCCTCACCATAAATGGATATTTGCTGCTAGGATTGTTAGAATAATTGAGGTACGCCACAGGTCCTCTTACCTCTCAGCTGCCCTTATTTTGCAGAATACTCCCAATTTGCCTCATATGTTTACCCAGTCCTTTGTCATTTTTCCTCGGGTAAATTTATGCTTATATTTATTTATGCTTTGTTACACTGGTAAGTGAACAACTCTAAAGATCCCTTAAAGCCATGGCCCAGTCCGCTAGGGTAACAACAGTAAATAAAATGTGCAGAAATATTATATATAATGCAGTACAAACAGCAACAGACTGTTTCATCACTATTGTTACAATGAAATATAAGCTCCAAAAGAACATTTTCAAAACATTAAGTACATCTGTAATACTCCAGTGAAGAACAGCATAAAGACCTTTAATATTAGTATACTATTGAATATATATATATCCGTGACTTGCTTAGATGCTAAATCACTGAGGATTGCTGTCAGTCAATAATGCCAGATTCGATTTTATACATCTTAGTGTTCTGAAAATGCATGCTGATGCAAAACCTGTTTTTCTGTTAAAACCTTAAGTGAATTAGAGTAACATTTAAAAAAGTGCCTCTCATTTTGGGTCTTTGACTCATCATTTTGTTTAAATTTGTTCAGAATTCTTGTTCAAAGATGTTCAGAGGTATGTCAATCCCGATCGTAATCTTTCCAAGCAGTTAATATCAGTAGGAACATGCAGCTGTAATAACTTGTGGTTATTAAAAAAAAAGCCCAGCTTCAAGAGAGGCTGTGCCTCAGATAAAAAAAATTTTTTGTGCAAGCAAGTGACGAAGACAAGATAACTGATCGCTAAAGGAGCCTCAAAAGCTTAAACTGATGTAAACAAAGGCAAACCAGGGTGAATATAAAATTAAAATATACCTAACTACAATGGATATAAAAAGTTTACACGCTCCTGTTAAAATGCCAGGTTTTTGTAATATAAAAAATGAGACCACAATAAATCATTTCAAAAATTTTCCAACCTTTAATGTGACCTGTAACCTGTACAATTCAATTCAAAGTGAAACAGATATGTTAGGGGAAAATATAAAAAAAATAAAAAAAACATACACTACGCTGATTGCGTAAGTGTGCACACCCTTAAACTAATACTTTGTTGTGTGTGCACACCCTTAAACTAATACTATGTCGAAGCACCTTTTGATTTAATTACCGCATTCAGTCTTCTTAGGTGGAAGGCTATCAGCATGGCACTTCTTCACCTGGCAATATTTGCCCACTCTTCCTTGCAAAAATGTTCCAAATCTATCAGATTGCAAGGGCATCTCTTGTGCACAGCCCTCTTCAGGTCACCCCACAGATTTTCTATTGGATTTAGGTTTGTGCTCTGGCTGCGCCATTCCAAAACTTTAATTTTCTTCTGGTGAAGCTATTCTTTTGTTGATTTGGATGTAAGCTTGGGGTCATTGTCATGTTGAAATTCCTCTTCATCTTCAGCTTTCTAACAGATGCCTGAAGGTTTGGTGGGGCCAAAGGTGACTGGTATTTGGAACTGTTCATAATTCCCTCCACCTTGACTAAAGCCTCAGTTCCAGCTGAAGAAAAGTAGCCTCAAAGCATGATACTGCCACCACGTGCTTCACTGTGGGGATGGTGTTCTTTTGGTGATGCAAAGTGTTTTTCCACCAAACGTACCTTTTGGAATTGTGGCCAAAAAGTTCATCCTTAGTCTCATCAGACCATAGCACATTTTCCCACATGCTTTTGGGAGACAATGTATTGTTTTGCAAATTTTAGCCGGGTCTGGATGTTTTTCTGTGTAAGAAAAGGCTTCCGTCTTGCAGCCCTACCCCATAGTCCAGACATATGGAGAATACGAGAGATTGTTGTCAGACGTAGTACACAACCAGTACTTGCCAGAAATTCCTGCAGCTCCTTCAGTGTTGCTGTAGTCTCTTGGCAGCCTCCCTGACCAGTTTTCATCTTGTCTTTTCATCAGTTTTGGTGGGATGTCCAGGTCTTTGCACCATCACTGTTGTCCCATATTTTCTCCACTTTTTGATGACTGTCTTCAGTGTGTTCCATAGTGTATCCAATGCTGTGGAAACTTTTTTGTACCCTTCTCCTGACTGATACCTTTCAACAATGAGATCCCTTTGATGCTTTGTAAGCTCTTTGCGAACCATGGCTTTTGCTGTAGCAGGCAACTGAGTAAATGTCAGGAAAATCCTACTAGGATAGCTGAACTTTATTTGAGGTTAAGCAGAGTTTCTTTAATTGATGGCAGGTGTGTACCCAAGAAGACTGAATGTTGTATTTAAATCAAAAGGTGCTTCAACAAAGTATTAGTTTAAGGGAGTGCACACACAACAAAGTATTAGCTTAAGGGTGTGCACACTTATGCAACCAGCGCATTGTACATTTTTATTTTTTATATTTTTCCCCTGATAGATTTGTTTGTTTTTCAATTAAATTGTACGGGTTATAGGTCACATTAAAGGGGAGAAAAGTTTTGAAATGATTTATTGTGGTCTCCTTTTTTATATCACAAAAACCTGGCGTTTTAACAGGGGTGTGCAAACTTTTTATATGCACTGTATGAGTCAGCATACATGTAGTATTGGGAGTGGGATGCTGTGATGCAGGGAGCCCACCCTACTGCAATTATTCAATGATTTTAACATCTGTTGTTGTGCGGAATATGCTTACTCAACTGTGCTATGTTCACAGTAAGGATCATTGTTGTAGAAGTTGTTATAATGGCTGTGAGAATACCAGGCAGAAATAAGTAATGGTTTGTATTACAGTGGTCTTAAACTCAAATGACCACTGGTGCTGTATGAGGATCAGCTAACTCTAGCAAGGGCCACAGTATCCAAGACAAAAATAAATACAGACAGTGAAGCTCTGAAAGTAATTTAATAGCTTCCTTCATCTATAGTTATGCTGCTTTGTGAATGCTTGAGGGCTGTGAGTTTGAGATCCCTGGTTTGTAAGATGCCGTGCAGGTTAGCAAGAGCAAATCCCAACCTGCCTTTAGACTGCACATCCATCTTCTAATGTTAAGAAAGTATGTGAATGGGTATCCAAGGAGCAGTCTCACAAATGCTTTGGTCAGATATTTTTTTTAAAGACGGCTGTGGCTATAGCTGTTGACCTGCTGAACTGAATCCTAATCACTACACTCAGACTTTTATGTGTGAGAATTCAAAAATTAATTAAAAAAAAATTACTGGAAAATATTCTAGTTATGCCCCACCATTTTAAACCATCTTAAGTATAAACTTAGTTCTAAATCATTGACACACCAAATTAATAAAAGGAAGGTGAAATGCAAAAAAAAAAGCTACTAGTTAACATCAAAGTTGAAAGATAACAAGATCTATGTTTATATGCAAAATTTAAATTCTGCAAAAAGTTCAGATATAATATTAAAGGAAAATGACAAAATAATTTCTTCTACTAAAGGTATAGCAGATTGCTTATGTAAAGTTTTCTCAGGGCACACTTTAAGTATAGAAACAATAATGTCATGTCAGAAGTTAACTTGTCTTAAATTTGTCCTTGGCTGGGTGAATGAAACAATAAACAAAACCAAAGTCTAGCAAATGATCCAGATGCCATATGGGGATTACTTCATTCATAAACATAGTTCAAACCTTGATGCCCATACTGACCCATTTAATTCAAACATGTTTATCTTCTGAATTTGTCCCTAATTTATGGGAAGAAACCTTTATTAGTCCTATTCATAAAGCCAGTGATACTTATATATCTAAGTAACTATAGACCGATAATCTTATCATAGGAAAAATCTTTGATGGAATCATCCTAAAATCTTTTCATTTAATTTTTTTAGAAAGTCTGGACAGTATACAGGTACTTCCATACTTCTCTAATTTGCAGTGATCTTATTCTAGCACCTTAGTTGCTCTTGGTATGAGTTTACTGGGGATCCAGTGTGTCTTGATCTAAGTAAAGCTTTTGATTAAGTCCCACATAGATTCATAGGTTCATAGATGTTTACTAGGCTAACGACCACAAGGGCCTTTTTAGCCCTAGCCATGCATCCCAAGTCTCTGACAAGTTCTTATACCCTTGATAGGTGTAAGCATGGGCCTGGGAAATTAACCATTTACAAGTTGCCTGTGCCCATTAGAGACATAGGTGCCAAACCAGGGATGAATTTCTGGTTTCGTATCCAGTTGTCCAAGTTGCAATTGAACTGGGTTAGGGAGGAACTCTGCTTCACATGGATGGGGAGCCTGTTTCATAGATGGGGTAGTCTCTGGTGTACATACCTATCTCTCCAGCAGGTCCTGTTTATATCACAGGTAAGGTTTAAGTATTTTGAATGGGTAATTCTGGTCCTGTTTATCTTGTGGATATGCAGGAGGTCTATCAGAGTGGGTTCTGACAATGCCCTGTATGTCAGGCATATATCTCACCCTGTATGTCAGGCATAGATCTCCCCTCAAAAGACTGTAGGAGACAGAATACAGAGATAGAGCTTTGAGACAGTCTGCACAGGACATTTTACTTGTGCCCTGTATTCTTTTAATGAGGAACCTCTGTGGACATTCCATTTGTTGGATATCCCTGGGTAGGTACATATCAAACAGGGCATTGTACTCAATGATTGGTCTGATGAATGCCGAATACAGTGGAACAATGACTTCCTTGGACTTAGATGCCATACCCTTGTTTATACGTTGCGCAACACAGAATGATTTCCTCACCACTGCTGACATGTGATGGTCAAAGGCTAGATTGCTAGCTATGTGTGTCCCTAAGTCCCTGACTTCTGGGCCAACTCTAAGGGGTGTGTTGTCAATATGATAGTGACCAGGGATGGATGACTTCCCAAAGGATACTATTATGTATTCCTTGGCATTTCATTTTAGCCCATGGCTCGGACACCAGTTGTTTGTCTGTGTCAGCCCCTCCTGGAGAACATTTTTGTCAGTGTGAGATTCAGTGACAGCTTCTAATTTGCAATCATCTACACATTTAGTCATCCAGAGACCACTGCCCTGAGGGACTCCACTTGTGACTGGCCTCTTTGTAGAGGTAGACTCCCCAATTTTAACTTCCTGGGTCCTGTCTGTGAGCCAGTTGGCTATCCACCGGGTGACATATGGGTTTGTACCTAACCTCTTGAGTTTGTCAACAATGTCCAAGTGGGGTATTGTGTCAAATGGCTTGGCCAGGTCAAGGTAGGCAGTATGAATGATTTGGGCCTCATCCATTGCTTTGGTGACCTTCTCAAAGAAGTCCACCAGGCTGAGTAGGCATGATCTGTCCTTGATGCAACCAAACTGGGTTGGGTCCAGTGTCTGAAGGTTTACTGTATCTCTGTTGATCATCTCCATGATAATTCTTTCCATGGCTTTACATATAGAACTAGTGAGACTGATGGTTCTGTAGTTTCCAGGGTCTGTAGAAAGCCCACATTTGTGCAGAGGGATGACTATTGCCTTTCTCTATTCATGAGGCACGAAGCCTGTTTGGAGGCTACAGTTAAATAGCAATTCCAGAGGCCCTGATAGGTCATGTTTCATGCTATTTAGAAGGCATCCTGGGATATTGTCTGGGCCCATTGATGCAGTGTTCTTGGTCTTCAAGAGAGCATTAAAGACCTGTTCCTTGGGGATATTAGGGAGAGTTATATTTGATGATATTTCCTGAGGGAAGGTTGAGGGGCAGAAAGGGGTGAAGTTGGAGCTGAATTTATCAGTCAGGAGGTTTGCTATATCTTCTGGCTCAGTATAGGTGGCTCCATTTACAATAAGCTCTGTACACATTTGTATATTGGCTTTGAGGTTCCGGACATAGCTAAATAATGATTTGTGGTTGTCCTTAGCCTGGGAGGCCAAACTTACCTCAAATTTGGCTTTGGTAAACTTTATTTACCCTCTGAGTTGTTTGTTTAGTTTGATGAGAGTACTTTTAATCTGCTAGATGCAGCACCTCCTAATTTTTGCCATGATTTCCTTCCTCCTGTTATACAGCCTATTGATTTTGTGATTCTACCAGAGTGGCTTGTTTTTTGAGTTAGTTCTGTACTTCTTCCTGGTGAGTACAGCTGCTTCTATGCAGCTATTAACATGTTTGTACAGGGTTTCTGTGAACAGTTCTGCATAGGCAGCAGTGTTCTCAAGGATTATGGGAATTTTGCAAGGCTTAGAATAGTTCCTGAATATTTCAGGTTTAGCTGGTGATCCAGGTTTTATTTTTACTTCAAAGGAGACCATTTTGTGGTCTGACCTTACCAGGGAAGGCATTACAGTAGGGGGTGTGCAGCACTCTCCCATATTAATGAGAACCATATCCAGTATGGTTGCACCCCTAGTTGGTGTATTGACTATCTGGTCCAGGGAGTTTGCGTTTACAAAATCCAGGAATTCCTGTGCATGTACATTTGGTGTCATATAGGATTCCCAGTTAATAGTGGGGTAATTAAAGTCACCCATGAATATGGTATTGGGTTGGATTGTTAGTGTTTCTAATATGCTTAAATACATGGTATGGGTTTCCTGGGTCATAGAGGGAGGACCTGTAGCTTGCAAAGAAGTGGTGTTGGATTTTGCCTATGGTGATTTGAACATAGAGCAGCTCAAGTGCATTGTCCTGTTTGACCAGCCTTGAAGTATATTTATTCTTGATGTAAATAGAGACACCTCCACCTTTAATCCCTGCCTGTGAAGTAGCAACTTACACTGTTGGTGTGCCCTCTGCGGCTTTAAATCATGTCTCAGTCAGAATTCTCTAGGGTAAAGAGAGCTTCTAGGGAGTGGAGGTTTTTTTTAGACTCCTAGCATTGAGCAGTAATACCTTTAGAGTTTCTAGGTTTTCATTTCCTATGTTGGAAGTACTTTCAGTTTGGCATTGCCTAAAAAAGGCACTACGGGTAAGGCAACATTTTAGCTAATATTCAAAATCCTTGAGGGGAAAGGTGCACACCATCCCTGCCAAAGCAGCATGGTCTGTTGACCATCTCCTTCTATGCTGACAAATATTGCACCCCCTCAGTAATTAATCAGTTGTCTAACAGCACACATGCTTAGGGCTATTAGCTATTAAGGGGCTATTTCCTCTAGTTCAGGGTTTGATTTCCTCAACCTCCAATTGACTGTTACATAATTTCAAGTCACTTGGTTAAACAGTGCTCACAGGCTGAGTCTGAAAAGGGTCCATGTTGATCATTGCTCTATCCCTGTTAACAAATGCTGGAACATTTTATGTTATAGCTGTCATGGGCATGCGGGATTACGTTCATGATTACTAGTTTTCTTGCTGTAGTGTTTTGAGTATTTGTCTGCCTGTGGCTGAAGTTCCCTTGAGATGGCAGCAATATGCTGGCTTTAGTGTTTTCAGTTTATCTAACACATGTTTTTCTGAGAGTTGTTTGCCCTTATTAAAAAAAAAATCATTTTGTACCAAATTACAATGTGGATATTGCCATATTATTAATTCAGCTGAAACTGTATACCAGAACTTTGATTTTTTTCAGGGAAGGTTGCTAATGTATGTAATTTAAAAAGGAAGAGTTTGTTTTTACCTTTCCAAAACCCATTGGTATCTACCTTTGAATGATTATGTGAGAGTAAGTTTAGACAATTTCACAAATATAAGGAGAAATTTCTAGACAATTTATCACATGATGGAATGCTGTTCTTGAATCATCTAATGAAGGATAGAAGTTTAAGTATCACAAAACCAGATAAGGGTGGAGGAATAGTAGTTATGAATAATATAGAGTACTCTTTTAAAATGTTAGAGCTATTATCTGATGAATGTCCTTAGAAGAGAGTGTCTAAAATGAAATTATTATAGCATATAGCAAAAGTGATTATGCTTTGAATGATGTATTACTACAAGGATTTATAGACAAAATGACTTTTGCATATTTAATTGTGGTTAAACTACCGATCCCCCTTTTGGTATTCCAAAAATTCATAAAAATCAGATGGATCCAGTTTTTAGACCCATTGTAGCTCTGATGGGGTCTAAAACTGAATCAAATGCAAAATATATTAATAAGAAATGTAAAACATTCTTAGAAGGTTCATTTCTTATTTTACAAGATGCTTGGCATATGTTAGAGAATAAAAATTCTTTTAATGAATATCTTCTTTTTGTTACAGTTGATGTGATTAATTTATTCATGGTTATTCCCCACAAAGAGGGCCATTATTGGTTTAATGAATTTCTGATAAGACAAGATTCCACTTCCACTGCTGATATTCTGGTAACTGACACTTTACTTACTATGGTACTTTCTTAACAATTTCAGCTTTTTTGAAGGAGAATATTTCCATCAAGTATCTGGGATAGCTATGGGGACAGAATGCACCCCCATATATGCCAATAGAGTTTTAGCAGAATAGGAAAAATATTACATTTTTAATTCTGAATATCAACCCTTGATTCATATCTATTTTAGACTTTTAGAAGATATCCTAATTTTATGGAAGGGCTCTGAAAATTCATTAACTTTGTTCAATTCATATTTAGAAACAACCACTAAATGTTTGAAGTTTACTTATCATTATGATTATGATCAAATCAATTATTTAGATGTAAATATAGAGGAAGACAATTTTGAAAAAGTTTACTTTGACCATTTATAGAAAATACACCTTTTTCTATTAAGAACTTGTCACACCTTCCACCAAAAAAGAAGGATTGTCAACGGCCAAATGGTCCAGTTGTCGAGATTAATTACAGGCAAAGACAAGTTTAAAAAGGAAATACATTACTTGTGGTGTATGATAACAGAAGATACCCTCAAGATTTATTACACTCTGTCAAAGAAGAAGTTTTAAGAGGTAGGATGACTAGATTTGCGCCTTTATTATCAGATTATGAGCAAGTAATTTCTGTATGGAGAAGTAGACATAATTCAGGTAATTTTGATTATGGAGACAATGTCTTACCTTTTGTAGTACCCTTTAACAACGGAATTATCAAATATACTGAAACATTCGAGAACCTATTTGTTTTTTTCCCCAGTGATTTAAAAAAAAATTTGGTGGTCACCCAGTTGTTGTATTCAGTAAGGCTACTCTATAAAGAATTTGATTGAGAGTCAACCTAGGGTTCTGTCAACTGCAGGTCATGCCCCCCAAATGAGTATGTGCGGTAGGTGCAAATATTGTAGGTTCATACATGAAGGACCCTATTGTACAGTAGAAGGTTATAATCAGAGCCTGGCATGTTCAGGTAAATATAACTGTAACTCAGGTTATGCTGTCTACATTGCCAGCTGTTACTCCTATATATGATTTTTTGTGGGTAAAATCAATTGGAGGCTGAAGGATCGTATGAGAGAACATTGATAAAATATTAAAAAACACCATTTCAACACTGCCCTTTACAGGCATTCAGTCGTTTGTAAAGATTTTAAGAAATTTAGATTTTTGTATAGTGGACAACGTGTTTAATTCTTCTAGGGGAGGTGATTTAGATAACCTATGATAAGAACTGAAGGAATTGTTATAGCAGCTGAGACTCAACACATGCCAGTTTCTGGGTATCAATGATTCTCTGTCGGTCAGTAGTGTGTTAAGAATGAGGGGAAATAGATTGTGAATAGAGAATGATATTTTTATTACTGCATTGTAAACACACAATGAGTTTTTTACACTCTCTCCTTTTTATATAATTGTAATATGGTGGTTGATATTAAGTCAGTAACTAGGCTGTACTATTTATTTGTTATTATTTAATACTTAGTATCTAAACATTCTGCATACACATACATTATATACATTTTTACAAGGGTTTTAACAGTAAAAGTTGTATTTTATTTTCTTTAATAGATTATTGCTAAGTACTTTTTCACTGTTTTATATGTATATGAATTCATGGCATGCATTAGATGAGTTGGTAATTACTTTTTATGTTTTGATTTGCATATTTTACAAGTATCCCATGGATTATTCAAGAGATGAACATTGATTGGTGAACAGGTATTTAAATAGCAAGATGGAGGCATTGAATTAACTCAGATGAAGTCCCTGATTCACTGGGACGAAAGCGCCTAGTTGCTTTTTTATTGAAGTTCTTTCATTAAAGTTCTACCCATTGGTCTTTGGCTGTGAATCATAGTGCCTTTTAACTGGTAATTTCTTTGTTGTAGTTAAAGTTATTGAAAAGTAAAAGCTGGAACATATTAGGTTATAGCTGTCATGGAGATGGAATGAGGGCTACATATGTTTCATGAAGCTTTCGGTGGATTTCATTCTTGGTTACCAGTTTTCTTGCCATAGTGTTAGATATATAAAATAAACCCTTACATAACACTGTAGATTTCTAACTAACTGTCAAATAGAATAATGATAGTCAGAATTCAAAAAATGAGTTTCTTTATCAAGTCAGGTTTACAGTGGACCCCTTAAGATTCAGTTCTGGATCCATTTTTGTTTACTATTTTTGTAACAGATTTGCCCAAGTGTGATTATATTATGTGCAGCAAATCTGCTGATAACTCAAACAAGTGAGTAAGATGCTTAAAACAACAAAGCACCAAAACAAAAAAGCATCCACAGAAATCTGCAATAACAACAGTGTGACCAGGTAGCAAAGCAATGTTTAATAAACTCACTTAATCTTTTGGTGCTTTCATCCACTACATATTTGGATGTCATTAGAATAAAGAATGAATGAAACACTCCATTTAAATTTAATTTACATGATACAATAGACTCCCTGTTATCCGGTCTCACTGGGACCGGACCTTAGGCTAAATAAATACAGGGCTGGCTAATTAGAAAAAACATACAAAATAGTATTTATAGGTTATAAATCAGCAAGAATAACAGGATCTGTGTTAATATGCATTTTTCTAATGAATATAAAGTCTAAAACTCAAATGCCTGTCATTATTTAGCCCAGAGGAGGTAGAAGTGTTGATCTTCTGTATTGTCTTTTGCTAGGGCTTTGGCAGAAATTTGATGGCTAGTTAAAGAGAAGGCTGGTTAAAGATAGGCTGGATAAGAGGGAGTCTACTGTAAACATATGATCCATGTGAACCAAATAAATATATTGATACCAAAAATTGTAAAAACATTTCAAAATATAACTTAAAAAAATACATGTTATATTGCTATTAACATATCCTCCAAAGAAAAATCACTTGTAATAACATTTAGACAGTCTTCTGTTATTTAACTCATTCCCTCCAAGGGAACTCTGGAAGTTCACACTTTAACTTCCAATGGGCGGAGTCTAAGCTTTTTTGCTAGAATCAAATTACATCCTCACATTTCAGACAAGTGTTCATATCTCTGGAGTCATACAGGTTATTAAAGAAGTATAAATGGCAAACTCTTCAGCACAAGCTATTTTTATAATGGTAGTATTCTGTAGGTTCTAGGTCTTAAACTGGATTTTATAACTCACAGTAAATATAGTAACTGTAATATTTTATAAATAACTTGCAATTTCTCTGCAACCACTCAAGTTACACACATACTGTTAGTAGAATTTTGCTCTTCCAGCTGAGAGCTTTCATATGAGGCTAAACAGGCCTATCTTGTTCTACTTTATTTTTGAGATATTAGGAAAAACATGACATTTATAATATATATAAATATTATATGAACAACAATTAACATCTCTTTACCTGCACTAGATAAAGGTTAACTATTAATACAGTTGTGTTTGTCATTGTGTAAGCTTTAAGAGGAAATATTTTAATACTTTATATGTAGCATAGATTTGGAATTATTGATGCAGATATGAGCAAGCAATATTTGACATTTAGAGGTGTCAGTGGGATATAACTGCAGAGGCACCTGGAGGTGTCACTTAGCTATAACGTGTCTAAACAGCACTTAATGTTAATGTTATCATTTAAACCAGGATATTTGTCAACATTAAACTTATTTTGCCATCTTACTTCATTCATGTTTTTATAGTCCCCTCCTCTGTAATCACATGATTGAGGATCCAATACATTTAATAAAAACATATTTTTCGTACCCATGCAGACATGATTACATCTGTATAAGGCATTGTCATTACAAGTCTTAATAGCATAATTGTTTTCTTTAATTGTTGTACTTAACTTTTTTGTTGTCATTCCTGCATAAAATATGTACAGCCTGAACACATAGCAATGAAAAAAACTCATATAGAATTACAATCATAATGGGCAGATGAATATACATTCTCATTAACAGTTTGCAATTAAACAAAAGACCCTACTTGTAATAATCAACAACAATAACAGAAACTACATTAAAATGTGCCATTCACTTTTGAAGTGAATAATAAGTTCACCTTGGTATTGTCCTGCAGTAATAAAATTTCAGATTCACACCTCTCTTATAATTAAATTTAGGTTTACCCCTAAATGAGTGGCTAACACAGAATTACCCTTAATAATGTCCCAGTTTTTGTCAATCACATTTCTGATATAGAAACTGTCAACATTAATACTCAAACTGAACTAATTGCTGTAAACATTCATTTGATTACTTATTTTTGAAACAAAACCAGACTTGAGTATGGGGGAAAGTTTTCCATTTCTATTTCCAATAATCTCATAACTCAGTTTATTTAAATGGTCAATGTCATAACCCCTATCCAAAAACATCCTAGTAGTAAATGACTCGTCTTTCATAAAATCACTGTCGTGTTGTCAATCTAGAGCCATGAATATACTGAACCTTTGGAATGTTCTTTCTCATAAAAAGATGATTACTTTTAAAGTATATGTAAATAACTGTTGATAAACATACTTTTCTTACGTATGGTACCGTTCAACACTCATTGTTGTTGCATTCATTTACAATGTTACATCCAAAAAAATCAATCCTCTTTCCAATTTTCCAGCAGTAAAATATAAAAAAAGTATTGGCTTATTAAGCTCATTCAAAAAAATGTGTACCTCATCGTAAATTCTGATCTAAAAAATATTAGATCATCTACAAACCTTTTATAAAATTTAATTTTAGAATATAAATTAAGAATAAATAAAAAAATGATGCTCCCAGCAAGCAAAAACTAGGTTGGCAAAAGATGGAGCAGCTGTAGTTTCCCATCACTACTCTTCTAACTTATTTATAATACTTGTAATTAAACATAAAATAATTATTTTCAAATAATAGAGCCAATTAAATGCAAATTGTATTAATAAACAAAAGTAGTGCAACTAGTGAATTTGGCCAAATAACACTAACAAAATCTTGTCCATGTTTAATGGAATACGAGTAAACATGGACTTAACATCCAAAGTGAACATAATAATTTCACCTGCTAAATGTTTATAATTCTGTACTTTATCCCCAAAGTCCCAAGAATATTTTAAATAGCTAATTTACATTTGTACTATTGGATTTAATACACTATCCAAAAATAAAGATATTCCTTCTGCGATGGATAATGGATCTGAAACAATAAGTCTAAATGGAGGAAATGATACAATTGGTGTACTTTTGGGAATACCAAATATAACCCAGATCTAGGTTTCAACAGTCATAAAATCAAACATTGTAATATTTTATGTGCTTAACAATATAAATCAGACAACACAAAATCAATATATTTGTATTTTTTGTAAGTATCAGTTAAGTGAACTTCAAACAATTCAGCCCGGTTTGACATGAGTTTTTCAATACCTTGTATGCAATCACTCTTATACTTTATAATAATAAATCCCCATCCCATGTCAGCTTTCATAAAACAAAGATCTTTTTTTCTGCAAATCTTGAAATAGTTTGTGCACATTATTTGTTAAATTGTAAAATATTATTCTGTGACTTATTGTCACAGATATAAATAATGCTTCTGACATGTGCAACATGAAATATTTGTAAACTGCTATTCAATAGAGGGTTAACTAATGAAGGCTTTTCCAAAAATTGCTGTTCTACTTCTTTGTCTTTAAATGTAAAACTCAAATTTAATTTCTAATAAATAATTTTAAATCAATTAATGTATCAACTTTGTTCACTCCACAGCTTGGTGTAAACTAAAAACATCTATTGGAAATAATCTCATATGTTCTTCAGTAAACAAAGTGGTATAATTAAAAATGAAATCATAAACTGATTTAATGTGCTGATAATATGTAGTATCTAGTTTTAAAGATGGGGTCAAATTCCAGATCCATCTGAAAGAGTTAGCATTGTAAGGCGAAAAATTAATATTGGGTATCCTTACACCACTGAACTCAATATCATAGGAACTGTGGAGTACCACCAAGATCTTTTTATTATTAAACAAGAAACATACTTATTAAATTATCACTTATGACATAGGCAGTCATATATTTATATAAATGAAAAGAAGCCATATTGACATAATTTTAGGTGCAAACATTATACATCACTTATGATCTATCCAGTCACTGTCAGTCAAACATTGCATAGCTCATTCAAATTCTGCTTCTTTTAAACCTGGTCTATATAACCTTATCGAATGATGAAAAGAGCGAACGGTCTTTCATCGATCCAAAAAGATCGAAACCCCTAAACAGCGAAGATACGGACCATCAATTTTTTTCCCCAGGGAAAAAAAATCGGTGGGCCATCTTCGGAACTTTACCATTTCCTCCGCTATGGTGCAGTCTTGGAGTTGGTATATCTAATTGGGGGTGTTGTGGACATGATGCCCCGCACTTGTGTTTGAATTTTTTTTTTTTTTTGCAGAACAGTGATTTTTTTTCCCTGGGAAAAAAAATCACTGTTCCGTGTCTTCGCTCTTTAGGGGTTTTGACCTTTTCAGATCGATGAAAGAGTATTCGCTCTTTTCATTGTTCGATAAGGTAACATAGACCCTTTTAAACCTCATTGCTCGCCTGTATGTATTGTTCCCACAATTTCCATTTTTTCTATGTTATTTGCTCCTACCCTTTTCTAAAGATTTCATTTTCAGTTGTTTTATCTCTGTTACAATATTCACTGTGTCTAGTACAGTTGGTTTAAACTTTGATTTCCATTTCCTAGTAATTGTTTTTTTGGTAGCCACCATAGTTAGACTCAGTGTACTAGTCTGATTCTGTATCATAACTCAAAATAATTATTTCCTTAGTCATACCAATTTGCTTACCCAGTATTTTTGATATAGTAGTCTGCAGGGAATTTTTAATGTCTGCCAACTCATTACACTCCCAGAAAATATGTTCCGAATTAGATGTTTCTTCCCTATGAAACCTCCAACATTTGCTGTCTACCTGAGGAAGAATTCTTTGGAGTCTACTTGGGGTATAAAAATGTCTGTGTAAACACTTCCAAGCAAAGATTCTAAATCTTCTAGACTTTGTTGTATATTTGGGAGACATGCATATATCCCAGCATTGTTTCTTTGTGAATTGCTTATCCAGTCTCTCTTCCCAGTCCTTTCTAACCTCCTCTGATTGATTCTTATAATCATTGTGCAATATTTTGTATGATCTACTAATTATTCCTTTTTAACAGCATAGTACCTCTAAGATCTTGGTGCTCTTATTGACAACAAACTTTAATTTAAAATAAATATTCAGATAATAACTAAGATGTGTACTCATTCAACAATTCAGTCAACCATTTAGAGAACCATTACATCAAAGGAAGCAGAAGAGCTTATGCCACTCTGTAAATCCTCGATAAGACCACATATTGAATGTAACGCTTTGTTACAGTAATCAAGATATACTTAAACTTGTTCAGATCAAGAAATAATTTGCAAAAAATCTCAAAATCAGAAGAAGTTCATCATATTAATCATTGCTGCAGTACCGTTACATGTTTGGGTAATATCGTGCCAAGGATATAACAGCTGGCCAGCTTCAGGACACCTTCCAGCACCCAAACTATCACACAGCTCTGGGTGAACTGACTAAAAGATAAGTTTGGGCATGAAGCGCTTCAGATCTTTACTGATGTTGAAGATTATGCTCCTTTAAGGCTTTTGAGGATTAACATTTGGCTTGTGCTCTTGCTGTTCCTTTCCTGGGCAGATAAGTTCCCTTTAGGGAAAATACTTCCATTTTCTTATTTATGTTGCTGTTTTATCACTTTCGTCTTCTGGAATTTTTTTTAAACTAGGAATGTTGTGTTTTAATGGACTGTCACAAGACCGTAACTTACATTTAAAAGTTCCAATCAGTTTTCCTGTCAGACTGACTGCTTGCCTACTCCATGACAAGCTCCCTGTTTACTCTACCTACCAGCTACTTAGAGTTATACTGCAACAGTGTGCTGATTCCTGTTTTCTGGACCTATCTGCAAGCTGCCTCTCAGTTAAACAGGATAATTTAAATGTTTATCTTCTGGTGTCTTACAAGCTCCCTGTGTAGGTTTACATTTAAATATCTTTGTATTCCTGACACTTTGTACAATACCATTTTGAGACTTGCACTCTAGGACCTGCACCCCCCCCCCCTGCATTTCCTTGCAGGACTGTATATTTTTATTTCTACTTGGGTAATCTTGGGTTTCTGCTGACTTACTTCCATTAACATTACCCTGCAAAGAACAGTGTATGTGTTCAACTTTCCTTATATGTAGGGTAGCACACACTCAATCAGACCAACCCTGTCCCCACCTGAAACGCTCTTTAGCCAACCCCACCGTTATGCCCACTACCTAATAATTTCCTTTACAGTCATTCCCAGTGGAAAAGTTTGAATTTGGCTACAGAAATCAAGTATAGCCCAAATAGACTATCTTTACCACTTACCCTGCAATCCGTACCAAAGGTTTTAGCCCACTCTAGGACCTGTAACCCCCCCTGCATTTTCCTTGCAGGACTTTAAATCTTTATTTGTACTTGGGTAATCTTGGGTTTCTGCTGACTCACTCCCATTAACAGTGTTGTGTGCTCTGAAGTGAGTTACTTCCCTCCCTCATTTGGCTCTCCTTAGCATTTCATTGGCTCACACTTTGTCATTCTTTATTTGCTTGCCCACTGACAGCAGATCAGGCGTTTACCCTACTTGCATAGCTTGGAGCCATCTTTAAATCTAAAACCTTCCCTGCTGGATTTAACTACTGTGGTATCCTAGATGAGTGTATGTCTCTATATGTGAGTACATTGGCTTCTATTGCACAGAGTATAAGTTAAAAATACTAGTGACTGATGCATACTGATTTTGGATGCTGCCATTGGGAATTTTAGGCTCTCTTGTTTGTAAACACACAGACACCTTTCTAGTCCTCTCTTTTTCCCCTTCCATATCTACACATCACAGACAACCTTCTAGCCCCTGTTCTATTCCAACCTACCACCAGAATTAGCCTAGCTGATTGTTTTTCGCTAACTGCTTCAGTATCTGTTCCTACCCTCTCCGTTCGCCCTGCGGGCTCACTCCGCGCCTCTCCCTACCCCCAATTCCCACCCACCCCCAGGGGTCCTATCCTTATACTTACTAACAACACCTCTTCCTCTTCCCATTACTCTCTAACCACACCTCTTCCTCTTCCCATTACTCTCTAACCACACCTGTTCTTCTTCCCATTACTCTCTAACCACACCTATTCCTCTTACCATTACTCTCATTACATACCTCTTGCTCTTACCATTACTTTTCAAACACATTCTTCCTCCTACTTTTACTTTCTAAACACTCTCCAGTTACCCAACTGCACTAATATTAACCTCTCACCACTCTCCTTTTATCACACCACACCCTACTCCCTTCTTTCATCTCTACCCAGTGAATTTATTTTTCTACCTACAAACAATCTATATTTATTCATACAATGTATAAACAACCCATCCTATCTTATGTCCCACTCTTATTCACACTCTCACTACTACCTCCTTTGATCCTCACCCATCTTTTCACCTCCTTTGAAAACCCACTAGGCCCATACCTAAACTACTCCAAGAAAGAAACCAACTCTCCAAACTCTCCTCTCCTTTTTATTCATGCTAATATAACATCCTCATCTAACTACATACTTCCTAAATATCATAGAACACTACACATAAAATACAACAATCAGAACCCCAGGAAAGGCCTACCTCTATACAGCAGATTCCCCAACCCAAACTATCTAAGTGTACTACTCTCTTTAAAGGATGGTGACATCCACCCTAACCCAGGCCCACCAACAACTCCTATCTCTCTCCTCAACCACAAAGAATCACCTACTCATGCCCTGTCTAAACCATTGAACTCCCTTTTAATTGCTCATCTTAATATACGTAGCATAAACAATAAAGTAACTCAACTCCAAGCTCTAACTGAAATCTACTCCTTTGATATTCTCTTTTTAACATAAACTTGGTTATAACTTGTAACCAAAGACAATGAAATCATCCCACCTGGATATAATATCCTGAGACTAGACCGAGTATCCAAGAAATGTGGTGGGGTTGCTATCCTATATAAATCTAGCTTACAATTAACCACTCACAACTGTAAACCACCTATAGACTCCAATAAAGAAATTCTTATCTCCAAACTTCATCTTAACAATTCCAAATCCATCTATATTATCTGTATATATCTACCACCTGGTAACAACACTGCCACCATGGAAAACATACTTTGCTGGCTTTCCCAATACCTGCCCCAATAAACCATAATCCTAGGCGGCACAAACATTGACTGGAGCTGCTACTGTAGCAGCCTCCCCACAAACCATATTAACCTATATGGGTATTCCCAAACCATTACCTCCCCCACCAGAATAAATACATCTAACAAGAAATCAAGCTTATTAGACTGGATTCTCATAAACCATCATCCTCACATTTATGATTCAGGAACCCTCCCTGATGATTTAAGTGACCACTTTCTTACCTATATCATCAGACATAAAATCAACTCTCCCATTCCAATATCTGTCAAAAACATCAGATCTAAAAAGTACTTTAACCCTGAACTATTCCAAATGGAACTAAGAGCTTGCAACTGGTCTCCCTTACAAAACCTCCCTTTAGATGAAGTCGTTAGTTACTTTAACTCCAACTTCCTTGCCATTCTCAACCACCATGCTCCAATCAGATTAATTAGAATTAAAACCAGATCTGCTCCATGGCTTTCAAAAGAAACCAAACATAAAATAAATCTTAGAAACAAACTTTGGGCAAAATGGAGGAAGACTAAAAACCCTATAGACCAACTAACATTTAGACAGCTAAGAAATGAAACCAAGAAAGCTATAATATCTGATAAAAGAAACTACTTCCTACAATCCCAGCAAGCTAATCAAAACAGCCCACAAAAATTTTGGGCTAGCATTAACCAACTACTCCATCCAGGTCAATCCACTACTCGAAATCCTCAAAATACTGACCACAAAAATCTATTGGATACAGCTAATGCTTTCAATACGTTTTTTACTAATACTATACAAACACTAGCTAGTCAACTATCATCTAATAACTTCACTCTATCTTCCTATAAATCAACCTTACCCCCTACTTTTCATATTCAACCTGTCCCAACAACAAATATTCTAACCCTTCTACAGAAACTAAAACCATGCTCACCCTCAGCAGACCAACTACCTGCTGAATTCCTACAACAATCAGCCAAAGCTATTGCTTATCCCATTTCTATTCTGATCAATAGAACTATTACCGAAAGTCATATCCCCAGTTTATGGAAAATCTCCCATAGTATCCCCCTCCATAAAGGTGGACACTCCACTGAACTCTCCAACTACCACCCCATTGCCCTTCTCTCTCCTTTGGCAAAAATCATGGAGAAATGCATTCACAGACAATTACTTAACCATCTAACCCAAAATAATTTACTTTCCAACTGTCAACATGGATTCAGACCTTCACATAGCACTAGTACTGCCCTTCTTTCCTTTACAGATTGTATCAACAAAAAACGATCTTAACAAGCTTTCTTCAGCACTATTTATTGGCCTGTCTAAAGCTTTTGACATGATAAATCACCAAATTCTCATCAAAATACTGAAATCCCTGTCACTAGATACATCTTCTATAAAGTGGTTCCAGTCCTACCTTGATAAAAGACAACAGGCCGTACTATGGCACAAGTCTCTCTCCACTCACCTGCCTGTCAAACTTGGTGTCCCTCAAGGGTCCATCCTAGGACCTCTGCTTTTTTCCATATTTATTAATGACCTTCACCTTGCCATCCCCCAACCACATGCATACAATATGCAGATGACTCCACACTGATATGCTCAGCCACCTCCTCTTCTGAACTTCAGTCTCTTACCCAACAAGTATTTAACACAGTTGAGCAATGGTTCACACATAGATACCTTCTCCTAAACACCAAAAAGACTAAACTCCTCCTCTTCTCTCCCACCAATAAGTCCTCTCCTCTTGATTTCTCAGTTATCTCTACCAATAAAACAATTATATCCCCTGATCCAACCACCAAACTATTGGGTATCACCATTGACAACAATCTGAACTTTGATATCCATATTAACAATACTATAAAAACTGTCAACAAAAAACTTGGCTCTCTCTATAGGGTAAAATCCTTCCTCTTACCTTCAGCTAAAACCACTATAGCACACACTCATCTAATATCTTCACTTCTTTATGCCTCACCCATTTTTACTAATCTATCTAAAAATAATCTTAGCAAATTGGAAATGTCTTACAATAACATTGTCAGATTTGCTACAGGCAACCCAGTTAGAACCCACTATTGCATTAATTTAAAGCAGCTCGGATGGCTTGAACTACAACATCTGATTAAATTCCATCAACTATCTATAGCCCACAACACTTTTTAGAAACCTTCCAAAACTCCTATTCTATCCACACTCATCACTCTCTATAAAAACCTGAAATCCTTAAGGTCTTCTCAGAGACTTCTAGTACATACCACTAAACCAAACAACAAGGCTGGTGACTCCCTCTTTTCTAATATTGTTGGAAAAGCCTGGAATCTCCTCCCCAGTGAACTCTCCTCATTTCCCTCAGTATCATGCTTCAAAAACAAATTGAAAGTGTTCCTCAGAATACAGTGGTTATGCCCCTGTACTAAGCCTGACTAGTTATGTATCTCTTAATACTTTGCTCTTCCTACCTCTTCTACTCATTAACTGTAATTCCTTCCTTATTAACCATAACACTATCTCCCTGTAGAACATCTTGATTGTACTAGCATGTTATGTTATGCCTGTATTCTGCACTGCTGAATTTACTGTGATAACCTGCAATATGCATTGTAAATATGATTTTTTTTGTTTAATGTTTCCTTATTTGTTATCTTGTTAATTTCATTGTTCTATTTTGGAGTTTATCTCCCCGGGCCTCTACTGAAAATGGACATGTATCCAGTTAGACTAGCTCGGTCAACAAATGTAAAATAAAAATAAATAAATAATAAATGAAAGAGGCTCTATCTTTGGCTTGACTATGGAGCAGACTGTTGATCCCATGGTCAGTCATTCTTCCAGCAGCAAAAAGACAAAAAATAAGCAAACAGCCTTTTGCCACCACAGCAGGCTATCAGTTTGCCTCAGCCACAGGGGGTGACTTGCTGTGGCCATTTGTTCTACCTCAGATCACTCATTTTTTACCCTGGATCCCTGTGGTGTAGCATCTACAGCCACTGTGGACCAGGGGTTAGCCGCATCCTCTGTGGCTTTTGAGGTCCCCTAAGTGGGCAAGGGAGATCCACCCTTGTCAGGGTTACCTATTACAAAATCGAAGTTACGGAACTTCGAATACCATATGGTCAACACCATATGATCGAAGTTCCGTAACTTAAAAATTAAAAAAATAAATAAATAAAACTAAGAAAACGTACCCTGATGGGTTAAGCAAGTCCCCCTGCACCTCCCACACCCCCTGCTATGTAAATATACCAACTCCAAGAGTGCACTTTAATGAACTACAGTGCGGAAGGGGAAGATTTCCCTTTGCTACACTGTAGCGCAATCTTGGAGTTGGTATATTTAAGTAGCGGGGAGTGTGAGGGCTCAGCCCCCCTGCCTACACCCTTTACTTTTTCTTTTTTTTTTTTTTTAGTGTTTAGTTTGAGTAATTTGAATTTTCAATTGTTCGATCATTAAAGGTCGACCTTTAGTGATTTGAACAATTGAAAATTTGATGTTCCAATAGGAACCCCCTTGTCAGTCCTGGGAAAGGGAATAGGGAAGGTTTTCCTGTTATATCAGAATGTTGTACCTATACCTGGGGAAGTTGCTGCTACCATTAGAAACACTGCTGGCCCAATAGTCCTGTCAAAAAGAAACAGAAAACCAAGCATGTGTCTATTCCTCCTCAAATTTCTTTGGATAGGAGTAGCTTGCTGGGTCTGGCTTAGGGTTTATTTCAAGCTATTGATCCTTTTTGTAAAGTAGTTTCTGGTAAAAGAAACAGGGATACTTCTTTTCCTGAAGAGATTCAAGATTCTGAATCTGAACAGTAAGATGGAGCAACGGACATAGTTTTTCCCCTCAGATTTGTGATTCAAAACTCAGTGGTGATCTCCATTTCTGATTCTCCCTGTGAAGGTTTCTCTTTCTCTGAAACTAATTGCTAGAATGTGCCAGTGTTTTGAGTGAGAGAACACTGAGGTTTCTCAGTCCGTCAGAAAATACTATGTGTTGTTACAGAAAGATTTTCCAGATCCCACTCCCATTTCTTCCATTCTGTCTGCTTTAGGCAATATGTGTATTAATACCTGAAATTTTCCTTACAGTCAACCAGCTGTCCCTAAAAGGCAGAATGTATAAAATTCCTAATTCTTTTATATTTTTATACACTATTCCCAAGCCTTACCCAGCAGCTCTAGTTGAGCCCACTGCTGCTAATCACCTAGTTAATTCCAGTTCTATGTATTCTGATAAGAATGGGAAAATTATTGATAGCTATTGGAAAAAATGTATACTTCTGCAACTTTGATTTTCGGAATTTTGAATTGTCAGGCTCATGTGTTAATGTTTGTGCTAAGTGAGAAAGTGTGAGGAATGCTTTTTCCTGCAATTTTTTCTTGTAAGGAAAAGTCTGCTTTAAATAACTTAGTTTCTTCAGGTGACTACTATTTGTTTACAGTTTGTGTGTGACTGTGCTGATAATTTTTCCAGACTTATGGACACTGGTACTGTTTTGAGGAGATTTGCACTGCTGCATTTTCAGAACCTCCCAGATTATGTAAAAATGACATTTTAAATTCACCCTTGGATAGACTTAGTGTTTGGCCCCTCTGCTGCAGAGGTAATCAGAAAGTGTGATGAAAGGGGCAAGCTGGTCGAGGGGAATTTCTAAGATTTTACAGCCCTCCTTTCCCAGTTTTCCAAAGATTTTCTATCTCCTCATCCCATTTTGAGAAAAGCAGAGTAAACAGTTTCAACAAAAGTAACTGCTCGGCCATCCTGTTGAACTTTGCCCCTTACCCCCACGGTAGTGTGATCTCAGAGTTGATGTATTTAGTTAAGGGGTGTGACGGGTGCAGCCCCCCAGTAGGAGAGGGGGCAAAGCCCCCCCCACATGGGCGGGTTTGGTTTTCTTCCGTTTACATGTTTGTGTCGCATGGCCGAGTGGTTACTTACCTGGAGTGGTTAGTCGGTGTTCCGGAATGTCGGTGTGTTGGTGATGTCTGTGTTTTCGTCATAGTGATATGGGTTTCAGGTAAGTGGTATTTTGTTGATCTAAAGTAGACCCGCAACATTATATAAATTATGCAGTAACTGCCTTCTCTTAAACCTCATTCCTTCTCCAAACCGTTTTCTGCACGAGTTGTTCCAAACATTTTCATTTTTTTTAAACAGGAAACATCTTTATTAAATTACCACTTATGACATTGGCAGTCATGCATTTATATAAATGAATACAAACCACATTGACAATTTTTTAGTTGCACACATTTATACTTCACTTATAAACTAGAAGACATCCCTTGTACCAAAGGTAAAGCTTGAACTGCTTTTTGATGAACAACTGCAGGATTCTTCCTAGCCAGTGGACTCTCTTCACAATTTCTGGTTTAATTTTTTCAGGTTCTTCTTTGCTGGCGTCCGGGCAGTACACTTACTAGCCAGTAAGTGAATTTTACCCAAAGTGACAGTTTCACTCCTTTTTTTCCACTTCTGTTTTCACACTGGGAGAGCAAAATTTAAGCGGTGGATCAGTTTATAGCCCTCTTGGAAGTCTTAGAGAAAAGTACAATTTGTTTATACAGTCCTGCATGGCATGCTATAGATTACCAACCCATTTGTGGGATCTGAAGGTGCAGTATATTGTAATTCCTGCAGCTTTTAACCTTATGATGAACATAATGCAGATGTGTGACTACATGCACCATAACAATAGATGTTCATATATAAAATCACTGATATAGCAGTTCTTTTCTCCTCCATTCCTTGTTATCTAGCGCTTTGTAGGTCTGGTGGTCTTTACTTATAGTTAGTTCTGTGATTAATGGAAGCATTATTTTATTTTGCTTTGTTATTACTGCATTTTACAAATTAACATTTTTTTACTGTTTCTTGTACAGGCTGTGCTCATGATGCATTCTAAGTGTAAGGTTTTAAATCGAATCAGCTTAGCATGACTTTATCTGCACAGCTATGTAGAACAATGGACTTACATAACAATAGGTCCAGAATATCAAGTGATATGGAGGGCAATCTACCTTATAGAAATGTCTCAGTAGCCTTTAGTGACAGAATATCAGAAGGGTGTGGGTTCTATTCACAGACTAGGTAATTGTAGTAATTTCCAAATACTGATTGTGCAGGGCAGTATAAGGGAGTGCTGCATTGCCAGGTGTGTTTTTTCAGATGAGATGTTAAAGTGAGGCTCATTTGCCTGAGTTGATGGTAGCCATGCATCCCAAGTCTCTGAAAAGTTCTTATACCCTTGATAGGTATAAGCATGGGCCTGGGAAATTAACCATTTACAAGTTTCCTGTGCCCATTAGAGACATAAGTGCCAAACCAGAGATGAATTTCTGGTTTCGCATCCAGTTGTCCAAGTTGCACTTGAACTGGGTTAAGGAGGAACTCTGCTTCACATGGATGGGGAGCCTGTTGCATAGATGGGGTAGTCTCTGGTGTACATACCTATCTCTCCAGCAGGTCCTGTTTATATCACAGGTAAGGTTTAAGTATTTTGAATGGGTAATTCTGGTCCTGTTTATCTTGTGGATATGCAGGAGGTCTATCAGAGTGGGTTCTGACAATGCCCTGTATGTCAGGCATATATCTCACCCTGTATGTCAGGCATAGATCTCCCCTCAAAAGACTGTAGGAGACAGAATACAGAGATAGAGCTTTGAGACAGTCTGCACAGGACATTTTACTTGTGCCCTGTATTCTTTTAATGAGGAACCTCTGTGGACATTCCATTTGTTGGATATCCCTGGGTAGGTACATATCAAACGGGGCATTGTACTCAATGATTGGTCTGATGAATGCCGAATACAGTGGAACAATGACTTCCTTGGACTTAGATGCCATACCCTTGTTTATACGTTGCGCAGCACAGAATGATTTCCTCACCACTGTCGACATGTGATGGTCAAAGGCTAGATTGTTAGCTATGTGTGTCCCTAAGTCCCTGACTTCTGGGCCAACTCTAAGGGGTGTGTTGTCAATATGATAGTTACCAGGGATGGATGACTTCCCAAAGGATACTATTATGTATTCCTTGGCATTTCATTTTAGCCCATGACCAGTTGTTTGTCTGTGTCAGCCCCTCCTGGAGAACATTTTTGTCAGTGTGAGATTCAGTGACAGCTTCTAATTTGCAATCATCTACAAATTTAGTCATCCAGAGACCACTGCCCTGAGGGACTCCACTTGTGACTGGCCTCTTTGTAGAGGTAGACTCCCAATTTTAACTTCCTGGGTCCTGTCTGTGAGCCAGTTGGCTATCCACCGGGTGACATATGGGTTTGTACCTAACCTCTTGAGTTTGTCAACAATGCCCAAGTAGGGTATTGTGTCAAATGGCTTGGCCAGGTCAAGGTAGGCAGTATGAATGATTTGGGCCTCATCCATTGCTTTGGTGACCTTCTCAAAGAAGTCCACCAGGCTGAGTAGGCATGATCTGTCCTTGATGCAACCAAACTGGGTTTACTGTATCTCTATTGATCATCTCAATGATAATTCTTTCCATGGCTTTACATATAGAACTAGTGAGATTGATGGTTCTGTAGTTTCCAGGGTCTGTAGAAAGCCCACATTTGTGCAGAGAGATGACTATTGCCTTTCTCTATTCATGAGGCACGAAGCCTGTTTGGAGGCTACAGTTAAATAGCAATTCCAGAGGCCCTGATAGGTCATGTTTCATGCTATTTAGAAGGCATCCTGGGATATTGTCTGGGCCCATTGATGCAGTGTTCTTGGTCTTCAAGAGAGCATTAAAGACCTGTTCCTTGGTGATATTAGGGAGAGTTATATTTGATGATATTTCCTGAGGGAAGGTTGAGGGGCAGAAAGGGGTGAAGTTGGAGCTGAATTTATCAGTCAGGAGGTTTGCTATATCTTCTGGCTCAGTATAGGTGGCTTCATTTACAATAAGCTCTGTACACATTTGTATATTGGCTTTGAGGTTCCGGACATAGCTAAATAATGATTTGTGGTTGTCCTTAGCCTGGGAGGCCAAACTTACCTCAACTTTGGCTTTGGTAAACTTTATTTACCCTCTGAGTTGTTTGTTTAGTTTGATGAGAGTACTTTTAATCTGCTAGATGCAGCACCTCCTAATTTTTGCCATGATTTCCTTCCTCCTGTTATACAGCCTATTGATTTTGTGATTCTACCAGAGTGGCTTGTTTTTTGAGTTAGTTCTGTACTTCTTCCTGGTGAGTACAGCTGCCTCTATGCAGCTGTTAACATGTTTGTACAGGGTTTCTGTGAACAGTTCTGCATAGGCAGCAGTGTTCTCAAGGATTATGGGAATTTTGCAAGGCTTAGAATAGTTCCTGAATATTTCAGGTTTAGCTGGTGATCCAGGTTTTATTTTTACTTCAAAGGAGACCATTTTGTGGTCTGACCTTACCAGGAAAGGCATTACAGTAGGGGGTGTGCAGCACTCTCCCATATTAATGAGAACCATATCCAGTATGGTTGCACCCCTAGTTGGTGTACTGACTATCTGGTCCAGGGAGTTTGCGTTTACAAAATCCAGGAATCCCTGTGCATGTACATTTGGTGTCATATAGGATTCCGAGTTTATAGTGGGGTAATTAAAGTCACCCATGAATATGGTATTGGGTTGGATTGTTAGTGTTTCTAATATGTTTAAATACATGGTATGGGTTTCCTGGATCATAGAGGGAGGACCTGTAGCTTGCAAAGAAGTGGTGTTGGATTTTGCCTATGGTGATTTGAACATAGAGCAGCTCAAGTGCATTGTCCTGTTTGACCAGTCTTGAAGTATATTTATTCTTGATGTAAATAGAGACACCTCCACCTTTAATCCCTGCCTGTGAAGTAGCAACTTACACTGTTGGTGTGCCCTCTGCGGCTTTAAACCATGTCTCAGTCAGCATTCTCTAGGGTAAAAAGAGCTTCTAGGGAGTGGAGGTTTTTGTTTAGACTCCTAGCATTGAGCAGTAATACCTTTAGAGTTTCTAGGTTTTCATTTCCTATGTTGGAAGTACTTTCAGTTTGGCATTGCCTAAAAAAGGCACTATGGGTAAGGCAACGTTTTAGCTAATATTCAAAATCCTAGAGGGGAAAGGTGCACACCATCCCTGGCAACGCAGCATGGTCTGTTGACCATCTCCTTCTATGCTGACAAATATTGCACCCCCTCAGTAATTAATCAGTTGTCTAACAGCACACATGCTTAGGGTTATAAGCTATTAAGGGGCTATTTCCTCTAGTCCAGGGTTTGATTTCCTCAACCTCCAATTGACTGTTACATAATTTCAAGTCACTTGGCTAAACAGTGCTCACAGGCTGAGTCTGAAAAGGGTCTATGTTGATCATTGCTCTATCCCTGTTAACAAATGCTGGAACATTTTATGTTATAGCTGTCACGGGCATGCGGGATTACGTTCATGATTACTAGTTTTCTTGCTGTAGTGTTTTGAGTATTTGTCTGCCTGTGGCTGAAGTTCCCTTGAGATGGCAGCAATATGCTGACTTTAGTGTTTTCAGTCTATCTAACACATGTTTTTCTGAGAGTTGTTTGCCCTTATTAAAAAAAAAATAATTTTGTACCAAATTACAATGTGGATATTGCCATATTATTAATTCAGCTGAAACTGTATACCAGAACTTTGATTTTTTTCAGGGAAGGTTGCTAATGTATGTAATTTAAAAAGGAAGAGTTTGTTTTTACCTTTCCAAAACCCATTGGTATCTACCTTTGAATGATTATGTGAGAGTAAGTTTAGACAATTTCACAAATATAAGGAGAAATTTCTAGACAATTTATCACATGATGAAATGCTGTTCTTGGATCATCTAATGAAGCATAGAAGTTTAAGTATCACAAAACCAGATAAGGGTGGAGGAATAGTAGTTATGAATAATATAGAGTACTCTTTTAAAATGTTAGAGCTATTATCTGATGAATGTCCTTAGAAGAGAGTGTCTAAAATGAAATTATTATAGCATATAGCAAAAGTGATTATGCTTTGAATGATTTATTACTACAAGGATTTATAGACAAAATGACTTTTGCTTATTTAATTGTGGTTAAACTACCGATCCCCCTTTTGGTATTCCAAAAATTCATAAAAATCAGTTGGATCCAGTTTTTAGACCCATTGTAGCTCTGATGGGGTCTAAAACTTAATCAAATGCAAAATATATTAATAAGAAATGTAAAACATTCTTAGAAGGTTCATTTCTTATTTTACAAGATGCTTGGCATCTGTTAGAGAATAAAAATTCTTTTAATGAATATCTTCTTTTTGTTACAGTTGATGTGATTAATTTATTCATGGTTATTCCCCACAAAGAGGGCCATTATTGGTTTAATGAATTTCTGATAAGACAAGATTCCACTTCCACTGCTGATATTCTGGTAACTGACACTTTACTTGGTATGGTACTTTCTTAACAATTTCAGCTTTTTTGAAGGAGAATATTTCCATCAAATATCTGGGATAGCTATGGAGACAGAATGCACCCCCATATATGCCAATAGAGTTTTAGCAGAATAGAAAAAATATTACATTTTTAATTCTGAATATCAACCCTTGATTCATATCTATTTTAGACTTTTAGAAGATATCCTAATTTTATGGAAGGGCTCTGAAAATTCATTAACTTTGTTCAATTCATATTTAGAAACAACCACTAAATGTTTGAAGTTTACTTATCATTATGATTATGATCAAATCAATTATTTAGATGTAAATATAGAGGAAGACAATTTTGAAAAGGTTTACTTTGACCATTTATAGAAAATACACCTTTTCCTATTAAGAACTTGTCACACCTTCCACCAAAAAAGAGGGATTGTCAACGGCCAAATGGTCCAGTTGTCGAGATTAATTACAGGCAAAGATAAGTTTAAAAAGGAACTACATTACTTGTGGTGTATGATAACAGAAGATACCCTCAAGATTTATTACACTCTGTCAAAGAAGAAGTTTTAAGAGGTAGGATGACTAGATTTGCACCTTTATTATCAGATTATGAGCAAGTAATTTCTGTATGAAGAAGTAGACATAATTCAGGTAATTTTGATTATGGAGACAATGTCTTACCTTTTGTAGTACCCTTTAACAACGGAATTATCAAATATACTGAAACATTCGAGAACCTATTTGTTTTTTTCCCTAGTGATTTAAAAAAAAATTGGTGGTCACCCAGTTGTTGTATTCAGTAAGGCTACTCTATAAAGAATTTGATTGAGAGTCAACCTAGGGTTCTGTCGACTGCAGGTCATGCCCCCCAAATGAGTATGTGCGGTAGGTGCAAATATTGTAGGTTCATACATGAAGGACCCTATCGTACAGTAGAAGGTTATAATCAGAGCCTGGCATGTTCAGGTAAATATAACTGTAACTCAGGTTATGCTGTCTACATTGCCACCTGTTACTCCTATATAGGATTTTTTGTGGGTAAAATCAATTGGAGGCTGAAGGATCGTATGAGAGAACATTGATAAAATATTAAAAAACACCATTTCAACACTGCCCTTTACAGGCATTCAGTTATTTGTAAAGATTTTAAGAAATTTAGATTTTTGTATAGTGGACAACATGTTTAATTCTTCTAGGGGAGGTGATTTAGATAACCTATGATAAGAACTGAAGGAATTGTTATAGCAGCTGAGACTCAACACATGCCAGTTTCTGGGTATCAATGATTCCCTGTCGGTCAGTAGTGTGTTAAGAATTAGGGGAAATAGATTGTGAATAGAGAATGATATTTTTATTACTGCATTGTAAACACACAATGAGTTTTTTACACTCTCTCCTTTTTATATAATTGTATATGGTGGTTGATATTAAGTCAGTAACTAGGCTGTACTATTTATTTGTTATTATTTAATACTTAGTATCTAAACATTCTGCATACACATACATTATATACATTTTTACAAGGGTTTTAACAGTAAAAGTTGTATTTTATTTTCTTTAATAGATTATTGCTAAGTACTTTTTCACTGTTTTATATGTATATGAATTCATGGCATGCATTAGATGAGTTGGTAATTACTTTTTATGTTTTGATTTGCATATTTTACAAGTATCCCATGGATTATTCAAGAGATGAACATTGATTGGTGAACAGGTATTTAAATAGCAAGATGGAGGCATTGAATTAACTCAGATGAAGTCCCTGATTCACTGGGACGAAAGCGTCTAGTTGCTTTTTTATTGAAGTTCTTTCATTAAAGTTCTACCCATTGGTCTTTGGCTGTGAATCATAGTGCCTTTTAACTGGTAATTTCTTTGTTGTAGTTAAAGTTATTGGAAAGTAAAAGCTGGAACATATTAGGTTATAGCTGTCATGTAGATGGAACGAGGGCTACATATGTTTCATGAAGCTTTTGGTGGATTTCATTCTTGGTTACCAGTTTTCTTGCCATAGTGTTAGATATATAAAATAAACCCTTACATAACATTGTAGATTTCTAACTAACTGTCAAACAGAATAATGATAGTCAGAATTCAAAAAAATGAGTTTCTGAATCCAGTCAGGTTTACAGTGGACCCCTTAAGATTCAGTTCTGGATCCATTTTTGTTTACTATTTTTGTAACAGATTTGCCCAAGTGTGATTATATTATGTGCAGCAAATCTGCTGATAAGTCAAACAAGTGAGTAAGATGCTTAAAAAAACAAAGCGCCAAAACAAAAAAGCATCCACAGAAATCTGCAATAACAACAGTGTGACCAGGTAGCAAAGCAATGTTTAATAAACTCACTTAATCTTTTGGTGCTTTCATCCACTACATATTTGGATGTCATTAGAATAAAGAATGAATGAAACACTCCATTTAAATTTAATTTACATGATACAATAGACTCCCTGTTATCCGGTCTCACTGGGACCGGACCTTAGGCTAAATAAATACAGGGCTGGCTAATTAGAAAAAACATACAAAATATTATTTATAGGTTATAAATCAGCAAGAATAACAGGATCTGTGTTAATATGCATTTTTCTAATGAATATAAAGTCTAAAACTCAAATGCCTGTCATTATTTAGCCCAGAGGAGGTAGAAGTGTTGATCTTCTGTATTGTCTTTTGCTAGGGCTTTGGCAGAAATTTGATGGCTAGTTAAAGAGAAGGCTGGTTAAAGATAGGCTGGATAAGAGGGAGTCTACTGTAAACATATGATCCATGTGAACCAAATAAATATATTGCTACCAAAAATTGTAAAAACATTTCAAAATATAACTTAATAAAATACATGTTATACTGCTATTAACATATCCTCCAAAGAAAAATCACTTGTAATAACATTTAGGCAGTCTTCTGTTATTTAACTCATTCCCTCCAAGGGAACTCTGGAAGTTCAAACTTTATCTTCCAATGGGCGGAGTCTAAGCTTTTTTGCTAGAATCAAATTACATCCTCACATTTCAAACAAGTGTTCATATCTCTGGAGTCATAGAGGTTATTAAAGAAGTATAAATGGAAAACTCTTCAGCACAAGCTATTTTTAAAATGGTAGTATTCTGTAGGTTCTAGGTCTTAAACTGGATTTTATAACTCACAGTAAATATAGTAACTGTAATATTTTATAAATAACTTACAATTTCTCTGCAACCACTCAAGTTACACACATACTGTTAGTAGAATTCTGCTCTTCCAGCTGAGAGCTTTCATATGAGGCTAAACAGGCCTATCTTGTTCTACTTTATTTTCGAGATATTAGAAAAAACATGACATTTATAATATATATAAATATTATATGAACAACAATTAACATCTCTTTACCTGCACTAGATAAAGGTTAACTATTAATACAGTTGTGTTTGTCATTGTGTAAGCTTTAAGAGGAAATATTTTAATACTTTATATATAGCATAGATTTGGAATTATTGATGCAGATATGAGCAAGCAATATTGTCACTTGGCTATAACGTGTCTAAACAACACTTAATGTTAATGTTATCATTTAAACCAGGATATTTGTCAACATTAAACTTATTTTGCCATCTTACTTCCTTCATGTTTTTATAGTCCCCTCCTCTGTAATCACATGATTGAGGATCCAATACATTAAATAAAAACATATTTTTCGTACCCATACAGACGTGATTACATCTGTATAAGGCATTGTCATTACAAGTCTTAATAGCATAATTGTTTTCTTTAATTGTCGTACTTAACTTTTTTGTTGTCATTCCTGCATAAAATATGTACAGCCTGAACACATAGCAATGAAAAAAACACATATAGAATTACAATCATAATGGGCAGATGAATATACATTCTCATTGACAGTTTGCAATTAAACAAAAGACCCTACTTGTAATAACCAACAACAATAACAGAAACTACATTAAAATGTGCCATTCACTTTTGAAGTGAATAATAAGTTCACCTTGGTATTGTCCTGCAGTAATAAAATTTCAGATTCACACCTCTCTTATAATTAAATTTAGGTTTACCCCTAAATGAGTGGCTAACACAGAATTACCCTTAATAATGTCCCAGTTTTTGTCAATCACATTTCTGATATAGAAACTGTCAACATTAATACTCAAACTGAACTAATTGCTGTAAACATTAATTTGATTACTTATTTTTGAAACAAAACCAGACTTGAGTATGGGGGAAAGTTTTCCATTTCTATTTCCAATAATCTCATAACTCAGTTTATTTAAATGGTCAATGTCATAACCCCTATCCAAAAACATCCTAGTAGTAAATGACACGTCTTTCATAAGATCACTGTCATGTTGTCAATCTAGAGCCATGAATATACTGAACCTTTGGAATGTTCTTTCTCATAAAAAGATGATTACTTTTAAAGTATATGTAAATAACTGTTGATAAACATACTTTTCTTACGTATGGTACCGTTCAACACTCATTGTTGTTGCATTCATTTACAATGTTACATCCAAAAAAAATCAATCCTCTTTCCAATTTTCCAGCAGTAAAATATAAAAAAGTATTGGCTTATTAAGCTCATTCAAAAAAATGTGTACCTCATCGTAAATTCTGATCTAAAAAATATTAGATCATCTACAAACCTTTTATAAAATTTAATTTTAGAATATAATGTAATGATGCTCCCAGCAAGCAAAAACTAGGTTGGCAAAAGATGGAGCAGCTGTAGTTTCCCATCACTACTCTTCTAACTTATTTATAATACTTGTAATTAAAAATAAAATAATTATTTTCAAATAATAGAGCCAATTAAATGCAAATGGTATTAATAAACAAAAGTAGTGTAACTAGTGAATTTGGCCAAATAACATCTAACAAAATCTTGTCCATGTTTAATGGAATACAAGTAAACATGGACTTAACATCCAAAGTGAACATAATAATTTCACCTGCTAAATGTTTATAATTCTGTACTTTATCCCCAAAGTCCCAAGAATCTTTTAAATAGCTAATTTACATTTGTACTATTGGATTTAATACACTATCCAAAAATAAAGATATTCCTTCTGCGATGGATAATGGATCTGAAACAATAAGTCTAAATGGAGGAAATGATACAATTGGTGTATTTTGGGAATACCAAATATAACCCAGATCTAGGTTTCAACAGTCATAAAATCAAATATTGTAATATTTTATGTGCTTAACAATATAAATCAGACAACACAAAATCAATATATTTGTATTTTTTGTAAGTATCAGTTAAGTGAACTTCAAACAATTCAGCCCGATTTGACATGAGTTTTTCAATACCTTGTATGCAATCACTCTTATACTTTATAATAATAAATCCCCATCCCATGTCAGCTTTCATAAAACAAAGATCTTTTTTTCTGCAAATCTTGAAATAGTTTGTGCGCATTATTTGTTAAATTGTAAAATATTTTTCTGTGACTTATTGTCACAGATATAAATAATGCTTCTGACATGTGCAACATGAAATATTTGTAAACTGCTATTCAATAGAGGGTTAACTAATGAAGGCTTTTCCAAAAATTGCTGTTCTACTTCTTTGTCTTTAAATGTAAAACTCAAATCTAATTTCTAATAAATAATTTTAAATCAATCAATGTATCAACTTTGTTCACTCCACAGCTTGGTGTAAACTAAAAACATCTATTGGAAATAATCTCATATGTTCTTCAGTAAACAAAGTGGTATAATTAAAAATGAAATCATAAACTGATTTAATGTGCTGATAATATGTAGTATCTAGTTTTAAAGATGGGGTCAAATTCCAGATCCATCTGAAAGACTTAGCATTATAAGGGGAAAAATTAATATTGGGTATCCTTACACCACTGAACTCAATATCATAGGAACTGTGGAGTACCACCAAGATCTTTTTATTATTAAACAAGAAACATACTTATTAAATTATCACTTATGACATAGACAGTCATACATTTATATAAATGAAAAGAAGCCATATTGACATAATTTTAGGTGCAAACATTATACATCACTTATGATCTATCCAGTTACTGTCAGTCAAACATTGCATAGCTCATTCAATGCTTCATTTAAACCTGGTCTATATAACCTTATCGAATGATGAAAAGAGCGAACGGTCTTTCATCGATCCAAAAAGATCGAAACCCGTAAACAGCGAAGATACGGACCATCGATTTTTTTCCCCAGGGAAAAAAATTGGTGGGCCGTCTTCAGAACTTTACCATTTCCTCCGCTATGGTGCAGTCTTGGAGTTGGTATATCTAATTGGGGGTGTTGTGGACATGATGCCCCGCACTTGTGTTTGAATTTTTTTTTTTTTTTTTTTTGCAGAGCAGTGATTTTTTTCCCTGGGAAAAAAAATCACTGTTCCGTGTCTTCGCTCTTTAGGGGTTTTGACCTTTTCAGATCGATGAAAGAGCGTTCGCTCTTTTCATTGTTCGATAAGGTAACATAGACCCTTTTAAACCTCATTGCTCGCCTGTATGTATTGTTCCCACAATTTCCATTTTTTCTATGTTATTTGCTCCTACCCTTTTCTAAAGATCTCATTTTCAGTTGTTTTATCTCTGTTACAATATTCACTGTGTCTAGTACAGTTGGTTTAAACTTTGATTTCCATTTCCTAGTAATTGTTTTTTTGGTAGCCACCATAATTAGACTCAGTGTACTATGTCTAGGGAATTCTGATTCTGTATCATAACTCAAAATAATTATTTCCTTAGTCATACCAATTTGCTTACCCAGTATTTTTGATATAGTAGTCTGCAGGGAATTTTTAATGTCTGCCAACTCATTACACTCCCAGAAAATATGTTCCGAATTAGATGTTTCTTCCCTACGACACCTCCAACATTTGCTGTCTACCTGAGGAAGAATTCTTTGGAGTCTACTTGGGGTATAAAAATGTCTGTGTAAACACTTCCAAGCAAAGATTCTAAATCTTCTAGACTTTGTTGTATATTTGGGAGACATGCATATATCCCAGCATTGTTTCTTTGTGAATTGCTTATCCAGTCTCTCTTCCCAGTCCTTTCTAACCTCCTCTGATTGATTCTTATAATCATTGTGCAATATTTTGTATGATCTACTAATTATTCCTTTTTTAACAGCATAGTACCTCTAAGATCTTGGTGCTCTTATTGACAACAAACTTTAATTTAAAATAAATATTCAGATAATAACTAAGATGTGTACTCATTCAACAATTCAGTCAACCATTTAGAGAACCATTACATCAAAGGAAGCAGAAGAGCTTATGCCACTCTGTAAATCCTCGATAAGACCACATATTGAATGTAATGCTTTGTTACAGTAATCAAGATATACTTAAACTTGTTCAGATCAAGAAATAATTTGCAAAAAATCTGTTAATTCAAAATCAGAAGAAGTTCATCATATTAATCATTGCTGCAGTACCATTACATGTTTGGGTAATATCGTGCCAGGGATATAACAGCTGGCCAGCTTCAGGACACCTTCCAGCACCCAAACTATCACACAGCTCTGGGTGAGCTGACTAAAAGATAAGTTTGGGCATGAAGTGCTTCAGATCTTTACTGATGTTGAAGATTATGCTCCTTTAAGGCTTTTGAGGATTAACATTTGGCTTGTGCTCTTGCTGTTCCTTTCCTGGGCAGATAAGTTCCCTTTAGGGAAAATACTTCCATTTTCTTATTTATGTTGCTGTTTTATCACTTTCGTCTTCTGGAATTTTTTTTAAACTAGGAATGTTGTGTTTTAATGGACTGTCACAAGACTGTAACTTACATTTAAAAGTTCCAATCACTTTTCCTGTCAGACTGACTGCTTGCCTACTCCATGACAAGCTCCCTGTTTACTCTACCTACCAGCTACTTAGAGTTATACTGCAACAGTGTGCTGATTCCTGTTCTCTGGACCTATATGCAAGCTGCCTCTCAGTTAAACAGGATAATTTAAATGTTTATCTTCTGGTGTCTTACAAGCTCCCTGTGTAGGTTTACATTTAAATATCTTTGTATTCATGACACTTTGTACAATACCATTTTGAGACTTGCACTCTAGGACCTGCACCCCCCCCCCCTGCATTTCCTTGCAGGACTGTATATTTTTATTTCTACTTGGGTAATCTTAGGTTTCTGCTGACTTACTTCTATTAACATTACCCTGCAAAGAACAGTGTATGTGTTCAACTTTCCTTATATGTAGGGTAGCACACACTCAATCAGACCAACCCTGTCCCCACCTGAAACGCTCTTTAGCCAACCCCACCGTTATGCCCACTGCCTAATAATTTCCTTTACAGTCATTCCCAGTGGAAAAGTTTGAATTTGGCTACAGAAATCAAGTATAGCCCCAATAGACTATCTTTACCACTTACCCTGCAATCCTTACCAAAGGTTTTAGCCCTCTCTAGGACCTGTAACCCCCCCCTGCATTTTCCTTGCAGGACTTTAAATCTTTATTTGTACTTGGGTAATCTTGGGTTTCTGCTGACTCACTCCCATTAACAGTGTTGTGTGCTCTGAAGTGAGTTACTTCCCTCCCTCATTTGGCTCTCCTTAGCATTTCATTGGCTCACACTTTGTCATTCTTTATTTGCCTGCCCACTGACAGCAGATCAGGCGTTTACCCTACTTGCATAGCTTGGAGCCATCTTTAAATCTAAAACCTTCCCTGCTGGATTTAACTACTGTGGTGTCCTAGATGAGTGTATGTCTCTATATGTGAGTACATTGACTTCTATTGCACAGAGTATAAGTTAAAAATATTAGTGACTGATGCATACTGATTTTGGATGCTGTCATTGGGAATTTTAGGCTCTCTTGTTTGTAAACACACAGACACCTTTCTAGTCCTCTCTTTTTTCCCCTTCCATATCTACACACCACAGACAACCTTCTAGCCCCTGTTCTATTCCAACCTATCACCAGAATTAGCCTAGCTGATTGTTTTTCGCTAACTGCTTCAGTATCTGTTCCTACCCACTCCGTTCGCCCTGCGGGCTCACTCCGCTCCTCTCCCTACCCCCAATTTCCACCCACCCCAGGGGTCCTATCCTTATACTTACTAACAACACCTCTTCCTCTTCCCATTACTCTCTAACCACACCTCTTCTTCTTCCCATTACTCTCTAACCACACCTATTCCTCTTACCATTACTCTCATTACATACCTCTTGCTCTTACCATTACTCTTCAAACATATTCTTCCTCCTACCTTTACTTTCTAAACACTCTCCAGTTACCCAACTGCACTAATATTAACCTCTCACCACTCTCCTTTTATCACACCACACCCTACTCCCTTCTTTCATCTCTACCCAGTGAATTTATTTTTCTACATACAAACAATCTATATTTATTCATACAATGTATAAACAACCCATCCCATCTTATGTCTCACTCTTATTCACACTCTCACTACTACCTCCTTTAATCCTCACCCATCTTTTCACCTCCTTTGAAAACCCACTAGGCCCATACCTAAACTACTCCAAGAAAGAAACCAACTCTCCAAACTCTCCTCTCCTTTTTATTCATGCTAATATAACATCCTCATCTAACTACATACTTCCTAAATATCATAGAACACTACACATAAAATACAACAATCAGAACTCCAGGAAAGGCCTACCTCTATACAGCAGATTCCCCAACCCAAACTATCTAAGTGTACTACTCTCTTTAAAGGGTGGTGACATCCACCCTAACCCAGGCCCACCTACAACTCCTATCTCTCTCCTCAACCACAAAGAATCACCTACTCATGCCCTGTCTAAACCATTGAACTCCCTTTTAATTGCTCATCTTAATATACGTAGCATAAACAATAAAGTAACTCAACTCCAAGCTCTAACTGAAATCTACTCCTTTGATATTCTCTTTTTAACAGAAACTTGGTTGTAACCTGTAACCAAGGACAATGAAATCATCCCACCTGGATATAATATCCTGAGACTAGACTGAGTATCCAAGAAAGGTGGTGGGGTTGCTATCCTATATAAATCTAGCTTACAATTAACCACTCACAACTGTAAACCACCTATAGAGTCCAATAAAGAAATTCTTATCTCCAAACTTCATCTTAACAATTCCAAATCCATCTATATTATCTGTATATATTTACCACCTGGTAACAACACTGCCACCATGGAAAACATACTTTGCTGGCTTTCCCAATACCTGCCCCAATAAACCATAATCCTAGGCGGCACAAACATTGACTGGAGCTGCTACTGCAGCAGCCTCCCCACAAACCATATTAACCTATATGGGTATTCCCAAACCATTACCTCCCCCACCAGAATAAATACATCTAACAAGAAATCAAGCTTATTAGACTGGATTTTCATAAACCATCATCCTCACATTTATGATTCAGGAACCCTCCCTGATGATTTAAGTGACCACTTTCTTACCTATATCATCAGACATAAAATCAACTCTCCCATTCCAATATCTGTCAAAAACATCAGATCTAAAAAGTATTTTAACCCTGAACTATTCCAAATGGAACTAAGAGCTTGCAACTGGTCTCCCTTACAAAACCTCCCTTTAGATGAAGTCGTTAGTTACTTTAACTCCAACTTCCTTGCCATTCTCAACCACCATGCTCCAACCAGATTAATTAGAATTAAAACCAAATCTGCTCCATGGCTTTCAAAAGAAACCAAACATAAAATAAATCTTAGAAACAAACTTTGGGCAAAATGGAGGAAGACTAAAAACCCTATAGACCAACTAACATTTAGACAGCTAAGAAATGAAACCAAGAAAGCTATAATATCTGATAAAAGAAACTACTACCTACAATCCCAGCAAGCTAATCAAAACAGCCCACAAAAATTTTGGGCTAGCATTAACCAACTACTCCATCCAGGTCAATCCACTACTCGAAATCCTCAAAATACTGACCACAAAAACTATTGGATACAGCTAATGCTTTCAATGCGTTTTTTACTAATGCTATACAAACACTAGCTAGTCAACTATCATCTAATAACTTCACTCTACCTTCCTATAAATCAACCTTACCCCCTACTTTTCATATTCAACCTGTCCCAACAACAAATATTCTAACCCTTCTACAGAAACTAAAACCATGCTCACCCTCAGCAGACCAACTACCTGCTGAATGAATTCCTACAACAATCAGCCAAAGCTATTGCTTATCCCATTTCTATTCTGATCAATAGAACTATTACCGAAAGTCATATCCCCAGTTTATGGAAAATCTCCCATAGTATCCCCCTCCATAAAGGTGGACACTCCACTGAACTCTCCAACTACTGCCCCATTGCCCTTCTCTCTCCTTTGGCAAAGATCATGGAGAAATGCATTCACAGACAATTACTTAACCATCTAACCCAAAATAATTTACTTTCCAACTGTCAACATGGATTCAGACCTTCACATAGCACTAGTACTGCCCTTCTTTCCTTCACAGATTGTATCAACAAAAACAGATCTTAACAAGCTTTCCTCAGCACTATTTATTGACCCGTCTAAAGCTTTTGACATGATAAATCACCAAATTCTCATCAAAATACTGAAATCCCTGTCACTAGATACATCTTCTATAAAGTGGTTCCAGTCCTACCTTGATAAAAGACAACAGGCCGTACTATGGCACAAGTCTCTCTCCACTCACCTGCCTGTCAAACTTGGTGTCCCTCAAGGGTCCATCCTAGGACCTCTACTTTTTTCCATATTTATTAATGACCTTCACCTTGCCATCCCCCAACCACATGCATACAATATGCAGATGACTCCACACTGATATGCTCAGCCACCTCCTCTTCTGAACTTCAGTCTCTTACCCAACAAGTATTTAACACAGTTGAGCAATGGTTCACACATAGATGCCTTCTTCTAAACCCCAAAAAGACTAAACTCCTCCTCTTCTCTCCCACCAATAAGTCCTCTCCTCTTGATTTCTCAGTTATCTCTACAAATAAAACAATTATATCCCCTAATCCAACCACCAAACTATTGGGAATCACTATTGACAACAATCTGAACTTTGATATCCATATTAACAATACTATAAAAACTGTCAACAAAAAACTTGGCTCTCTCTATAGGGTAAAATCCTTCCTCTTACCTTCAGCTAAAACCACTATAGCACACACTCATCTAATATCTTCACTTCTTTATGCCTCACCCATTTTTACTAATCTATCTAAAAATAATCTTAGCAAATTGGAAATGTCTTACAATAACATTGTCAGATTTGCTACAGGCAACCCAGTTAGAACCCACTATTGCATTAATTTAAAGCAGCTCGGATGGCTTGAACTACAACATCTGATTAAATTCCATCAACTATCTATAGCCCACAACACTTTTTAGAAACCTTCCAAAACTCCTATTCTATCCACACTCATCACTGTCCATAAAAACCTGAAATCCTTAAGGTCTTCTCAGAGACTTCTAGTACATACCACTAAACCAAACAACAAGGCTGGTGAGTCCCTCTTTTCTAATATTGTTGGAAAAGCCTGGAATCTCCTCCCCAGTGAACTCTCCTCACTTCCCTCAGTATCATGCTTCAAAAACAAATTGAAAGTGTTCCTCAGAACACAGTGGTTATGCCCCTGTACTAAGCCTGACTAGTTATGTATCTCTTAATACTTTGCTCTTCCTACCCCTTGTACTCATTAACTGTAATTCCTTCCTTATTAACCATAACACTATATCCCTCTAGAACATCTTGATTGTACTAGCATGCTATGTTATGCCTGTATTCTGCACTGCTGAATTTACTGTGATAACCTGTAATATGCATTGTAAATATGATTTTTTTTGTTTAATGTTTCCTTATTTGTTATCTTGTTAATTTCATTGTTCTATTTTGGAGCTTATCTCCCCGGGCCTCTACTGAAAATGGACATGTATCCAGTTAGACTAGCTCGGTCAACAAATGTAAAATATAAATAAATAAATAATAAATGAAAGAGGCTCTATCTTTGGCTTGACTATGGAACAGACTGTTGATCCCATGGTCAGTCATTCTTCCAGCAGCAAAAAGACAAAAATAAGCAAACAGCCTTTTGCCACCACAGCAGGCTATCAATTTGCCTCAGCCACAGGGGGTGACTTGCTGTGGCCATTTGTTCTACCTCAGATCACTCATTTTTTACCCTGGATCCCTGTGCTGTAGCATCTACAGCCACTGTGGACCAGGGGTTAGCCACATCCTCTGTGGCTTTTGAGGTCCCCTAAGTGGGCAAGGGAGATCCACCCTTGTCAGGGTTACCTATTACAAAATCAAAGTTACGGAACTTCGAATACCATATGGTCAACACCATATGATCGAAGTTCCGTAACTTAAAAATTAAAAAAATAAATAAATAAAACTAAGAAAACGTACCCTGATGGGTTAAGCAAGTCCCCCTGCACCTCCCACACCCCCCGCTATGTAAATATACAAACTCCAAGAGTGCACTTTAATGAACTACAGTGCGGAAGGGGAAGATTTCCCTTTGCTACACTGTAGCGCAATCTTGGAGTTGGTATATTTAAGTAGC
>NC_056731.1:1851891488-1852042539 GCF_019279795.1 Protopterus annectens
CCAAATTGCAAAGCTCAAGGTCAAGGCTCGAGGCCAAAAACCATATCCCACAATGCACCTCTACCTTCCCCAGATCTAGTTTGCCGCTGCAGCAGATCGTGTGTTTCTCTACAGCTCAGTCTGTTTGAGAGATAAGTTTTGTCTTTTTCTTCTTTAAATAGAATAACTTTTGTGAGTGTTTTGAGAGTTTGATAAGATAGGCTATCCTTTTTGGGGTTTTGCTCTTCTAATTGTTAATTTTTTAATAATATAAGAACTTATGTTCTCGTTTTTTCTGGGCGTTTGGCCCTGTTGGTTCTGTTCCTCATAGCAGGTAGGCTTAATTTCACTATACCTTAATCCGAGTTATGCTTTTCTCCACCTTTTTTGTAGCCGGTTAGGCTTATAGCCGAGTTAGGCTCCTTTGAGTTGTTTGTCTTCAGCCAGTTAGGCTGTTTTCCTTTAACTACAGCTTCAGCTGAATTAGGCTTTTCTTAGTTGTATTTGTAGCCAGTTAGGCTTATATTGTGTGTTGTTGCTAAACTTTCTTTGGTTATTAGTGTTCTATGTCATTGCTGTGATTTTACTGTGTCATTATGTCTGAAAAGGCCAAGTCAGGGTTTAAGAAATGCCCTAAGTGTAATCAGAAGATGTGAATTACCGATGGCCACACCACATGTGTCTACTGTTTGGGAGAGGTGCATCTCCAAGAGGTTTTGCCATGGATTCAGTGCTAGGGTTTTGGCAGAAAGGAAAAGAAAGTTGGCCGAGCATGGATTAATTAAGTCTGCTTTCCAGTCAGACTTGGATATTGCTACAGGGAAACCAAAACCTTCATCTTTGGCTTCCTCTTCTGCGAGTTCGGATCCGAAGGACTCTTCGGTTCTGAAAGCCTCTAAGAAGGTTCCTGTATTGGCTCCACTGTCTTCGGAATGACTGTACAAGTTGTGGGTAGGACCTGGTCCCCAGTCTTGGAACCAGTATCTCCTACATTGAGATCCCTGATTCTGGGTTCACCGGCTCCGTCTGTAGCTTCCTCTCGGGCTTCCAGACTTTCTGATTCGGATGTGGATCGTGTGGTACGGTGGCTGTTACGGGATCCAGCACTAGCTAAAATTCTGTCGGCTTTGACTCAGGCAGCTTCGGAACCGACAAAGTCCTCTACTATGATTTCTGCTCCTCCTCCAACTCAAACCGAGACTTTGGAGCCGGAAGAGGCCGTTCAGTCGTTTGAGCAACCACCTGCATGTTCTCTCTCACCACATCCATAAACCTTATCTTAGGCCTTCCTCTTTTCCTGTTACCTGGTAGCTTCATCCTTAGCATCTTTTTCCCAATATACTCAGCATCCCTCCTCAGCACATGTCCAAACCAACGTAATCTTGCCTCGCTGGCTTTGTCTCCAAACCTTCCAACCTGGGCTGACCCTCTAATATACTTATTCCTAATCCTGTCCACCCTCGTCACACCCAGTGCAAATCTTAACATCTTTAACTCTGCCTCATCCAGCTCAGACTCCTGCCTTTTTGTCAGTGCCACTGTCTCCAACCCATATAACATAGCTGGTCTCACTACCCTCTTGTAGACCTTCCCTTTCACTCTTACAGGTACTCGTCTGTCACAAATCACTCCTGACACACTTCTCCACCCACTCCATCCTGCCTGTACTCTCTTCTTCACCTTTCTTCCACACTCACCGTTACTCTCAACTATTGACCCCAAGTATTTAAACTCATCCACCTTCGCCACCTCTATTCCTTGTATCCTCACCATTCTTCTATCCTCCCTCTCATTCACACACATATATTCTGTATTAGTCCTGCTGACCTTCATTCCTCTTCTCTCTGGAGCATATCTCCATCTCTCCAGGGTCTCCTCTACCTGTTCCCTACTCTCACTACAGATCACAATGTCATCTGCAAACATCATAGTCCATGGGGACTCCTGTCTGATCTCGTCTGTCAACCTGTCCATTACCATTACAAATAAGAAAGGGCTCAAAGCTGATCTTTGATGTAACCCCACCTCCACCTTAAACGCATCCGTCACTCCCACCGTGGACCTCACCGCTGTCACACTACCCTTGTACATATCCTGTACCACTCTTACATACTTCTCTGACACTCCTGACTTCCTCATACAATACCACAACTCCTCTCTAGGCACCCTGTCATATGCTTTCTCTAAGTCTACAAAAACACAATGCAACTCCTTCTGACATTCTCTGTACTTCTCCATCAACACTCTCAGAGCAAACATCGCATCTGTATTGCTCTTTTCCGGCATGAAACCATACTGCTGTTCACTAATCATCACGTCCCTTCTTAACCTAGCTTACACTACTCTTTCCCATAACTTCATGCTGTGACTGATTAATTTAATCCCTCTGTAGTTACTATAGCTCTGCACATCACCCTTATTCTTAAAAATCAGTACCAAAACACTTTTTCTCCATTCCGCAGGCATCCTCTCACTTTCTAAGATTTCATTAAACAATCTAGTTAAAAATTCCACTGCCATTTCACCTAAACACCTCCATGCTTCCACAGGTATGTCGTCTGGGCCAACAGCCTTTCCATTCTTCATTCTTTTCATAGCTATCCTTACAACCTCCTTGCTAATCCATTGTACTTCATGATTCACTATCCCTACATCATCCAACCTTCTCTCCCTCTCATTCTCTTTATTCATCAACCCCTCAAAGTACTCTTTCCATCTCCTCAACACACTCTCCTTGCTTGTGAGTATGTTTCCATCATTATCCTTTATCACCTTTACCTGCTGCACATCTTTCCTAGCTCGGTCCCTCTGTCTAGCTAATCGGCACAGGTCCTTTTCTCCCTCCTTAGTGTCCAACCTATCATACAACTCTTCATATGCCTTATACTTAGCCTTTGCCACCTCTCTCTTTGCCATGCGCCTCATCTCCTTAGACTCCTGTCTACTTTCTTCATCTCTCTGACAGTCCCACTTCTTTGCCAACCTCTTTGCCTGTATACCCTTCTGTACTTCCTCATTCCACCACCGTGTCTCCTTGTCGTCCTTCCTCTGTCCCGATGTGATACCAAGCACCTTTCTAGCCGTCTCCCTTACTAGCTCTGCTGTAGTTACCCAGCTATTTGGTAACTCTTCACTACCACCCAGTGCCTGGCTTAACTCATCCCTGAACTCCACCTCACAATTACCCTTTTTCAATTTCCACCATTTGATCCTTGGTGCTGCCCTCACACTCCTCCTCCTCTTCTTGATCACCAACGTCATCCTACAAACCACCATCCTATGCTGCCTAACTACACTTTCTCCGATCATCACTTTACAGTCTCCAGTCTCCTTCAAACTGGCCCTCCTACATAAGATATAATCCACCTGTGTGCATCTTCCTCCTCTCTTGTATGTCACCCTATGCTCCTCCCTCTTGTTAAAATATGTATTCACCACAGCCATGTCCATCCTTTTCGCAAAATCCACTACCATCTGACCTTCTGCATTCCTTTGTTTAACACCATACTTACCCATCACTTTCTCATCCCCTCTGTTCCCTTCACCAACATGCCCATTGAAATCTGCTCCAATCACCACTCTCTCACCCTTGGGTACAGTCATCACCACTTCATCCAATTCACTCCAAAATTTTTCTTTCTCATCCATTGCACACCCAACTTGTGGAGCATATGCACTAACAACATTTATCATTACACCATCAGTTTCCAGCTTCATAAACATCACTCTATTCGACACTCTTTTCACCTCCAAAACACTCTTCACATACTGTTCCTTCAGAATAACTCCTACGCCATTTCTCCTCCCATCCACACCATGATAAAACAATTTGAACCCACCTCCGATACACCTAGCCTTACTCCCCTTCCATCTAGTCTCTTGCACACACAATATACCAACCTTCCTTCTGTCCATCATATCAGCTAGCTCTCTCCCTATACCAGTCATACTGCCAACATTCAAAGTTCCAACCCTCACTACCACACTCCTAGCCTTTCTCCTCTCTTCCTGCCTTCGGCCATGCCTTCCGCCTCTTCTCCTCCTTCGGCCAACAGTAGCCCAATTTCCGCCAGCACCCTGTTGGCTAACAGTACTGGTGATGGTCGTTGTTAACCCGGGCCTCGACCGATCCGGTATGGAAATATTTACTGGTGACTGCATGAAATGATTTGGCAATGTTTTACGCCGGATGCCCTTCCTGACGCAACCCTCCCCATTTATCCGGGTTTGGGACCGGCACAAGAAAATGCACTGGCTTGTGCATCCCCAGTGGCTGGGTTAGGAATTTAACTTTATACTACACTTAATTCCGGGTCTATATTAGATTGCTGAAATGGTATTCCTGCAAACACCAATTAAGCGACATGTAAATCAGTGAAAATCGTTTCAGCGATTTGCTGAATTCACTAAGGGCAGCAAAATAGTATGTTTGTTTATTTATTTATTTATTTATTTATTTTTATTTTACATTTGTTGACTGGGAAAGTCTGACTGGACTCAAGTCCTTTTTCAGCAAAGGCCCGGGGAGAAAACCTCCACATAAAAGTAAGCTAATATAAAACAGGTACAGTTAAAATATAACATCAGTAGAACACAGTCATATATACAAAGTGAGGCACATGGCATAATTAAACATAGTACTAGATATCATTTGGGTTTGTAGTTGTCTGTAGGACTTTGCCCTTTTCTCCACTGTAGTGCAATCTCGAAGTTGGTGGGTTTGAGTCACGTAAATGTTGGTCCGTTGTGGTTCGGGCAACTATTTAGTTGCTGTTAGTAAATTCAGTGAATTTCTGATGCAATTTTCACCGATTACGGGCCGCTGAATAGGTGTTTGCCAGAATACCCATTTTGGCAAATTAATATAGACCCTTAATTACTGATCTAAAGTTATTTGGGGCTATTTATGTTAGGCTGAAAATAGTCTTTATTTCTTTTGGGATTCTGTGTGAAGTGTTTATTGTGTTTTGTGCTGAGTTGCTGAAATTGCTGTTTTGTTTTTTAAAATACAGTATTCATTATTGTTTCCCTACAAATATATACTTCAGTTGGCTATTTAGAGGGAACTTTGTGGGATTTGTCCAGTTTGTACTGGATTAACCATAAAATCAGTACCTGGTATTGATCTGGCTAGTTTTTGACCCTGTCTTGATGGATTCAGGTATAGCTCCCCCCTCATCTGCATTTGAAAAACAAAAGAACAAATCAAGAAATATGACCACTCTACTTCTGATACCTCCAGGTCTCCTGGTGTGATTGTAGTACCACAGCAGTACATGACACAAGGGTCAGACACATCCTCTGGGACTGTATCATTGCCTGCTGTAGGTATAAGACAACCAAACTCTTTAAGTAAAGGGGAAGTCAGGGGTGCAGAATCTGTTGTCATTATTGATGCTTTTCCCCAGAGGATTTTACCATCACTGAATATATGCCAAAAAAAGATCCACCAGATGTTTTTTCATCTGAGTTGGTGGCTATTGCTAAATCCATTGTTCAAGCAGTTTATAATCTGGCACTTCTGCTACTGGTCAGTCTGCTAAGGATCCTCGGATCCTCTGTCTGAGGACACAAGCTTGTCTGAGTCATATCAGTCAGGTCCTCTGATGACAAACAGGTACAGGTATCCAAACAGATTTTTCTTTTTTCCCCAAAATGTTTTTGTTTTTTAACACCTTTATTAAGTTATCACTTAAGACATAGGCAAACATACATTAATATAAAAGAAAACAACTCATAACATATTTCCGGTTAAATGCATTATGCATTACATATGCTCTTTTTATAACTATCATCAGTCCAGTATTGGGTAAAGTGCTCAAGTTCTACCTTCCCTTAAATCTTACTCCTCCTCCTAAACATCATTCTGTATGTATTATTCCTACAATTTACATTTATTTCTATGCAATATTTTCATTCTCTTTTCTAAAGATCCCACTTCCAGTTCTTTTATCTCTGTAGTAATATTCAGCACTTCAAGCTGATTTAGACTTTGATTTCCATTTTCTAGTAACAGCTTTTTTAAGCAGCCACCAGAATTAAATTTAACAAGGTTTTGCAATGTCTAGGCAATTCAGATCCTGTGTTCCAGCGCAAAAGAATAATGTCCTTAGTTGTACTGATTTGGTCACCCAGTATTTCTGACAGAATACTCTGTAGGAAATTTTTTAAATCTGCCAGCTCATTGCACTCCCAAAACATATGTTCCTAATTACCTCTTTATTCCCCATGACACCAACAACATTTGCCATCTACCTGAGGAAAAATTCTTTGAAGTCTGCTTGGGATACAGAAATATCTATGCACACACTTCGGAGCAAAAATCCTAAACCTTCTGGACTTTGTTGCATACTTGGGAGTCATACATATGTCTCACCAATGTTCCCTTGTAAATTGCTTATCCAGTCTTTTTCCCCAATCTTTTCTAACATCCTCATATTGATTCTTGTAGTTATCATGCAATATTTTATATGCTTTACTAATTATCCCTTTTTTAAACAGCAATTTCTGTTGTAGCTTCAATTAAAAACTCTACCAGAGTAGGTCTCTCACTGAGGATTCCCCTATCCCTTTCTCTTTGCCTATACTCTGATATCTATCCCTGATAGGGAAGGCAGTCTCTAGCCTCCAGTTCAATGTCTTCTTGGCCTTATTTTATTCTATTACCTTTCCATGTCTTATTTGCTCCCAATATCTTGGTTCCTTTGCCAGTTTTCTTTAGTAAATTCCATCCCCTCTTTGCCAGTCCTCTGTACCACTACTTGCAGTCATCTCTATCAGCAAAATCTCCATTCTCTGTTCTCATGTTGACTTAGTTCTTTGAATGCAAAGTGAGATAACACACTGTCTCTGCTAGGTAAGCAGTACGAGTGAAACTGGACCCGGGCAAGTAACCCGAGAGATTTTATTAAAAATATACACACAACTGTGACAATCGGTTAAGCGCTTTCATCTGTTGAATACAGACTTCAAGAAGTCTGTATTCAACAGATGAAAGCGCTTAACCGATTGTCACAGTTGTGTGTATATTTTTAATAACATCTCTCAGGTTACTTTGCCCTTTTCTCCACTGTAGTGCGATCTCGAAGTTGGTGGGTTTGAGTCATGTAAATGTTGGTCCGTTGTGGTTTGGGCAACTATTTAGTTGCTGTTAGTAAATTCAGTGAATTTCTGATGCAATTTTCACTGATTACGGGCCGCTGAATAGGTGTTTGCCAGAATACCCATTTTGGCAAATTAATATAGACCCTTAATTACTGATCTAAAGTTATTTGGGGCTATTTATGTTAGGCTGAAAATAGTCTTTATTTCTTTTGGGGTTCTGTGTGAAGTGTTTATTGTGTTTTGTGCTGAGTTGCTGAAATTGCTGTTTTGTTTTTTAAAATACAGTATTCATTATTGTTTCCCTACAAATATATACTTCAGTTGGTTATTTAGAGGGAACTTTGTGGGATTTGTCCAGTTTGTACTGGATTAACCATAAAATCAGTACCTGGTATTGATCTGGCTAGTTTTTGACCCTGTCTTGATGGATTCAGGTATAGCTCCCCCCTCATCTGCATTTGAAAAACAAAAGAACAAATCAAGAAATATGACCACTCTACTTCTGATACCTCCAGGTCTCCTGGTGTGATTGTAGTACCACAGCAGTACATGACACAAGGGTCAGACACATCCTCTGGGACTGTATCATTGCCTGCTGTAGGTATAAGACAACCAAACTCTTTAAGTAAAGGGGAAGTCAGGGGTGCAGAATCTGTTGTCATTATTGATGCTTTTCCCCAGAGGATTTTACCATCACTGAATATATGCCAAAAAAAGATCCACCAGATGTTGCGACAGCAGTCTCTGATTGTTTTTTCATCTGAGTTGGTGGCTATTGCTAAATCCATTGTTCAAGCAGTTGATAATGGGGTGTATACCCAGGTTATGAGTAACGCTGGCACTTCTGCTACTGGTCAGTCTGCTAAGGATCCTCTTTTTGAAGGGGATCCTCTGTCTGAGGACACAAGCTTGTCTGAGTCATATCAGTCAGGTCCTCTGATGACAAACAGGTACAAGTATCCAAACAGATTTTTCTTTTTTCCCCAAAATGTTTTTGTTTTTTAACACCTTTATTAAGTTATCACTTAAGACATAGGCAAACATACATTAATATAAAAGAAAACAACTCATAACATATTTCCGGTTAAATGCATTATGCATTACATATGCTCTTTTTATAACTATCATCAGTCCAGTATTAGGTAAAGTGCTCAAGTTCTACCTTCCCTTAAATCTTACTCCTCCTCCTAAACATCATTCTGTATGTATTATTCCTACAATTTACATTTATTTCTATGCAATATTTTCATTCTCTTTTCTAAAGATCCCACTTCCAGTTCTTTTATCTCTGTAGTAATATTCAGCACTTCAAGTTGATTTAGACTTTGATTTCCATTTTCTAGTAACAGCTTTTTTAAGCAGCCACCAGAATTAAATTTAACAAGGTTTTGCAATGTCTAGGCAATTCAGATCCTGTGTTCCAGCGCAAAAGAATAATGTCCTTAGTTGTACTGATTTGGTCACCCAGTATTTCTGACAGAATACTCTGTAGGAAATTTTAAAAATCTGCTAGCTCATTGCACTCCCAAAACATATGTTCCTAATTACCTCTTTATTCCCCATGACACCAACAACATTTGCCATCTACCTGAGGAAATATTCTTTGAAGTCTGCTTGGGATACAGAAATATCTATGCACACACTTCGGAGCAAAAATCCTAAACCTTCTGGACTTTGTTGCATACTTGGGAGCCATACATATGTCTCACCAATGTTCCCTTGTAAATTGCTTATCCAGTCTTTTTCCCCAATCTTTTCTAACATCCTCATATTGATTCTTGTAGTTATCATGCAATATTTTATATGCTTTACTAATTATCCCTTTTTTAAACAGCAACTTCTGTTGTAGCTTCAATTAAAAACTCTACCAGAGTAGGTCTTTCACTGAGGATTCCCCTATCCCTTTCTCTTTGCCTATACTCTGATTTCTATCCCTGATAGGGAAGGCAGTCTCTAGCCTCCAGTTCAATGTCTTCTTGGCCTTATTTTATTCTATTACCTTTCCATGTCTTGTTATTTGCTCCCAATATCTTGGTTCCTTTGCCAGTTTTCTTTAGTAAATTCCATCCCCTCTTTGCCAGTCCTCTGTACCACTACTTGCAGTCATCTCTATCAGCAAAATCTCCATTCTCTGTTCTCATGCTGACTTAGTTCTTTGAATGCAAAGTGAGATAACACACTGTCTCTGCTAGGTAAGCAGTACGAGTGAAACTGGACCCGGGCAAGTAACCAGAGAGATTTTATTAAAAATATACACACAACTGTGACAATCGGTTAAGCGCTTTCATCTGTTGAATACAGACTTCAAGAAGTCTGTATTCAACAGATGAAAGCGCTTAACCGATTGCCATAGTTGTGTGTATATTTTTAATAACATCTCAGTTACTGCCGGTCCAGTTTCACTACTACCTAGCAGAGACAGTGTGTTGTCTCACTTTGCATTTTCTACAGTTGTGTTCGCTATTTGGTTGGAATTAGTTCTTTGAATACTTTCTGCTGCTTTATGAATATAATGTTTTGTATGGGTGTTATTTTTCTTAAGGATCTGCATCCAAAAAATCCACTGTTGTCCTATTTCTTGAATTTCCCCTTTGCTTCATCATCCCTTTCCAGTTTGAATTATAACCTTCTGCTTGTGTTATGTATTTGAGCCTTAATTATGTAGCTCTAAAATATCCCTTCAGATCAAGTAAACCTAAACCACCTTGGTCTACTGGAAGGATCAACTTATCCCACTTAATTCTTGCCCTCTTTCCCTCACAGATCAATTCCTTCAGTTCTTTATTATTTTTCATAACTTATTCTGTGGTTGATAAAGATATGCCTAACCTATATGTAAAACTGGGTCTATATTATTTCACCAAAATGGTATTCCAATGAACACCTATTCAGCAACCTGTAATCAGTGAAAATTGTGTCAGCAATTTGCTGAATTTACTAAGGGCAACTAAATAGTTACCTGAAGCACAACAGAACAACTTTTACATGACTCGCACCCACCAAAGTGGGGGGCTTCACCCCCCCCACAACCCCTTAACTATATATACCAACTCTGAGATTGCACTACAGTGGAGAAAAGGCAAAGTCCTGTAATTGTCCGTTGCCCTTTGGGCAACTATTTCATTGCCCTTAGTGAATTCAGTGAATCGCTGAAGCAATTATCGATGATTATGGGTCACTGAATAGGTGTTCACCGGAATACCATTTCAGCGATCTAATGTAGACTCCTAAAACTAAAGGGACTAAAAGCATTTTCACTGCTTGCATCTTACTCTCCCTATCCATAAACAAGACCATCCGGTATGTGAGTTTTTGTATTATCTTTTGTTAGTCTCTTCCCACATATCCTTAGCTGCCATAACAGAAACCTTTTTAATCCTTCAGCCTATCATGTCTCCATAAATATGGGTGTCACTGAATCAACTCATGTGTGTGTACATAATTTACAACTGTAGCCATCTGAAGTTGTTGTCTTCATTTGCTCTTCAACCTGTGGGAACACAGATCTGGGAGGGATCCGACTCGGATGCATCTCTTTAACATCTGATCCAAACTCCAAGCTCCTCCCCTACCTGTAATACCCCTGTCTTCTTCCTCCCTTCAGATCTCGTTTGCTGTGCTCACTGCAAGCATCGTGGTCCACTGCTCCAGGCTTCTTTTTGGGTAAGTGAGCTTAAAATCTAAAATCCTACTCTCTTCTTTCTATCTAAAATTCTTTTTCTATCTTTACCTACCCCTATCTTTCATGTTTAGAGTCAGTTTAAAAAAAAAAACCCTCTTCTTACTCTCTCTGTCCTATCTCTAGAGTGCATGTGCATGTGTGTTTTTCTGTTTGGTCCTTTCTCTGCTGCGGAGTATGTCACAGACACCCAAACCGGGATTCTATAAGTGCACAGAGTGTGGCCATAAGCTTTCCCCCGGTGGATGGCCACACTCTGTGTGTTGTTTGCTTAGGAGTCTCTCATCTTATTTCCTCCTGTTCGATCTGCGCAGGGTTCAATCCCCAAGCATTGATCGACAGGAGGAATAAACTTATACTCAAGGGCTTTCTCCCTCCACCTACTACGGAGGCCCAAGCTACCCCTTCTGCTTCTACTTCTGTCTCCGCCCTGGCCTCTGGGACTCAATCTCCCGCAAAGAGGACTGGGGATGGAGAGAAACATAAGCACTGTGACAGGCTGAAGAAGTGGTCCCCTGACTGATGTTTCTCAGCTGAGCCCCAAGCTAAGTCCCTATCAGCTCCCTGCCCTGGTTATCCCTAACTCCACTCTCCTTGTTTCTCCCTGGAGCCAGAGATGCCACGGAGCCGTTCCCTGGTTTGACATCACCTCATCACCTCTCTAGGCTGGTGTCAGTGGCCTCCTCCTCCAGATCCACCTGCAGCCTTATTGAAGCCGAGGTGGACAGGATGATGCGGAGGTTCATCCGCACTCAGATACAAATGGGAGTCTTGCCTGCCCCCTCTCTTTCTGGAGCGAGGAGCATACATTCCACCTTCATCCTGATCACTCCCTCTCTGATCCAACCCCTGGTTTTGGAGTCCTTGGGTTCAAGGACCCTCGGTATAGAGGGGTCGGCATCGAAGATACCTGGTACCTCGATGCCGACTATTGCCTTGAGTGGGTCGGCTTCGATGAGCTTGGAGCCATCAGGCTGTCAGACCTGTAGCCTTGGAGCGAGATCTGAGGGGGTGGTTTCAGCTCCAAGTTTTTCGGAGCTGAGCCTTCCAATGAAAGGGCCCAGTGGCCTAATGGCTAAGGCATTAGCCTCTGGAGATGGGGATTGTGGGTTTAAGTCTCACCTGGGTTGATAATTCTTGCACCATATTGCTTCTATTGTACAGAAAGCTTTCTACATGACCCACCTCATTAGTAAGGGCATCTCATTCAGGGACAAAGTGGTCATAACATCCCTGTATTCTTCCCTTATAAGACCCATTATTGAGTACAATGTCCCTTTCAGCATGTACCTCACAAAGCACATGCATCAGCTGGAGAGACCACAGAGGTTCTTCACCCAGAGAATCCAGGCCTCAAACATCTACCCTACACAGATAGGCTAAAAGCCTTGTCCCTCTACTCAGTCTCCTACAGACTCCTCAGAGATAACCTCTGTCTGGCATACAAAGCGATCTCATACCCTGCCCTGATGGGACTGCTGCATATCCACAAGTCAAGTTCCACTCAAGTAACCCACACGTGTGACCTCAACCTGGTCTGTGACATCAATAGGACTTGTTGGCGGGACAGATTTGTGTCCCAGAGACTCCCCCTTTTGTGGAATAGTCTCCCTCTCCATGTAAAGCAAGAGTACCTCATTACACCTTTTTAAGCGCAACTTGGATAACTGGATGGGGAACAGAAAATACACCCCTGGGATTCCATCTGTGTCCCTGCTTGACAGTGGCATAGGGTGCTGACTTGTTGGAACATGGGATAAATTCTTGGCTATGCTTGTATGGGCCTCAGGGCCAGTAGCCTAGTAACTTCTTATGCTCCTATGAGTCTGAGGGTCTGGAGGTTTGGCTCCAGCTCTTCCAGTAATCCAGAGGATGATGGATCTGATGGTAGCCTCTACTAAGGGGGTTCGTTCTCCTTCTGCCTTTGATGTAGTGGAGAGAGTTCTCTTGATCCCATTGAGACCCCTGACAATCTTGTCCTCTGAATCCATCCTGGCTCCCTCTGTTTCTGGTCTGGATTCCGCCATCCTGCCACCTCAGAGACAGCCTGCAGCCTCTCTGCCCCAGGGAGTTCCCACATGGGAACAGCTGCATGTTTTTGAGTCTTCCCCAGAGATCCCCCCCCCTGAGGAGGTTCCTCAAAAATGCACATGTAAAAGGAGGCAATAGACTCCATTCTGGAGTCTCTCATGGACGACAGTGACTTGGAGGAAGAGGAGGGTTCCCTCCAATCACTCCCACAGGATGTCTCATTTGGAGGCATCATGGAGACCCTGTGGCAACATAGGATGTGGTCTGTCCAAAAACCCAGCCATGATGAGTCAGTGTTCCTGGAGGTGTTTGGTGCAGGACCCTGTATTTCCTGGGTGTCCCTCTCCTCCCACAGATCCTTTGGTGGATCTTGTGACATCTCGGGAAGGAGACCAACACGGTGGAGCCAATCCTCAAACTCCCTGATAAGGTCCTCAGCTCCCCTACCGATAAACCACACTGGTCAAAGGGACCCACTGTTGATGCCGTGGTGGTGGCCACCAAGAAGGAGCTTGCACAGAAGAGCTCCATGTTCCACCCACCAGACTGAGAGTCTAAGACTTTGGACCATTTTGGGAAGCGGGCCTACGCTTCAGCTATGTTCTCTGTACGTGCACTGAACTATATGGCACACATTGTTAGGCTTCAGTGAGACCTAGTGAAGGAGGTCATTGAGTCTAGCCCAGGGTCCATGTTAGCGGAGAATAAGAAGATTTTCTCCTCTTGAATGGCCACCTTCACCTCCATTGCCAATACCTCTATGTGGCTTCTTTCTCATGCTACTGAGGGTGCCGCCAGAGTTGCTGGAGCAGGTGTTGCCATCAGGTGTCATGCCTGGCTCTGACTTTGTACCTTCTCAGAGCCCTTCAAAGCCTCATTTACAAATGCTCAGTACGATGGTTCCACACTCTTTAGAAAGAGGGTACGTGACACACTGGTCCAGAGCGAGAAGGACGGGAAGAGTCTACCATTGGAATCCGCTTCTTATCCCCCTCAATGATCCTTCTCCAGGAATCTGGGGGGGGTGAAGAAGATGTGATTCCGGAAGTCGCCTTCCCCCAGAGGCAGAGGGAGATTCAACAGATGCTGCCCTCGTGGCAGACAGGGCCTGAGGAACCAAGGGTCTCAGGATTCATTCTCGAACAGGCCTATGCTGCAGCCCTGAAGGGTTGTCCAACTGCTCATCTCTGGAGGCAGTCGGGGGTGACTCTCGCTACACCCAACAGCTTGGGAGTCAATTACAGATGATCAATGTGTGTTGAGAATCATATCCAGAGGATATTCATTCTCCTTTCTTCGAAGGGCATTTCCGGCCAAACACCTCCCAGACATTCCACCCACGCAAAGGGAGGCAGCAGCACAGGAAATTTCCAAGCTGCTAGAAAATCGAGTCATCTAACCCATCCCCCCAGACCAGTCTGGATTAGGCATCTATTCCAGGTTCTTTTTGGTGCCAAAGAAAATGGGGAACTTGAGGCCAATTCTGGATCTCTGCCCTGAACCTGTCAATTGCCAAGATGAAATTACAGATGATCAACACTCCAATCTATCCTGCCCTTCTTGCAGGAGAATGACTGGATGTGCTCAGTAGACCTTCAAGATGCGTACTATCACATCAGAATGGACAGATGCTCTCAGAGGTTTCTTCACTTCTGGCTGGGGGCCAATCATTACCATTTCAGAGCACTACCCTTTGGTCTCACCACAGCCCGCAGGGTGTTCACCAAAGTGATGGTGGTGATAGCAGCTCATCTGCGGCTGCAGGGCTTTCAGGTCTTCCCCTACCTGGATGATTGGCACCTTTCCATCCCCTCCAGGCATTGACTCTGCCAAGCCAGGGACTTTCTTATCCAAACCGCCCATCAGTTGGGGATCACTATACATCTCAACAAATCCCTGTTAGAACTGGCTCAAGTTCTGGACTTCATTGGAGCCCAGTTGGACACCATTCAGACCAAGGCCTTCCTGACATCTGACAGACTTCAGTCTCTCAAACTTCATGTCTTCCACATTCTTCAAGTTCCATCTCCTCCAGCGGTGTTTGTTTTAAGGCCATTGGCACCCATGGTGGCCACAATCACCTTCGTTCCCACTGCTCGGCTACACATGAGAGTGCTCCATTGGTCTCTGGAGGTCCCAGTGGTCATTTCTAGATCTACCACTGTCACATCCTGTTCGTCTATCATGGGCATGCACAGATTCTCTTCTCTGGTGGATTAAGTCCGCTGAACTTCTTTGTGCCAGCCCTTTGACAACTATGACCATGGACGCCTTCGTACTCGGATGGGGTGGCATTGCTTGGGATGGATAGTTCAAGGCACGTGGTCTTCCATGGAGACCCAGTTGCATATCAGCGTCCTGGAGATGAGGGTGGTGCTATTGGCATTGCAAGCTCTTCATGCCCATCATCCCCTAGGGATGATTGCCATCCAGGCAGACAATATGTCTGTAGTCTGGTATATCAACAAACGGGGGGAACCAGGTCTTATCCCCTTTGCTATGAAGCCATGAGATTGTGGGAATGGGTGATCTCCACCTGCCATTTTCTGGTGGCAACGTACATCCTGGGGGAGGTCCAACATTCTAGCAGACATGCTCAGCAGGTCTATCCTGATGCCTTACGACTGGTCTCTTAATACTTCAGTAGCGAAGCATATCTTTCTAAAGTGGGGTCAGCCTTGCTGCAGTCTCTTCGCCTCTCCTTCCAATGTGAAGTGCAGTGAGTTTTTCACTCTGAACCTCCCTCTGGGGGAGTCCCCCATAGATACTCTAGTTCCTGCTTGTCCCTCCGGTCTCCTCTATGCTTATCCTCCACTTCCCCAATACCAAAACTCATTCAGAAAGCACAATGGTTGGGGAGCTCAGTCATCCTCATTGTACCCTTCTGGCCTCGCCAAGTATGGTTCTCTTCTCTGTGGTCTCATGTAGTATGTCCTCCCTGGACGCTGGCTGCAGTTCTGGATCTGATTTCACATCCCTCAGGATTCCACATCCAGATCTGGCCAGCCTGAAGCTCACAGCTTAGCTGCTCCAATTTCCGTGATAGTTAGGACTCCTGGGCTGTCTTCTCTGGTTAAGACGATTTTGGTAGCGGCTCATAGATCTTCCAGGAGGAAGGTTTATTTGAGTAAGTGGAAGCATTTCTCAATTTGGGCATCTCAATGGGATTTGAATTCCTTCACTGCTCCAGTTTCTGTTCTCTTGGAGTTTCTGGCAGGTATTTTTCAACAGGGTGCCATTTTAAAGTTCAGCTGGAGGCTATTTCTAATTTCCACATAGGGGATAATTCAGCTCCTTTTGCCTCATCTAAGCTCTGTAAAGCCTTTCTGAAGGGTACCTTTCTTCTTAGGCTACCGATCAAGGACCTTACACTACCTTGGGACCTTACTTTGGTCCTTCAATACTTGGTTTCTTCCCCCTTTGAACCCGCTGCTTCAGTGGATCTACAGTTCCTGTCTTGGAAGACAGCCTTTCTGATTGCTATTACTTCAGCTAAAAGGGTGTCAGAGCTTCAGGCCTTATCAGTTGAGCCCCCTTACATGATCTTCCATAAAGACAGGGTTTCTTTGTGCACTAATCCTTACTTTCTGCCTAAAGTGGCCTCAGAATCAAACATCAACCAGGTTATCAACCTCCCTGTTTCCTTTCTGAACTTTCAGAATAAGGGAGAGTATAAATTGCACCTGTTGGATGTTAATAGACAATTAAATTTTTACTTACACAGAACAAAAGCCTTCCGCAAGTCCAATCATCTTTTTGTTTCCTATTCTAAGCCCTTCTTAGGGAAACCTGTATTAAAGATCACCATTGCTCGTTGGATTTCAAAGTATATACTCTTAGTGTATTCAACCAAGGGAGCGTCTCCGGCAAGCAAGTTAAGACACATTCTACTAGGTCTATGGCTACTTCAGCCTCCTTTTTGTCCAGAGTTACCTTGGATAACATTTGTTCTGAGGCTGCCTGGGTATCTTCACATACTTTCATCTCCCATTACAAGTTATGTCTTCTCTCCAGAAGTAGGGCATCCTTTGGCTCCGCTGTGTTATGGAATATCCTTCCATGAGGGCCTCTCAGGTGTTTGGTAGCCGGGCACTCTGTCCCACAGGTTGAAGAGCAAATGAAGACAACAACTTCAAATAGAGAAGTTATGTACTCATCATAACATTCCATCTGAGTTGATTCTCTTCATTTGTCTTCAAACATCCCTCCCTCCTTCCCCTTGCCTTATATGGGCTGTGTGGTGGTCTGGCTGGAATATACATGGCCCTTTCTTTGGCATAAATAGTAATTCCTTATTGTACTATCTGGTTTATTGTGCCAGGGGGTAAGACATTGTGTCAGGTTGGGTTGCTATAGTAGGCAGCAAACTTAGTCTGAAGGGAGGAAGGAGACAGAGATATTATGGGTAGGGGAGGAGCTTGGAGCTCGGATCAAATCCTGGAGAAATGTGGCCGAGTCGGATCTGTCCTGGATCCATGTTCCCACAGGTTGAAGACAAATGAAGAGCAACAACTCAGATGGAACATTATGGTGAGTACATAACTTCTTTTTTGTTTATTTTCATTCATTTTATATCCCAAAAAGACTTGAAACTGTTCCAAAATGTTATTTGCCAATGATACCAAATATAAAACAAATAACAAAGGAAAAGAGAACTCCTCTGCCTGATTCCTCTCTTAAAACACAAATTATCAAAGTGGAACCCTCCTACTTTAATTTTTGCCTCCAATCCTTCATATATTCTCCTAATAAATAGTATTATTGTATCAGGGAATGCAAGTGCCTCCATTGCCCTACTCATAAAATCCCAGCTTACTCTGTTGAATGCTTTCTCTTCGTCAAGACCCACCAAAACAGAAATATTTTCTTACATGCTGCTTCCCTCTGGATCATCGTTTTTCTAATGTTCTCAAATGTTTGCCATCCCTCCAAAAAGCCACATTGATCCATATCTATCAGTTTTGGCAACACTTTTGCCATTCTTTTAGCTAGTATAGACATAACACCTTAAAGTTATGATTTAAAATTGAAGTTGGTCTAAATGAAGATGGATCTGATGGGTCTTTACTTTCTTTACGTATTACAGCCACTACTGCTTTCTTCCAAGATGTTAGTGCTTCCCCTCCTTTTAAAATACTGTTAAACAAAACCTCCCAGATCTTTATCACTGTCTTCCCTTTATAATTTCCAAATTTCAACATGAATGCTATCTATTCCTTGTGACTTTCCTGCAGGTTGGTTATACATCACCATTTTATCTAATCTCTACCAATCTTAACTGTTGATTGTTGCGCCTCATCTGCCTCTAACCTTTGCATAATTAAGTCCATAAACATTTTCATTTGTACTCTTTCTTGATTTTCACATCTGTAGGCTTTATACAATTTTCATAAAATTTCCAAAATATCTCTAATACATCTCTGGATATTTTCCTTATTGCAGGCTTTCTAAGTTTGGCAGTTTTTTCCCCAGATGTTGACTAGATTAAGAGATGTATTCAGCTGGGAGCTGTCTTAGGTTGCCCCCAAGATTAACAGGATTTATTATTGGTTAGCGGATAAGACAAAAGTAATTGAAACCATTCCTCCATTAATCCCAGTGTTGAAGGATGTCTTCAAGAAAGTTTGTAGTTACCTCTCTTTATTTAAGCTTTGCCTAAACAATTGTTTAAGAAATTTAGGGTATACTTGCCTGGCTTCTCATTCCCTCAGGATAAACTAGGCAAGTGGCACAATCCAGCATGGCAGACTAAGTGTTTAATTATCAGTGTTTTATGTTTGAGATGCATGTACAGTTTAGATGAGTTTGCTGGATCATTCATTGGAATTAAGAGCAAATGTTCTGTGTTAAAGATATTGTCTCTAATGTTTCTCAGGTGTCAAAATATATGTAAAAAAGTGCCTTGGAGGGGGCTAATACTATTTCTAAGAATGCATCATTGTCAGTGGTGATTAGGAGGTATGCTCAATTGCACTCCCAGAATTTTTCTGATGAGTTAAAAAGTGAGATTTTGGCTGCTTCTCTTGACTCTGATTGTGTGTTTGGTACAGCAGATAATTACAGTAGATCCTTAAACACTGAGATGCAAGAGATAAATCTCCTTTTCTCCTCCTTTAAGCAAGATAATGTTCGGCAGCCTAAAAAACAAATGTTCCAGCTGAAGAAGAACCAAGACAATAAAAGGAAATATCAAAAGAATAACTCCACCAAAACAAACAGGAAGGTTTCCTTTCCTAAAAAGGATATCCCCTCCTAATTTATGACTACGCCGAGGTGTGTAACCTGTCTGGATCAAGTTCCCTGTCATATGCCTCATTTCACAAGTTCTCTCTCAACAAGGTAGCCTGGACATCAGTGGTTTCTGACAAATGGGTGCTAAACATTGCTAGCATGGGTTACAGATGGCTGTGGAAAGATCATCTTCCTTCATTCGGGGGGGGGGGGTCTCTCGCATCCAACGGACAAGACTTAATTTGTTATTCCGTCCTATTATCCAGCAAATGCTAGATTCAGGGGTCATAGAACCACCCCCTCCTTCAGAAAGGCTGAGAGGTTTTTACTCCAGAATTTTCTTCATTCTCAAAAAACAGCAGTCATGTAGACAGGTGTTGGAACTTTCATTTCTGAATATATTTTTCAAGGTCCCCAAGTTCAAAATGCTCACCTTCCATACAGCACTAACTCTATTGCCAGACAATTGCTTCATGGTGACCCTGGACTTGAAGGATGCCTATCATCAAATTGCCATTGCTCATCGATTCAGGAAATATTCTCAGATTTGTTCTGTGTGGTTTGCAGTATCAGTTTAATGCATTGTCCTTTGGGCTATCTACCGCACCTTGAGTGATCACCAAATGCTTTGCTCAGGTCGTGGCTCACTGTTGGACACATTTTTCCATACTTGTACAACTTGCTGATCTGTGCAACATCTATGTCCAGATGTTTGGAATCACTAGAGAAGGTCTCAAACTTATTCCTGTCTAGGGTTCAAGTTGAACCTCCTAAAGTCATGTCTGACACCATCAAAAAGACTTGTCTTTCAGGGGTGCTGGATCGAGTCCAACAAGAGAATGGCCTTTTTACCTGAAGACAAGGTCCTCTTGCACCAGATGTTATTTCCAAGAGGAATGTCACCTCGGTGACAGGATTCCTAAAAATTCTAGGACAAATGGCATCCATGATTCTCATGATAACACTGGCCTGTCTTCACGTGAGAAAAAATTCAGTGGTATGTCTGAAATTGTTGGACCCAGCACATTCATTCCCTGGAATCCCAGTTGCCGGTGCTGCCCTTCATCAGGCAAGAATGGTGGAGATAATAGTTGAGTTCAATCCAGGGCTTTCTTTCTCCACTCTGGTGCCAGTACAATCTGTCCTTACAGATTCATCCAACTTCGTCTGGGGAGCTGTGTCAATGGGAAATCATATTAATGTCAATGAGATGTTGGCAGTGATTCATGACTTGAAAGTCCTTCACTGTGTTTGGAATCTGAGTCTTCTTCTAGTGGTTATGGACAACATCACAGTAATGGTTTACCTCAACAGACAAGGGGTATGAGGTCATACCATCTATAACAGCTGGAAATGGTCACCTGGGGTAGGCTTCCCAGTATTCATTGATTCTTCAGGCACCACACATTTCATCAGAACAGAACATTGCAGTAGAGATTAAGCGAATCCTGGGCAGACCTGCACGAGTGGAAGCTCAATGCAGTAGTTTCAAGGATCTAGTCCAGATGTAGGGAATACCTTAAACAGATCTGTTCATCCCCTTTCAAAACAGACAGCTGGAGTTATTCTGTTCTAGACATCCTTGCAGGCATAGTTGGAGGACAGTCAGATTCTTGTTCCCTTGGATGGCAATATTCCTGAGTGCTTTTTCTGCCTTTTCACTGATTCACAAGGTTCTTGAAAGTTCAAAGAGAAATGCCAAAGATCATTGTGCTGATTTCCTATTGGCCCAGACATTCTTGGTTCTCCTTGTATAATTGCTACAGATTTCCTCACAAGCTGGATTTTCTCACACAATCTCAGAGGCAATTGGTGCACTCTGATTTGGAGAAGCCTGGATGAATCAATCTTTTTTTTAACAGGAAACATCTTTATTAAATTATCACTTATGACATAGGCAATGAAACATTTACATAAATGAAAACAAATTGTATTGACATAATTTTAGTTGCAAATATTATACATCACTAACCATACTGATATAATTTTAATTGCAATCATTATACATCACTTATAATGCATCCAGTCATTGTCAGTTGAACATTACATAGACTATTCAAATCCTGCCATCTTTTAAATCTCATTTCTCCTTTGCATGTATTGTTCCCACAATTCTCATTTTTCCTATGTAACTTGTTCCTGCCCATTTCTAAACATCCCAATTCCAGTTATTTTATCTCTGTTATTATATTCACTACTTCTAGCAAAGTTGGTTTAGACTTTGATTTCCATTTTCTAGTAATTGCTTTTTTGGCAGCCACCATAATTCGACTCAGTAATGCCTTGCTATTTCTAGACAATTCAGATTCTGTATAGTAGCTCAAGAAACATTTCCTTAGTTACACCAATTTGCTCACCCAGTATCTCTGACAGAGCTGTCTGAAGGGAATCTTTACTGCCAACTCATTACACTCCTAGAAAATATGTTCCCAATTACCTCTTTCTTCCCCATCACAATTCCAACATTTGCTGTTTACCTGAGGAAAAAAATCTTTGGAGTCTACTTGAGGTATAAAAATACCTATGTAAACACTTCCAAGCAAAAATCCTAAATCTTGTAGACATTGTTGCATATTTGGGAGACATACATATACCCCCCATTGTTTCTTTGTGAGTTGCTTATCAGGTTTCTCTTCCCAATTCTTTCTGACCTCCTCTGATTGATTCTTATAGTTATCATGCAATATTTTGTATGCTCTACTAATTATTTTTTAACAGCAGCTTCTGTTCTAGATTCTACTAAAAACTCTACCAGTGATGGTCTTTCACTTAGAATCCCCCAGTTTCTTTTTCTTTGCCTATACTCTGATATCAGTCCTTGATATGGAAGGCAGTGTCTAGCATGCAGTACAAATAAATTCTTGGCCTCTTCCCATTCTATTACCTTTCCCATTTGCTCCCAGTCGCTTGGTTCTTTTGCCAGTTTTCTCCAATAAATTCCAGTTCCCTCTTGCCTATTGTCTGTATCCCTAATTGCAGTCATCCCTATCAGCAGAATCTGCTTTCTCTATTCCTATGTTGGCTTATTTCTTAGAATACTTTCTGCTACTTTGTGAATATAATATTCTGTATATTTTTGTTGTCATTTACTTAAGGATCGGCATCAAATATCTCAGTCTCTCCTTGTTTCTTGAGCTTTTCCCCTGTTTCACCATCACCCCTTTCCACTTTGAATTATAGGTTTCTGCTTTTGCTGTGTATAGGAGCCTTACCTGTGTAGCTCTGAAATACCCCTTCAAAGCTAATCCCAAACTGCCTTGTTCATTTGGAAGAATCAGCTTATCTCACTTGACTCTTGCTGTCTTCCCCTGCCACTTAATATCCTTCAGCTCTTTATTAATTGCTAACCACAACTTTTCCCTGGTTGATAAAAATTATCCCTTCCTGGGACTGCATTCCTTTTGGATTGATAAAAATTATGCCTGACCTGTGTATAAAGGTGAAAGGACTAAAATAATTTTAACTGCTTGTGTCTTGCAATCTATATCCATATAACAGAACTTCCAATTTCTCAGCTTTTGTATTATCTTTTGTTTAGTCTCTTCCCACATATCCTTGGCCGTCATACCAAAATCCTTTTTAATCCATACTCATTAGTACATTTTATCATGTCCCCATAAATATGGATATTGCTGAACCAATTTGTGTGTGAGTATATAATTTATAGCTATTGTCTTTGTTTTACCTTTACTAATTTTGTATCCCAAAAATATTTGAAATTGCCTCAAAATGTTCCAGAACACTATAATGTCTTTTTTCTGGTTTTATAAGGTATAAAATAATATCATCTGCAAACAGGGTAAGCCTTTCTTGACTACCATATGAATTATATCCTTGAATTTCTGATTCTCTTGTTTTCTTTGCCAATGGTGCTAAATATGGTGCAAATAATAAGGGGGAAAGAGGACACCCCTAACTGGTTCCTCTGCTCTAACAGAAATTATTAGAGAGGAACCCACCCACTTCAGTTTTCACCTCCGATTCCGCATCTATGTTCCTCATCAACCCTGAATGCAAGCACTTCCGTTGCCTTTCTGATAAACTCCCAGCTTACATTGTAAAATGCTTTCTCTGCATCAAGACCCACTAACAACAGTGGTATTTTCTTACATTCAGCTTCCCTCTGGATCATCAATGTTCTGTTAATGTTGTCAAATGTTTGCCTTTCCTCCACAAAACCAGATTGATCCATATCTATCAATTTTGGCATCACTATTTGTCATACATTTAGCCATTCTTGACATAAATTCTTTATTATCATAGTTTACGATTGAAATGGGTGTGTATGAAGCTGGAGCTGATGGGTCTTTTCCCTCTTTACTTACTATAGCCACCACACCCTTTCTTCCTGGATGTTGGAGCTTCCCCTCCCCTTAAAATACTGTTAAACAAAGCCTTCCAGATATTTATCAAGTTTTCCCTTCTAGCTTCCAAACTTCCACAGGAATCCCATCAGTTCCTGGGGACTTTCCTGTAAATTGGTTATAAATCACCATTTTTAGCTCAGCTCCTCCTGTTCTACCTGTTAGAAATAGTCTCATCTACCTCTAGCCTTGGCATATTTAATGCTTCCATAAACATTTCCATTTGTACATTTTCTTGATCTCCATATTTCTCTGCTTTATACAGACTTTCGTAAAATTTCCAAAATATTTCTAGTACCTCTAAAGAATCTCTTATCTCTATATAGGCTCCCCTAAGCTTGGCAAAACCCTTTCTACTTTCTTTTGCCTGAGTCATTGCACTAAAATTTTTTTTGCTCTGGTGTTATCAAAAACAGTTGCTTATCAGTAATCTTTCTAAACTCATGCATGTTATCTTGGGAATTCTTTATTTTCTGCTTAACATTCTGCAATTGCTCCTCTTCTTGTTCTGTGAGATTCCTCCTATTCTGCAATAGTTTAACATATGTCAGTTCTACTAAATACATTTTTAAACAAGAAATATCTTTATTAAATTATCACATATAACAATAGCAGTCCTACATTTATATAACTGAAAACAAACACCATATTGACATAATTGTAGTTGCAAACATTATACATCACAAACGATGTTGACATAATTGTAGTTGCAAATGTTATACACCACTTATAGTCTATCCAGTCATTGTCAGTCAAACAGTACATAGCTCATTCAAAACCTGCCTTCTTTTAAACCTTGTTTCTCCTTTGCATGCATTATTCCCACAGTTCCCACCTTTTTCCTATGCAATTTGCTCCTACCATTTTCTAAACATTCTAATTACAGTTGTTTTATTCTTTTTACTATATTCACTACTTCTAATAATGCTGGTTTAGACATTGATTTCCATTTTCTAGTAATTGCTTTTTTGGCAGCCAGGATAATTAGGCTCAGCAAGGCCTTACTATGTCTAGGCAGTTCCGATTCTTTATCATAGCTCAAAAAAATAATTTCCTTAGTTACTTTAATTTGCTCACTGAGTATCTCTGATAGAGCAGTCTGCAGGAAATTTTTAAAGTCTGCCAACACATTACACTTCCAGAAGATATGTTTCCAGTTACCTCTTTCTTCCCTATTACACCTCCAACATTTGCTGTCCACCTGAGGAAAAATTCTTTGGGGTCTACTTGGGGTTTAAAACCAGTTTCGGTAAACGGAAGGTAAAACACACACACACACACACACACACACACACACACACACACACACACACACACACACACACACACACACACACACACACACACACACACGCGCGCGCGCGCACATAAACACAGACACACAAAAACAAAAAAAAAACACACACCATGTTTACGCAGGGGGGCTTCGCCCTCCTGCACCCCCACCCTCCTACTTTTATATTCTCACTCCGAGATTGCACTACAGTGGAAAAAGGGAATATTCCCTTATCCCCACTGTAGTCCGATCTTGCCCACTACCACTTCCTCCCCGATTCCATGTACCTTTATGAAAGTTTTGCGAAACTTTGTATACATGTATATCTCATGTTACATTGTTATGTATGTAGATGTATATATGAATTAATTTGTGCCTACATACTTTTATGTGTTTTATTAGTATCATATTTATTTTAAGGTCATATGATATGGGCTGCTATCATGTGACGTGTGGGCTCTTATTTAAAACATGTCATGTGTTGATTATATTTGTATTAGTATTGAGAAAGGGTTCTACCCGAAAGCTTTGCTGTTGATAAAGTCTTTTTTCCAACGTGTTGTGTTTTCTTTGGATTTTGGATTCTCTTACTCAGCGTCTGTATTTTTGAATGCCTTTACAAGCCTAGCCATAGGATTACCCTGGCATAGTGCCACCTGTCCTTAGTTCCCAGTGCCTCTGTCGAGTAGAGCCACTGGTGTTATCCCTGGGGTGAATTTTTTGTTCCCCATCCATTCATCAAGATTTCTCTTGAAGAGAGTCAGCAAGGTGCTCTGCTTGACATGTATGGGAAGTCTGTTCCATAGCATGGGCAGTCTCCGGGTTATGAACCTGTCCCTCCAGCATGTTCTTTTAATTGTGGTAATGAGGTTGAGGTCTGTGGAGCGTGTGGTGAGGTGGGATTTCTTTAGATGTAGCATTTCTAACAGAGCTGGATCAGACATGGCTTTGTAAGTCAAGCAGTTTTTTGAGTCTGTTGATATAGGACAAGTGGTTAAGGCCTAGGATCCTCTTTATGAGGTACTTTTGCGGCCTCTCCAGTTGTTGCAGGTGTCTAGTGAGGTACATACCAAATGGGGCATTGTACTCAATGACTAGCCTAATGAGGCAAGAGTAGAAGGAGACAATGACCTCTTTCTTCCTGGATGCAAAACCCTTAGTAATGAGATGTGCCACATAGAAGGACTTTCTGACCACAGTGGCAATGTGGTGATCAAAGAGAGGTTAATGTCAACCTATGTTCCCAGATCTTTTATAATGCCTTCTATGTTTAGTGGACTACCATTAATGTGGTAATTCATGGAAACTGTTTTTTTTCCAAAAGGGAGGATGACACATTTTTTTGGCATTGAGCTTAAGGCCATGGTTCTGACACCAGTCGTTGGTCACAGTGCAGCCATTCTGTAGGATGTCAACATCACTTGGGGAGTTAATAATAGCTCCCAACTTGCAATCATCTGCAAACTTTGTCAGCCAGAGTCCCTTCATGTTGGCCTGGACTTCAGAGAAGTAGATCCAAACAGGAGAGGACCCAGGCTACCTTTCCCTCTCTAATTATTTGACCCCAATACCTTGAGTCCTTTACCAGTTTTCTCCAATAAATTCTAGTCCCCTTTTGCCTATTGTCTGTATTCCTATTGGCAAAATATCCTTTCTTCATTCCCATGTTGGATTAGTTCTTAGAATACTTTCTGCTACTTTATAAATATAATATTCTGAATGGTTATTGTTATTCTTCTTAAGGATCTGCATCCAAAATCCCAGTCTCTCCTTGTTTTTTTAGCTTCCCCCTGTTTCATTATTATTGCTTTTCACTTTGAATTATAGGTGTCTGTTTGTGCTATGTATAGGAGCCTTAACTGTGTACCTCTGATATACCCCTTCAAATTGGGTAATCTCAAACCGCCTTGATGAATTGGAAGAATCAACCTATCCCTCTTGACTCTTGCCATCTTCCCCTCCCAGATAAAATCCTTCAGCTCTTTATTGTAATCCACAACTTCTATGGTTAATAAAAAATGGACTAAAAGGATTTTAACTGCTTGCATCTTGCTATCTATATCCATATAACAGAGCTTCCATTTTCTCCGTTTTTGTATTATCTTTTGTTTAGTCTCCTCCAACATATCCTTAACTGCCACATCAGAATCCTTTTTAATCCATACTCCTAAGTACTTCATTTTATCACGTCCCCATAAATATGGATATTGCTGAACCAATGTGTGTGGGTACATAATTTACAGCTGTTGCCTTTGTTTTAGCTTCTTTAATTTTTGTATCCCAGAAAGATATTAAACTGCCTCAAAATGTTCCACAACACTGCAATGTTGTTTTCTGGTTTTATCAAGTATAAAATAATATCATCTACAATTAGAGCCAGCTTTTCTTGTCTACTATACCAATTATATCTTTGAAATTCTGAGTCTCTTATTTTCTTTCCACAGGTCCTAAATATAGTGCAAAAAGGGGAAAGAGGACACCCTACCTGGTTCCTCTGCTGAAACAGAAATTATCAGAGAGGAAGTCACCCACTTTAATTTTCGCCTCCGATCCCTCATATATCTTCCTAATCAACCCTATAATTTTATCAGGGAATGCAAATGCTTCCATTGCCTGTTCATAAACTCCCAGCTTACTTTGTAAAATGCTTTCTCTGCATCAAGACCCACTAACAACAGTGTTATTTTCTTACATTCAGCTTCCCTCTGGATCATCAATGTTCTGTTAATGTTGTCAATGTTTGCCTCTCCTCCGCAAAACCACATTGATCAATGTCTGTCAGTTTTGGCATCAACTTTGCCATTCTTTTAACCATTATAGACAAACACTTTATAATCATAGTTTAGGATTGAAATGGGCCTGTATGAAGCTGGACCTGATGGGTCTTTGCCCTCTTTAGGTATTACAGCCACCACTGCTTTCTTCCAGTAAGTTGGTGCTTCCCTCCTCTTAAAATACTGTTAAACAAAATCTTCCAGATATGTATCATTTTTTTTCCCTCTTAGCTTCCAAACTTCCACAGGAATACCAACTATTCCTGGGGACTTTCCTGTTGATTGGTTGTACATCACTATTTTTATCTCATCTCCTCTTACCTTATTAGTAATTGAGCCTCATCTACCTCTACGCAGGCATGTTTAATTCTTCCATAAACATTTTCATTTGTACCTTGATCTCCATATTTCTTTGCTTTATACAGACTTTCATGAAATTTTTGAAATATTTTTAGTACCTCTACAGGATCTCTTGTTATCTCCCATGTTATAGGTTCCCATAACTTTGGCAACAACCCTCTCTACTTTCATTTGCCTGAGTCATTGCACTAAAAGTTTTTGTGCTCTGGCATTATTATCAAAAACAGTTGCTTTATAGCAATCTTTCTAAACTCATGCATATTATCGAGCCAGTCCTTTATTTTCTACCTAGCATGCTGCAATTGCTCCTCTTCTTGTTCTGTGAGATTCTCTCTGTTTTGCAATTCCTTAACATTTGTCAGTCCTAAATAATTCTTGTTGCTTATTAACCATATATCACTTTTATTTCTGCCATATTTTTAAACTCCACTTTAATTTTATTCCACTTCCTAGTTATATTTTCAGAAGATATTTCTGTCTTCTCTAATAACTCCTGAATAATTTCCACTAACAATTCCTTAAAGTCCCATCTTTTCAGGAGATAGGTGGGAAAGTGCCAGTGTCTCATTTTTATTTTAGCTATTAGTGTCATGTGATCTGAAATAGTTCCTAATGTGTATCAAAACTTTTAAATAAATGCACATGTTCCTGTGAAATGTAAGATCTGTCTAGCCTAGCCCAGTTTTTGTATCTTGAGGAATAATACATAAATTCACTCTGAACTCCCACTACTGAATTCATATCTTCCATGCCAAATATTTTCATACATTTCTTCAAAATTCTACCCTTCTATTGTTATATTTTGCCTTCTGGGCCCCCCTGAGACATCTTCCTTGCTGCAAATCAAATTCCATTCCACACCAATAAGATAATTACTCCTTCCAGAATTTTCTTAAGCTCCATTTAGCAGTTTTAGGTGGAATGTAAGTACATGCCAGTGTAATCCTCCCCCTCCATTGCCACTAGCCCCTTAGTACTACATATCTACAATTATTATCTTTTTTTATCCTCTTCTATCATTATTGGAGCTTCTCTTGCAATTAATGTAGGTACTCCTCTTTTCCTTTGTCCTAGGTATTATACTGAATACCCATCCTGAAAACCTTTCTTTATCAAATTCACATGTTCAGTTCTTTCTAAACGTGTCTCCTGTTGCATAGCTATTTGCACTCTACATTTTTTAATGTAGTTCACTACTTTTTCTTTTTTGTTTATATCTGTGGGACCATTAACATTTAAAGATAATATTGAAAGGGTCTATATTACAATGTCGAAACGTCATAATATCTAACACCTAAACATCGACCCGTATTCATTGAAACACATTTACGCAAATCGATGAATACTTACAGTGCAAAGAAACACTTGCCCCACAATCCAATATAACTAACCTAACCTAAAACAAACCCACCCATGTGAGGGACTTCACCCCCCCATACCCCCCGATGTGGGGGGGCTGTCCCCCCCACCCCCCCTAACTAAATATATCAACTCCGAGATCACACTACAGCAGAGAAAAGGGCAACACCATGGAGCTGGCCAACTACATCTTTGCCCTGGAAGTATTCATCGAATCGTGTAAATGCATTTAGATGAATACAGGTCGACCATCTGGTGTTCGATATTACCATGTTTCGATGTCATAATATAGACCCATATTGAAATGCTAATTATGTTAAAAAAAGTTTTTTCCCACCTTTTATTTGTAACAGTTTTTTGTTAAGTATCTAGTTCCAGCTTTTGTGTTACATGCACAAATGAATGTTTGGCATTTTATTTATTTATTTATTTGACATTTGTTTACTGGGATAGTCTAACTGAGCTTGCACCCTTTTTCAGCAGAGGCCTGGAGAGAAAAGCTCCACAGTACAAATTATACAAGTACAATAAATTCACAGTAAAAATTTAGATAAGTATAGAATTCAAAGTACAAAAAATACAAGTAAATAAAATTCCTAGTATAAATTGTCCAAATATTAAGAAATTAATAGGAGAAAAGTAAATAAGAGAAAGACAATAAAAGTTAAATACAAAAAGATCAGGAAAGGTGTCAAGATGCAGAACGTGTTAGAGATCTTGGAAAATTATGTAATTCAGATAAGTAGCAAGTGTTGGGGTGGTGTGAAAAAGCAAGCTGTCAAAGAAATGCAGAATAATAGATTATAATAGAAATATACAGGATAATAGAATACATAATGGGATTGTGGGAACAGGAGGAAGAAGAAAAGAAGGTTAGGGAGGGGGAAAAGAAGAGGATAAGAGAAGGAACGGAAGATTTCAGGTTGAGTGGTTGCAGAGACATCTCCCTGTACTGAATAGGTAATTTCTGACAGATGGTTTGAATTTATGAGCATGGGTGACAATTCTGATGGCCATGGGAAGCTTATTCTAAGATAGAGCTGGAAAGTATTTGTATAGGTTTTGTCAAAATTATTTTTTTGGTTTGTGAATTTGTAAGAGACATTGGTCAGATCTTCTAAGGGTGCATGATGGGTTATAAATGTTAACAAGAGAGACTATGCTAGGACAGGAGGAGGAATTGTTTAGGATAGTGTTGATGAAGAGGAGTTGAGTAAATAAGAGTTGGTTGTGAAACTCTAACCAGCTAAGAGATTGAAGAGCAAGACAGTGGTGTAATTTTGGAGGGAGATTGCCAGCAAATCTGGCTACTTTGTTGCATGTGGTTTTGAGTTTGAGTAGTGGGGAAGACTGTAAGTTAGTAAGGATTTGAGAACTGTAGAAGAGGTTAGAGAGATTATAAGCCTGGGCAAGGGAAATTCTGGAGCTAGGGGTAAGAAACTTGTTGTTTCTGTAAAGTAGGCCGAGCTTTTGGTGGGTTTTCTTAATACAGTGGTGTACATGGAAGTTGAATTTCAGCTGGCTGTTGATGATCAGTCCCAGACATTTTGTGGTAGGATTCAGGTGTGATAATGGTGTTAATTAATGAAGAGATGGTAAAAGAGGATTTAAGGTGGTAGAAAGATTTGGGTAGGAGTAGGAGGAGTTTTGTCTTTTTAGAGTTTAGTATAAGCTGGTTGTTAGTAAGCCAAGTTTCAGTTAGAAAAGAGGTTTGAGTTAGGGTGAGTAGTTCAGAGGGGTTGTCAGCAATGTTAATGATAGTGGAGTCATCTGCGTACTGTATAAGAGATGACTGAGAACAGGATGTGTGGAGCTGGTTAGTAAAAATGTTAAAAAGAAGGGGCCAAGGATTGAGCCTTGAGGGACATCCATTTTTATGAGGAGAAAAGGGGATGGAGCAGAGAGCAAATTTGATGGATTGCTGTTTATTCATGAGGTAGTTCATGAACCAGAAGATAGTTGCAGGGGAGAGGTTTAGTTGAGAAAGTTTGGAGAGTAGGGTGTCATGGGAAACAGTGTCAAAGGCTTTGGAGAGGTCTAAAATGAGGCATGACACCAGTGAATGTAAGTAGTATTCCTGTCTACTTTCTAAATAAGTTTTTGGCTGCATAACCTTGCAATTTAAATCATTGAGTCTGCTTCTGTATCTTGAAACCCATTTCTTACATTCCATTATCTATGTGAATTCCATGAATGTCATTCTTTTTACACGTGCTTTTATTTATTTTTTGTGTGTTTATTTATAGGCTCATAGGTAAGGGCTAGGCCAATTACCCTTGTGGATCATTTTATGCCTAGCCAATTTCCCTCAAGGGTGAGAATTAAACCCTGTACCTTGTGTCTGTGAGGTAAATACCTTAACCCATTATGCCATCCCCTCAATCCTCAACAATGATTTTTATGGGTTTTGAACCTACAGACACTCAACATCACTGTACACTGCTACATTGTTTAACCAGTTGAACCAGTGGACAACACACACACACACACACACACACACACACACACACACACACACACACACACACACACACACACACACACGATTATATCACCCTAGATGGGACTCAACACCACAATCCCTGGTTGAGGAGGCCAGTGCCTTATCCATAAGGCCATGTAGGCCTGACTTAAAGAAAAAGCAGAGGTATTGATGAGATTTGAACTATTGACCCCCTGGCTTACTAGACCAGTGCTCCAGTCCCCTGAGCTACAAGGCCACTTTATTTACTTATTTTCACTAAGTCAATCCCAATATTCTATAGTTTCTTTTCAGGAGAATGCAAGGTAGTATTTATGCAGGTGGGGAGATTTGACTAGTGTTAGAGTGTATTTAACAGTGAGTAAAAGATTGAAATGAATTCTCCTGTAAATATGCTGAAAGATAAAGCATAGTATACAAAGTTTGCTTAAACATATGTATAGAGTTTAGCAATGTAAAATGGGCATCCATACTATATGTATAATTTTCTCGTGTTTGCAGAGCAGTTTATAAACTCAGCAATACGTGATCTTTTACAAAGCTGTTTCCTCAGAAAACATGTTCTTCCACCGTATCAGTTCCTCAAAAATATATTTTTTCAATAGCAGCAGCAGAACAGTTTAACATAGTCTCACAGATATTTCCTTTCAGACTTCTGTTAATGGACAAAATCAGCAGAAAAACAATTCTGATTGTATGCATTTTCACATCCGCAGAAATGGTTGCATGGAAGGACAATGCTGCTTTATAACAAAACATTTCCTTAAATCTAGAAAGTAAAGTATCAGCAGAAAAGGAAAAAAACAGAATCTAAAGTGAGTGACTAAAACAGTGTATAAGAACTGTAAATCAAATTATGTTAGAGGTATTTTGTAGGAACTTAGGTTCCGAAGTAACTGGAGAATGTTAAGCCATAAAGTCATCGTCCATATCAGTTGTGAAGGAAAAACTTTGTACATTAAATTTGTAAACTACAGTCGTACATTTTGTTTGTTATAAAAGTAAGTTATTTATTAGTAACTGTGCTTAGTGAAATAGTATTGTGCTGCAAAATATAGTTCTTTATTAGTGTGCAATTTGGTGCTTTAAACAGACTACAGATGCAGTCATGCAAAACTCTGTGTCTCTGATTCAGCAGTAAACAGCCAGCAAAACTTTGTGTCTTAAGAAGACTTTGGTTCCAGTCCAGTCCAGCAAGTACAACACAGTAAGCAGCACCTACATAAATTAAAATTTTCAGTGGTGAATAAATTAAAATTTTCAGTGGTGACTCTAGTCTGGATCCAAACACAGGGGGAGTGGTGATGCCTTGAATAAGGTCACTCTAGTAAAAGCAGAGTAACTAACATTTATGTTAAGTACTTCAGTTTTCTACAGTTTCTATAGTTTGCAAAAGTACAGTTTCTCAGACGTCTGAATTCATAGTGAGATTGCAGTGCAGGAAAGTAAGTAGTGCCATAAATTCTCCAAGAAAAGTAAAGGAGCAAAGTACAAGACTGAAACTGAGTGTTTTGTTTTACCAACTTCAGAGGTGACTACAGAGACTTTTCAACCATGTACAGTAAAGCTGCCTGGCCATTTGCCTCTCTGTTGACTGGTAAGAAATGTTTTCTGTGTTACATACAGTATGGATGCCAGTAGAGGTGATTATAACAGAATACAGTGTTGCTATACACTGCATATAAGCAAATGTTAAACCTTATTAGGACAAGTTGATAGTAAGGCATTATGCAAATGTATTACAATATTTGACTGGTATCTCAAAGAAAACGATGTGTGGTATGACAAATGTTTATTGTGTAAATCATATGAAACTGCTTTCTGTCTACAGTGTTATAAAAATACAGTGCATGACATTATTCAAAGGTTAGACTGTGCAGACAAACATTTTAATGGTAAAGAACCAGAAAAAGTTAATATGCTTACATTATATCCTGTCACTACATGTGAAAGGTTAATTTCAGAATTACACCAATAGTCAAATCAGTTATTGACAGAATGTCTAGTACATTTTGTTATAAAATAATTTAATAAACTTCTAAAAGACAGACAGAATGAGTTCAAAAAGTTTAGACAAGTCATACAAACATTTTTTCAAAAGTGCATAGGAGTTTTAGACTCAGCAGAACAGGTTACTGAGAAATATCAGGCTGCCCGTGCAGAATTACAGGAAAACCTTGAACAGCAGTTACAGGAAAAAGAAAATAAATTAGCTGACTTCCTGTACACAAAAGAAAACATTGCAAAAGAACAGGAAACTACAGCTGATCTGTACAAAAGAAATATATTTTACAATATACTTGTATTTTGAAAAATGGTTAAGCATACATGGTAAGATCTGATGTATGGACACATCATTCCCAAATGTTTTAAAAGTTTCATTTAGTTAAAGCAATACATTTATCAGTACTACATAAAGTAGAGAATATGACTGCCATTCTCATAGCATAGTCAAAAGGTACACAAAACAGTTCTAGTGCATAAAAATCAAATGAGAGTAGATAACAGCAAACATCTGAAGTCATAAGACTGACATGCATGTATTTTCTTTTTCATCCAAAGTACATCTGTTTACAATCCACAAAAATAAAAGGCAAACGGTGAATATAAATAATGTAAATATAAAGTGTTAGTTAAGCTAATATCAATTTTGTTTTTTACAATTTTTTTATAATTGTATAGTAACACCACACCAAACAGTTAAAGTTCTGATAGACAGTTTTAAAAAGAAATAAAATCACAGATGGTATTAGTCAAGCAGTCTTTGTAAAATAAATGGCAGGGCAGTTAAATAAAAAAAAATACTGAAATCCAAGTTAAAAAATATGTAAGCTAATTGTAAAATAATGTATATTTGTGTAGTATAAATGCATAGTTAGGCAACTCACAAATACTTATTATAATTTTAAGTGCTTTAACAGATGATTAAAAGAAAAATGCTAAAAGGGTTAACTATGGCTTACAGACTAAAATGTGAGCTTAGACCTTCCCAGGCTGGATAGTTACAGGAAATGTTGGGCAGATAAGGTAAAAAAACAAGACTGATTTTCAGGCAAGTGGCTTATTAAAACATAATTGTTAAGTATTCACATGCAACACTATTTGGTAATTATAATAAAGAGTCACAATTGTGCATACATGTCATTAATGCAGGTAAATGTTAAAAGTAAAAAAAACCTCAATTACATCAAGTACAGTGAGTAAATGGGCCATAGTATACATACAGTTCAAATAAATTATGCAGGAGGACACAAATACCTACTAGTAGTAGTAAACAGCAAATGCTTTATAAAAAAAATTATCAGATCAGACAAAGGTCCATAGTTTGTTAGTAACCTAATAAAGCAAATGTATAACCAAAGTACTGGCATACACTCTATTCTCACAGCATAAAGCAAATAAGCAATACTGCAATACTACAGGGGGAAGAGTACTTCCTCATTTTTACACTGACTGTATAAGCAGTAGGGTCTAAGAGCTACAGGAAGAAAACAAATCTCATTCCTTCTTGACAATACTCTTTTAGGGGGAAGGGAAAAACAGGTATTAGTGCATTAGAAACACTGGTAAACAGATTAAACCTGACAGACTAAGATATTTTACAAGGTGCTAATAGCAATCATGCTAGTTATTATTGCATTGCTTACTACTAAAATTGTATTTACAACCTGTTAGACTGTAAAGCTATACAAGAGAGAGGGTAAACATATGTGAATATGTTTTTGGCAAGACAATGTTGGTATGCAAAAAGCATAAATGTTTCTAATTGCTGGTTATGTAGTTTAATACCATGCCTTTGCTGGCATTTCTACAAGTCCAGGATTTTGCTTGATGTTAATGTTACTAAATGTGTAGATTAGACTAAATGTACTTTACAGTCTTTGTTTGTATAAACACAGAAGAATTCAGTACAAATGAAATTAATCCCTAATACTAGATTTAAATGCATGAATAGCAAACAGTCTGTGTAGATACATACTGTACAGGGCACATTATAATGTAACAAGTTCAAAACTAATTTTATCATTAGTTGTAATTTTATCACTGTTTTTTGGACCACCATTTTATCCATACCAGTATTGGTTACCTCAGTTAGAGGAAAAATTATAGTAAAATATTGTACTCATACAGCTATTGGACTAATATGTAAATAGCATTCTTCAATGTATAAATCATGTTTTTTTAAATCCTCAAGTACTAAATATACTGAAATAATTACATTCAAATATTTATTATCTAAGCCCAGTTCAGTACTTTACCAAGGTTTTTAAGATGTTCACTTCACTGTCAACTAAAGTGCATGGACAGTTCAGAAATATGACCACAATGTTATGGTTAAAATGACATTGAAACTGTATATTTTTAGCACTAAATTACGTTTGTAGTAGCACATAGTTCTTGCCTCTTATAAATATTAGTCTATCTCTAATTGTTTGGTGTAAAATGATTAATATAAGTAAACAGTTAATTCAACAGCTGCAAAGAGTCAATGAAACAGTTCTAAATCATGAATTACGTTCTGTGATTGTAAAAATTAATCACGTTAGAAAATAAAACTAAAGCAGACACAGCCCATAACTGGTGTAATATTTTCAAAGAATGGTCTGCAAAGAAAAAAGTTGTTAGATACACTCAATTCTGGTAGTAATACGGAATTATATTAACTGTGTAAAATTGCATTTTGACTTGTATCAAAAGAAGACTAAAGGTTTTATTTCCTCAAGTGTTTTTTATACAATCTGATCAAAAAATACATATCAGTATAAAGTGTTTTGAGTATGTTTTAAAATAAAGAGAGGAAATGGTTAGGGTGTATTTAACAGTGAATAAAGATTTAAATTAATTCTGTTGTAAATATGCTGAAAGATAAAGCATAGAATAAAAAGTTTGCTTAAATATATGTGAAGAGTTTAGCAATGTAAAATGGGCATCCATACTGTATGTATAACAGACAGGCTTTTTCACAGCATCAGAAAAAAGCCTAAAAAGCAATTCTGGAAAGAAAGTGTTACATGCTTTTCTCATGTTTGCAGAACAGTTTATAAACTCAGCAATATGTGATCTTTTACAAAGCTGTTTCCTCAGAAAACATGTTCTTCCACAGTATCAGTTCCTCAAAAATATGTTTTTTTCAATATCGGCATCAGAACAGTTTGAAGTATTCTCACAGATATTTCTTTTCAGTGAGCAAGACTTTGTGTCTTCAGAAGACTTTGGTTCCAGTCCAGTCCAGCAAGTACAGCACAGTAAACAGCATTTGAGTCTGTTTCTGTATCTCGAAACCCATTTCTTACATTCCATTATCTCTGTGAATTCCATGAATGTCATTCTTTTTACAAGTGCTTTTTTTTATTATTTTTTGTGTGTGTAAATATAGGTTCATAGGTAAGTGCTAGGCCAATTACCTTTGTGGACCATTTTATGCCCAGCCAATTTCCCTCAAGGGTGAGAATTAAACTCTGTACCTTGTGTCTGTGAAGTAAACATTTTAACCCATTATGCCATCCCCTCAATCCTCAACAATAATTTTTATGGGTTTTGAACCTTTAGACATTCAACATCACTGTACACCGCTACATTGCTTAACCAGTTGAGCTAGTGGACAACACACACGCACACACAAAGATTATATCACCCCAGATGGGACTCAAACCCACAATCCCTGGTTGAGGAGGCCAGTGCCTTATCCACAAGGCCATGTAGGCTTGACTTATAGAAAAAGCCAAGCATTGATGAGATTTGAACTATTGAACCCCTGGCTTACTAGACCAGTGCTTCAACCTCCTGAGCTACAAGGCCACTCTATTTTACTTATTTTCACTAAGTCAATCCCAATAGTCTGTAGTTTCTTTTTGGGAAAATGCAAGGTAGTATTTATACAGGTGGGGAGATTTGACTAGGATACAGAAAAAGTCCCCTGCTCTTTTTGATATGTGCCTTAGGGTTTTAACTTCCACTGGTTAATTGTGGTTCAAACAGAATATTCCAAGTGGAAGAGCATTTGAAAAATATCAGGAAATCAAACTCCACTCAGGAAATCACAAATACTGAACTTTTGTTGGAAAATATCAAAAACATAAACCAAACTTTTAACTTCTCCAAGCTTTCACAAATCACTTAAACAAGTAAATAAATATATAAACCACTCAGCACATCCCTTAAAATAAAAACAGTCAATGACTATTTTAAAACACCTTTTTTAAAAATAAGCTAAAAATAACATTATTCATCTCTTTTGCATGATAATAATGTCACTATTAAACCAGTCTTTAAGTGCCTTATCACGACTTGCTTCATTTTAAGAACAGGTTTAAACTGGTGCCTTATCTGCCCTGATGAGTCATTCCCAGTGGAATTCAAACATCTTTGTTTTCATCAAACTGTTATGGTAATAAAATATATGCCAGCTGTGAGAGCATAAATGTGATGTATGCCGCTTCCTTTGAGACTTGTAAAACATTATATGTGGGAAGAGCAACAGAAGACTAAAGGACAAAATAGCCAAGCACTATTCAGATATGAGAGATATAGTCATGAATGCACCGAGAACGCATTTAATAAGAGAAGGAAACAATTATTTTAGCGCTATCAAATGCGTATTCAACAGTAAAAGAGGAGATGACCTTGATATATGAACAGAGCTGAATGAACATCACCAGATATCACTCCTCAGGGCAGATAAAGTACCTGGCTTCAATACAACCACCAATGTAAAATCTGCTCTTAAAATGAAGTAGCAGTAATTCAGTACTAAAAGACTGATTTAACAGTGAGATTATAACTGTACTGTGGAGGTGCCAATGCTGTCTTTATTTAAGTTTATTTTTAGAAAGGTGTTTTAAAGTAGAATCATGTGACTGTTTTAATATAAAGGGATGTCTTGAACGGTTTGCATCTTTATTCAGTTGAAGTGCTATGTGTGAAAATCAGAGTAAGTTAAATAGCTTGATTTATGTTTTTATTTTGTTAAGACTGTATCAATTATTTCCTAAGCTGAATTTGATTTCATAGGTTCATAGGCCATTACTTAACTATTGTTCCAAGAGCCATTTTAACCTTAGCCAAGCTTACCCCAAATTTACTGAAATATTGCTGACGTGTGAATAGCCAAATAATTTTACAGTTATGATATAGGCTTGTAAACATCATGTTCACAGGCTACTACTGTACATTATGGGCACAGGTGAAAAGTCAGGAGTACATTTGTGATTTCTTATCCATTGGTCCAAGCTACATTTGAATAAGGTTAGGGATAAGCTTTGCTTCACATGAATGGGAAGGAACCCTGTTCCCAACAGTAGGTAATCTTTGAGACACACACATGTTCATCCAACATGTTCTGTTTATGTCGCATACAAGGTTTTGGTCCTTAGGCTGGGTTATTTCTGATGATATCTGTTTCTCAGATGTGCAACAAATGCATCAGTGTGGAATCACAGAATGCCTTGTAGGCTAGGCATAGATCACCACACAGCAGTCTGTAGGTAGGACTTTGAGATGGTCTGCGTAGAGTTTGCTATTTACTCCCTGTATTCTTTTTATGAGGGAAACTCTGTGATCTCTCAAGCTGTTTCAAGTGCCTGGTCAGGTACATGCCGAAGGGGGCACTTTGCTCTTAACACTGGTCTGATGAGAGACATGTACAGCGGGAAGAATGACCTCCTTGGACCTAGATACCATGCCCTTACTTATAAGTTGTGCAAAGTAGAATGATTTTCTCACCACAGTAAACATGTGGTGGTCAAAGGTTAGGTTACTGTCAACATGTGTTTCAGGATCCCTGACCACTATATCTTCTTTTAGGGAGTGTATTATCAATATGGTAATTTTCAGGGATGGCCCTCTTTCCAAAGGGTACTATTATACATTTTTTTCACATTGAGTTTTAGTCCATGGCTATGGCACCAGGTGTTTGTTTGCAACTGGTCCTCTTGTAGGATATCTGTGTCTTTAGGGAATTCAGTGACCACACCTAGTCTGCAGTTGTCTACAGACTCTGTTAGCCAGAGGCCCTTGATGTTTGCCTTCACTTAATTTAAGTAGAGCCCAAAAAGGAAAGGCCCCAATACTGATCCCGGTGGGACTCAGCTAGTGAATGGCTTCTTTGTGGTGGTGGATTCCCCTGTCTTAATGTCCTGTGTCCCATAGTGAGCCAGCTGGCTATCCATTGAGTTACATATGTGTTTATGCCTAATTTTGTAAGTTTATCTACAATGCCTAGTTGATGCATTGTGTTGAATCTCTTGGCTGGGTCAAGGTAGGCAATGTACACTGTTTTGCCCTTGTCTATTGCTTTAGTGAACTTATTAGAGAAGTCCACCAGGTTGAGTAGGCATGACCTGCCTTTGACGAAACTGAACTGGGTAGATAGAGTCCAGTGTCTGTAGCTTGCCTATGTCATTGTTGATCAGATCCATGATAATTCTTTCCATGTCCTTGCATATGAGACTAGTTAGACTTATGGGTCTGTGGAAGCCCCCCCCCCCCTTTGGGTAGAGGGATACAAATTGAAGTCTTCCATTCATTTGGCTTAAAGTCTGTTTTGTGGCAGTAGCTATACAGAGATTCTAGTGAGCATGAAAGCTCATGTTTCATGCTTCAAGTGGCATCCTGATATATTTTCATGACCCGGAAAGCTCAGTGTGTACCTGCTTCTTAGTGATAGTTGGTGTAGAAATGGGGAGGGTATTTCCTAGGGAGTGATTGAGCATGATGGGGAGGTAAAATTGGAGCTAACTTTATCAGCCAGCACATTTGCTATATCCTCTGGCTCTGTATACACAGCTCCATTCATCATTAGTTTGGCACATTTTTGGGTGTTGGCTTTAAGGTTATGGACATAACTGAAGTAAGCATTATGATTGCCCTTAGCCTGGGAGGCTACTTTTATCTCAAATGTAGCTTTGGTGGACTTGTTTAGCCCCCTGAGCTGCTTGTTCAAATTAATGAGGGAGTTTTTTTAACCTTGCTGGGCAATGAACTTCCTATTTTTGGACATGATTTTCTTTCTTTCTTTCAATCTTTGTTCTGTTATAGAAAGTATTTATACTGAGATTCTGCCAGGTTTGCTTTTTTGTTTTTGATTTTTTCATATTTTTAATACCTAACTAAGTTACCAATTTAGGTAGCTGCGACCTCACTTTAACATCTTATCTGAGTACAATATTGTCATCATGCTGCATTGCAGTGTCAGTACTAAAACATGACTCCTAGCACCTGGTATGGGACTAGAACCCACATGTGTAACGTGCAGAAACTGGGGCATGCATTTCTAACCTCTGTGCAGTGTATGAGACACAAGAGAACACTGTATTTAAATGGGCTCTCTATGGCAGTCATTAAGAAAAATATACAAAATGTGCCTTTTAACATATTTACCATTATCTGCTTTGACTAATTTATCAGTGTACTTACAAAAAAGGTTATATTACTGAAATGAAGAGGAACTAAGAATAGAATATGGGGAGGTGACGGCATCCCAAATGGCCAACAACAGCTAGGTTGAGTCCTGCACACTGACATAAAATCCACTGATTGCAAACAATGCCACAGTCATCAGAGCAAAGGTTACCATACACAATGCAAGTATTATGGGTGGATTTTCTAGATGTAAGAAACTGCACTTCAGGGGCAGCCAGAGATGTCAGAGAAATAGTAAACCAGTCTGATATAGCATTTTGATGGCGTGGTCCTGATGTCAGGAACAGCATATCCAATAACAGTGGACTGCCACTGGACAGTAAACTAACTATATCATATCTAGTGTGCCCCGGCAGGTGTGCATAAGCAGCACAAATTGTCATTATGACCACTAGTAAATTAGAAAAGTATATAGTATCAGGATGTCCTACATATGGTCCCTCATGCCTACATCTATACATACATACATGGTATTGCTTTTAGAGCACACCTAGTCATCTGGCACACATTTACAATTCCTGACAGGCTATGTAGATGTCTGTGTCCCATGTGCATTGTGCCATACATGCATATTAATGTTTTGGTGACTGTACTCTATGCTGTTTCACCATTAAGTGTGCTCAGTGGTTTGTGCGGGTGACAGTTGTGTCCCAACAACATCAGGGAAAGCACTACAGCTGTTGATTGCTTCCCTGTATTCTGTGAAGAATAGATCATATGAATGTGTTTGGGGGTATGAAGATACCATAAATGGTTTGCAAATGCAGTAAATTAATGCATTTAAACTATTAAACTTGATCATTAATTATCAAGAGAATTCAAGAACATGCTTTTAAGGCCAAATAGAATATGTGCTCTGTGTAAGAAGAAAGATGGCCATTTCCATCAAAAGATGCAGTACCTCTTCAAGTACAGAGATAAGGATGACACCTTGCAAATTTCAACAGCAAAGCAGTTGTTTCATGGACAAACAATCTGCAGTAATGTAAGTAATGGCTGGCATGTGAAGTTACATTGCCAGAAAAGGGTGAGGAGAAAAGGTAACATAGTATCATGCAATAAAAAGTGTGGTATGAAATCTGTCACAATCCCTGTCCTGTCCTGTGTATTATACAAACTGTATAATTTTGCTGAAGGAGCAATGTATTATACAGGTTTTGTGTTGCACATCAGTCTTACTGTACTTCAGAAATATTTCATTTACATTAAAGTATACAGTTTTGATGAATAGTTTATCTGAGTGAGGTTATGTCTTATTTGAATGAATGATTTTGAATAGCACCTTATCTGAGTGAGGTTTTGTCTTATTTGAATGAGTGATTTTGAATAGCACCTTATGCACAATGCAGGTGAAAAGGACTGCAAAGATGTAGGAGGAAAACTACAACTTGGAATTTTATGGTATCAGGGATGTGAAATGAATAGGACTATAACTCAGAAAGTGAGTGCTAAAGACATGGCAGCAAAGAAAGAGGTTGGAGGGGATTTTTTTACAAACACTGTTGTGCCCAGAATACATCATAAAGAACAGACTGCAGAAGGGAAGAATGCATTGAGAATGAGAATGCCAGGGACATGAGAGTAAAGAGGGAGAAAGTGAAAGAGATGTGTAAGTTGCTTTTGCAACATTGAAGCTGCTGGCTTCACTGTGTGCCTGGTTAATGAAGGTGATGAGGATGTGCAGAAGTGCTCTGCTATGCCACCAGGCAAAAAAGTAGTCATGATGCACTATGAGAGAGACCTAGTGAACTCTGGGCTGCAAAGAATAAAACTGTTCTATGCCAAATAGGATTATTCACAAAATACAAAGATTAGTCTTCCTTCTTTTGGCAATCCTTGTGCATACCCTCAATATTATTCTGAAATGTGTTACAGAAAATATAAGTAATAGAGAAGGTTTGACTTTGACTGTCACAAAATGCAGGATCATACTTTCTATACAAAGCTGTCAACTTCTGCACTTTGAGTGTAAAGTGAAGTTTACCCCAGAGGTAAATATTTTTCCAAATAAAGGATTTTGCTGACAAAAAAACTTGACTGTTATATGGAAGTGAACCATTAAGTTATATGGAAAAGCCTGATCTAATATTACTGATGCTCGTTGATGGGTTTTAAGACTGGGTTCTTCCTTTACAGTGGTCATAATTCTGCATTTCTCTCAGAAGGTCTCACGACTGGGCCAAACCAGTTGTTGCTAGTGCACTGCATGACATAAAAATTACTACATAAGTGTATATAGCCACTGACCTCCAAATTATTTTGTGCCACTGAAATGAGGTAAATTTCAGTCCTGATATATATCAGTGGAAAGGCCCTAGTAAGTGTTCTACTTGCTATCAGATTAGCTAAGACCCATGCCAGGGATGTTTTTTACTGTCATGTAGAAGAGCATAATGTCAGAAGTTCAAACCTGCCATCTGAAAACACCAAAGAGTGAAGGTCTTTGTCTAATTTGCTGTCAAGGGGACAGCAGCCATTGGAAGCTCCTCACATGGGAATCACTGTCTGAGTTCTGTATGTAAGCCCAGTCCACAGGCTGAGTACATTCGCAAGGACTGAAGCTTAGAAAGCAGCCCATAGGGTCGTCATCCTGGATATGAGTCTGTTGCTAAAACAACTTATGCAGTTCCATGGGGATAAGCTCATACTCAACAACTGAAGGCTCCATCCCACACTGATTATGTTCCTCAGCAGTCAGTGTTAGAAAGGTGAAAAACCCCTGGCTTCCACCCTGAGGGAATACAGCCCTTGTCAGGTCCCATCATTCTCTTCTTTGTTATGCTTCTTAAATGGATGGTTTAGCCCTCCAGCTATTTCCCCATTTACCACATTCATATCACCTAGATCCCCTATTTCTCATTACTAGGCTACCCTAATGTACCTATATTGTGGGTGCCCCCTGACACTATGGCCAGGTGGCCCCCCAGCTATTTGGGGTGTCAGGCTTGTAATGCATATTAGTAGTGACCAGGGACTGAAGAATCCTATAAATTGATATGAGATATGGCATCAGAAGCCTTCATGTGCATGGAGACGGTCAGAATTCCTAGCTTAGGGAAATGGCAAATGCAATATCATCACATCCTGTCACTCCTCTTGTTAAGTAGCTGCTGGTATCACTCCTTGTCTTTGCTAGAGGTCACATAAGCAGTGATTTTTTCCTGAGCCCTCCTCCAGTATAGGAGAATGTGGACACTGGTCACCTCATTCTAATCCCCTAGACCCACCCTACCAGAGATCCAAGCCCATTCTTAGTCTCAGGTTATTGGTACCACAGATGAAGTCCTGCTTTTTGTGCAATTGGACTTGTGCCGGTCCAGTCATTCTGTAGTTTATTAGCCTGGATCAAAGCTAACCAGACTAATCATGAGAAACAGTCCCTTAAGTCACTTAGCCATGGGTCAGGGGTATTTAGCACTGAAGCCTTCCCTCATTTAGTCCCATCAAGACCAGACAAGGTCTGTGAGTTGACTGATAGTGTGTGCTAAATAATCCTACACATGGTCTGCTGCTCACATCCCAGGCATCAAGTAAATGCTAGATGCCTTATGGGAATTTGAATCATAGGTGCTGCACCCGCACTGTTAGACGTATGTGGCAGCCAGACCCAGTGCGGGCTTCTCTTCACTGCGTGCAGCTCTTATTGGGCTCATGGCTGAGCACCAGCTCCCAGTTATTAACATTTGGGGTATAATTAACCTTTGCACAAACTTATACCTAGTGCTTGGAGGGATATTTTATTTCTTACCTCTCAAGCTTATATGTGGAGTTTGAAGGTCCAGAGACCATTGTCTGAGAGACTGTAAGGATAATGAGTTCCCCCTCCAGATAACTCCTTCAGGGAAACCTTAAGAATTAGGTGGCTCAGTATTACATTTTTGTCCACTAACAGACAACAGAAAGATAATGGAATACAGATGTGATGTACTGTAATACCTTCTATTTTGCCAATACTGATTTTGCAATTACTTGAGCTTTCAGGCTAGTAGGAACCCTTCATTGGGAATTATAGCTAACCCTTCACCTTCTCTGACCCAAACAGGTTTGGCAAAGTTAATAACTACAGTTCAAAATAGGTCAGCTTATTTACCATTTGTTTCTAAGGAAAAGAACCTAGATATATAAGTTCTGATTTTGCCCATTCTAATTTCATTAAGTTGGCAGCATTTCTTCTGTTAGTTCCCTTGACATACTTAATTGACTGTATTATAGGGTATAATGATCCTTCCTTTTAGAAAAGAGGTTTTCTTTACAGCACTGAGGGGAACCATCAACTGGTACTAATAATAATAACAGGACCATTGTTGTCTGTGACAACAACAATATTAGAATGCACTTTTTAACAGCTAGTGGAATGTATAGAATCCATTAAATACCTTCTCCTACTCATTGTCACCCTCAGTTCACTATTTCCCATTTTAGTATGAAGTTAGAATGTTATATCAACTATTACCATTTATTTTAGATGTTCATCTTTCTGATCACTATTACAGCAGCCTTAGCTATTTGGGTTATATCTTGTCAAGGATATAACAGCCAGACAGCTAAAAAAGGTTCAGGGTACTTTTGATGCACCCTTACAGTCAAGCAGCACGAGCTGAGACGACTAAAAGATCTGGTTGTGAATCCCTTTAGAGCTTTACTACCACTGAAGAGAATGCTCCTCTGTGGCTTTCAAGGATCAAAAGTTGGCTTATGATTTCCTTTGCTGGGCAGATAAGTTTACTTTGGGGGGGACTTCAATTTTATTAATTTTTTTACATTTTATTACTTTCCCTTTCAGGTATTTTAAAGATAGGAGTATTGTGTTTTAACAGACTGTCTTGAGACTGTAATGTACATTTAAAAAGAGTGCTCATTTATTTCTGTCAGTTTAAAATTGGTGTAAGGTAACTAAAAACATTTTATATGGAGAAATTATATTTACTTTACTTTTGTGCTACTTGCATTAGTGTTTATGTGGACTGGAAGTGTCTACCAGAAGTTGCTGTTTGTTCTCCCTGGGAAAGAAGTACCATTTTTGGCTTGACCATGGACCAGACAAGTGGTCCTACAGTCAGTCCTTCATTCTGCCTTAAAAAGAAAAAAAAATAAGCAAACAGCCTTGGCCAGCACAGCAGGTAGCAATTTGCCTAAGCCAAAGGTGGGTGACTTCTCTGGGGCCATTTGTTGTACCTCAGACCATTCATCTTTTACTCTGAATACCCCTGGTGTACCACCTACAGCTACTATCGGCCAGGGGTTAACCATGTCCTTTGCGGTTGTTGGGCTCCCCTCAGTGGGCAAGGTAGAGCCACTCTTGTCGGTCTTGGAAGAGGGGACAGAGCAGGCGTCCCTGTTGTGTCAGAATAATGTGCCCATCCCTATGGAAACTGCTGCTGCCATTAATAACACAGATGGCAAAATTTTTCTTGTCAAAAATAAAACAGAAAGCCAAGCATGTATCTATTTCTCCTCAAATTTTTTGGATAAGAGTAGTTTATTGCGTGTGGCTCAGGGTTTAATTCAGGCTATTGATCCTTCGTGAAAAGTAGTAGTTTCTGGTAAAAGAATGAGGGATTTCTCTTTTCCTGAAGAGATTCAAGATTCTGAATCTGAACTGGAAGGTGTAGGCACAGATACAATTTTTCCCTCAGACATCTGACTCAGATTCAGAGGACAGCTCATTTTCTGATTCTTCCTGTCAGGGGTTTCTCTTTCTCTGAGACTATTGCTAGAATGTGCCAGTGTTTTCAGTGGAACAGTACTGAGAGTTCTCAGTCCCTCAGAAAATGCTAAAAGTTGTTACAGAAGGATTTTCTAGAACCTACACCCATTCCTTTTGTTCTGTCTCCTTTGGAGGATGTGTGTTACTGCCTACAGTAACATCCTCCAAAGGAGAAAGAACAAAAGGAATGTGTGTCACTGCCTACAGTTTTCCTGATAGTCAGCCAGCTGTCCCCAAAAAATCCAGATGTATAAAGTTCTTCAGTCCTTTAAGTTTTTTGCACTATTCTGAAACCTGACCCATCAGATAAAGCTTTAGTTGATCCCACTGCTGCTAAGAACTTTGTTATTTTCAACCCTACTCTTTCTGATAAGGATGGGAAAATTATTGACAGATATGGTCAAAAGGTGAACACTTCTGCAATGATTTTCAGAATTGTGAATTGCCAGGCTCATATGTAAAGAATATTCTGAGAAATTGTGAAAGTACGAGGAATATTTTATCTGTAGTTTCTTCTTGTGAGGAAAAATCTGCTTTTAATAATTTAAGTTTCTTCTGTTGCACAGGTCAGTACTCACTCTTTACAGTATGTGTATGATTCTGTTGATATGTCTTCCAGGGCTGTGGCCACTGGTACTGTTCTGAGAAGGTCTGCATGGCAGCATTTACAGACCCTCCCAGATGCTGTTAAAATTACATTTTAAATTCTCCCTTGGATAAAGATTTAGTATTTGGTCCCTCTGCTGCAGAGGTGATCAAAAAGTGTGATGAAAAGGGCAAGCTGATCCAGGGAATTTCTAAGATTTTTCCGTCCTCCTTCCCAAATTTCCAAAGGCATTTTCTATCCCCTCATCTAATTTTGGCAGAAAGCAGAATAAACAGTCAATAAAGTATAAGTAACAGATGTTTAAGAAAAAATGGCAAGGGGATTCCTAAAAGAAGTCCTGAACCTCCCAAAACCAAAGCAGTCCAACAAGTATGAATAGCTGTTCAGGAGACCATGTGAAATTCTCCCACCCTGACCCCTTTTTTCTTCCAGAAAGTCTGAATCTCTACTTTTCTCTTTAGCATCAGATAAAATGGGTTCTAAAAGTCATTCATTAAGTTGTTCTTCATATTGATCACTGTTGCAGTAGCCTTAGCTATGTGAATTATATCCTACCAAGGATAGAACAGCTGGCAAGCTTACAAAGCGTTAGGGTACTTTCCACATACTCAAACTGTCAAGCAGATCAAGCTGAGATACTAAAAGACAAGTTTGGGCACAAAGCCCTTCAGAGATTTAGTGCCACCAAAGAGTAAGCTCCTCTGAGGCTTTTGAAGATCGACGGTTGGCTTGTGCTTTCCTTAGCTGGGCAGAAAAGTTCCCTTTGGGGAAAAACTTTTCATTTTTTTATTTTTTTACTGATGTTTTATCACTTTCCTCTTCAGGAAAACTATTTTATAGCTAGAGCTGTTATGTTTTAATGGATTTTCTCGAGACTGTAATATACTTTTAAATATAGCACTCATTCCTGTCAGTTTAAAAGTAAAGTTATCTAGCTGATAAAATATTTTCTGAGGAGAAAATGTTTATTTTAATGCTGTAGGGCTGTCATAGTGTTTAAAAGCACTTCTATTACTTTTTCTGTGATAAAAGAAATAATTTTTATGAACAGATAGTTTTACTAGCATTGTTGCTTGTTTTCCCCAGGATAGAGGCACCATTTTCAGCTTGTCTATGGAACAGATTGTTGCTGCCACATTGGACTTTCTTCCAGCTACAAAAAAGAAAAAATTAAGCAAACAGCCTTTGCCACCACACCAGGCTAGCGATTTGCCTCTGCTGCAATTCTGTGGATAGGTGTAGTTTACTGGGACTGGCTCAGGGTTTGATTCAGGCTATTGATCCCTCTTTTAGTGTAGTTTCTGGTAAAAGAAAGAGGGATGGGATGCCTCATTTCCTCAAGAGATCCAAGATACTGAATCTGAGCAGGAAGATGCAGGGACAGATTCAGAGTTTTGTCCCCAGATTTCTGATTTAGACTTAAAGAGGAGAGCTCACTTTCTGATTCACCCTGTGAGGGTTTCTGTTTCTCTGAGATTTTTGCTAGAATGTCTTAGTGTTTTCAATGGGAGAACACTAAGCATTCTTAGTCTCTCAAAATACAGCGTGTTGTCACAGAAGGATTTTTCTAGAACCTACACCCATTCATCCAGTCTTGTCTGTTTTAGAGGAGGTGTGTCTTACTGCCTGTAATTTTCCTAATAGTCAGAGAGCTGTCCCTAAAAAGACAGATAGGATATGTAAAACTCCTCAGTACTTTAAATTTTTATACACTATTTGGTGGTGGTGCTGCGGTAGCGTTGTCGCCTCATAGTAAGACGCTGTCCGGTTCGATTCTCAGCCAGAGCGTCTTCTGTGTGGAGATATGTGTGAATGGGCGTACCTTCGTTGAAGGTTGTGCGTCAGACCTGGCAAGTCGGCACGTCAAGATCTACTGCCAATCATTAGCGGACCGGAGTTCCGCTGTGGCGACCCCAAACCGAGAAAAGCCGAAAGACACAACAACATTCCTAAACCTGCCCAAGCATTACAGCCTTAGTTGACTTCTCTGCTGCCAAGCACTTCCAATTCATTCCAATCCTACTCTTTCTAATAAGGACGGGAAATTATTGATAGGTATGGGAAAAGGTGTATACTTCTGCAGCTTTGAATTTCAGAATTTTAAATTGTCAGGCTCATATGTTAAAGGTTATTCTGACATATTGTGAACATATGAGAAAAGTTTTATCTAGAGTTTCCTTTTGTGAAGAAAATCTGGTTTAAATAACTTAGTTTCTTGTATTTCTTGTATTGCACAGGTCACTAATCTTTGTTTGCAGTGTGGGTACCTCTTCCAGGGCTATGGCCAATTGTACGGTTTTAAGGTTATCTTGTTCTGCATTCTTAGAAACTTCTAGATGATGTTAAAAATGTGATTTTAAATTCTCCCTTGGCTAGAGATTTAGTGTTTGGTCTCTCTGCCCTAGAGGTGATCAAAAATTATGGTGAAAGGTGTAAGCTTATCCAGGGAATCTAAGATTTTTCAGCCTTCCTTTTCCAAATTGTCCAAGGGATTTTATTTCACTTCATCCATTTTAGACAAAAAAAACTGTCTTGAAGGAATTTAGGTAAACAGAAGTTTAAGAAGAAATGGCAAGGAGGTTCCAAATAGAAATCTCAAACCTCCCAAACCCAAGGATACTCCAAAAAGGCTAAATGGCTATTCAAGAAACCTTGTGATCCCTTCCCACCATGGCCCTTCTTTCTCTTCCAGAAAGTCTGAATCTCCATTTTTCTCTTTGGCAACAAATTGTTTCAGACAAATGGGTTTTGAAAATCATTCATCAGTATTATAGACGTCAGTGTAAGGAAATTCCTCCTTTCAAGGGGGTCATTCCTCATCCTGCAGATCAGTCTGCTTTGTTTCCACCTGTTCTTCATCACATGCTGTCCCAAAGAATGATACAACCAGTTCCTTCTTCCTAGGTGGGGAAAGTGTTTTATTCAATGATGTTCCTACTCCCAAAGAAAGAAAATGCTTGGAGACCAGTTTTAGATCTTTCTTTCCTAAACCTGTTTGTAATAGTGCCCAAATTCAAAATGAGGTCACTTTACAACCTCTTGCCTGTTCTTCCTCTTTTACATTTCCTGGTAACACTAGACTTAAAAGATTATTATCACATTCCTATTCATCCAGACTTCAGGTGTTTAGGGTTTTGCATGACTGGATCACATTATCTGTTCTCTGCCTTACGTTTTGGAATGTCCACTGCACCAAGAGTGTACACAAAGTGTCTAGATGCAGTTACAGATCATTACGTACTACAGGACATCCACATTTTCCATATTTAGACAACTTGCTTATCTTTGCAGAGTCTTTCAAAATGCCAGGAATCTCTCTCTTGGGTGAGAGATCTCTTGCACAAGCTGGGATTCCAAGAGAACATTGAAAAGTTTTTCTTGATTCCCTGACACACTATTTTCTTCCCAGGTTGCCAAGTATATGCTTCAGTTCAAAGAACTTTTCTTGCACAGGAAAAAAATAGATCTTTTTTTAGATCTATTCCAAAGATTTTCCACTCAGACATGAGTCACTGGGAGGGAATACCTCAGGATGTTGTGTCTCATAGCATCTGTGATTCTAAGTAATGATATGCCCAGTAAGACTCCACATAAGAAAGATACAGTGGTATATGAAATTTCTTTGGTCCCAGCATCAACACCCTTTATCTTTTCAGATCCCAGTACTGATGTTAGTCAGAAGAGAAGTCACTTGGTGGAACAACAGATATCCTTAAATCGATGTCCCCCCCCCATCTACCTTCCTGCTCCATAGCAGTCAGTCACCACAGAATCTTCAGACTTTGCTTAGGAAGCAGTTTAAGGAGTGATAAAAGTGCAGGAGGTGTAGGACATCAAGGACAGATGCAAGCACATAAATATCAAGGATATCCTTACCCTGATCAAGACACTCAATTCTCTGAATCTTCTTTGGTCCCTGGGACCTCTTCAAATGGTTACAGACAATGCTACAGTGATGTGGTACATCAACAAAGAAGGGGGAACCAGATTGTACCCCCCCTTTGCAGACTAGCCATGTTAGCTTGGGGTATAGCTTCAGATCACAATCTCACTCTACAGGCATGCTACCTTCCATCAGAGCAAAACTGTTTGGCAGACATGTTGAGCAGAACCAGGGCAGACCCTCAAGAATGGAAACTATATCCAGGGGTCTTCCAGGATTTGATCCATCTGTGGGGAGTTGTTAAGGTAGACCACTTTGCTTTCTGTCTGAAAAATCAACTGGCAAAGTTCTGTTCCAGGACTCCATGCAAGAAGGCCTGGAAGACAGATGCCTTTTCTTTGGACAGGGATGTTCCTGTATGCTTTTCCACAATTTCCTCTAATATCTAGGATATTTCTGGAGATTCATAAGGAATCCCCCAAGATCATTGTGGTGACTCCCTTCTGGCCTAGGCAAATTTGGCTCTCTCTTCTTTTGAAAATGACCAGGAGCAATTACTGCAAGCTCCCTCTCAGACTGGATCTGCTCACACAAGAACAGGGGTGTTTGATACACTCTGCCATCAATCATATTCAGTTGACTGCCTGGATAATAAGGTATTCATTCTTTTTAGGCACCTTTTTTTACTGAGGACATGCAGCAGATACTAATGGAGACTCAGACAAGGGAATGTGCTACTAGAAAATAACATACTAGCAAATGGAAACTTTTTTTAGTTGGTGCCAACAACATAACCAGCTCTCATTCAGGGCTAGCTGTTCTCTAGTTTTACAATATCTGTGTGATTTGCTATCGTATGTCTTTTCTTATTCCTCTGTCAAGATTCATTTTTCGTCTGTTTCAACATATCTGCCCATAGTTCCTCCTCTTTCAAGGTAGTCTTTATGTCAAAATATTGTTGAAAGAGGTTTTGTTGTATAGTGAGCCACCAAGTAAACTGGTGCCTCTACCTTAGGATCTTAATTTTGTGTGAGAGAAGCTAATGTTTGATCCATTTGAACTAGCTAATCTGGCTGACTTGAGGTTTTTAACATGGGAAATAATTTTACTGATTGCTTTGTACTCTGCAAGAAGGGTATCTGAGTTGCAAGCTCTTATGGAGAGTCAACTCTACCTCATTTTCAATACGGACAGGGTTTCTGTGAGTACTAATCCTTTTATGCCTAAAGAGGTATCCAAGTTTACTTTAAGCCACACTATTCATCTTTCCATTTTCTTTACTGAATCTAAAAATGAGGGAGAAAGGATACTCCATACCTTGGATGTCCACAGAATACTCATGTACTATCTTGACAGAACTATATATCTCAGATCTTTTGATCAATTGTTTATTTCTTGTGAAGGTAAGAATAAGGGACAACCTGTGTCAAAACAGACTATTTCCAAATGGCTGTCAAAGGCTATTACATCCTCTTATAATCTCCATAACAAATCTATTCCCTGTGGGGTTAAAGCCCTCTCTACCAGGGCAGTTTTCAATATAATGAACATAATACAGTTATGTAAGTTGAACTTACCATAACAGTAGATGTTAGAATGATCACTGCTGCAGTAGCAGCAAATCCATCCCCCTTGTTTGGTGTTTTTTAATGCCATGGTCTGGACATTTAAGTTTTGTTAATCTTAGCCTTGGCATTTCATGGTTCAGCCTCCTTCTTTCTGCTGGCAGGAAAGCTCTGAAGGGCTTCTCTCCCAGACATGTCTTTTAGCCTGCTCAGATCGAGATGCTTGACAAATGTGCCCTGAAGCTTTTGAAACTGGCTGGCTGTTATATCCTTGGCAGGATATAACTCATATAGCTAAGACTACTGCAGCAGTAATCGTTAGAATTTCTACTGTTATGGTTAGTTCAGCTTACACAACTGTACTATCCTTATTTTAAATACTTACAGGCTGGGGTTGACTACCTCAGAATCTGATGTTGTCTCTTCAATCTGTTATTCAACAGATTAGACTTCGAATATGAGCACAGATTTGACTTTGGCCTTTCAAGACTTTGGATCACAAGCTCATGCTACTCCCCATACCTATAATTACCTCCATAAAACCCAGTATTAACTCAGGTCTCATTTGCTGCTGATTCGAAACAGATGCTGATCTCCTTGCTCAGGCATCAGTGAAGTCTATTAAGAATTTTTTTGATTAAATCTCAGTTTTTACTTTTTTTCAATAGTATTTTATGACTTTTACCCTACCTCCCCTTTTGTAGCTTTAATATCTAAATTCCTAGATTTCTAAAATCCAAAAAATAAATAAATAAACAAATATTTCTTTAGGGACTTCTCCTTGCCCCTGTGGGAGAAACGTTCAAGACTCAGCAAACTGGTACTGGAGTTTTGCCTTCATCAAAAAAGGCTTCAGGCAAATCCAATGGAGAGGAAATCCCTAAAGAGAAGTCTAAAAAGTCTAGGAAGCACTCTCCTGATCAACGTTCATGATGTTGATCGCTACTGCAGTATCCTTAGCTATATAGGTTATATCCTGCCAAGGATATAAAGACAGCCAGTTTTCAAAACTTCGGGGCACCTTGCACATGTCAAAATTGTCAAGCAGCTTGAGCTGAATTGACTAAAAGACATGTTTGGGTATGAGGCCCCTTCACAGTTTTACTACTGTCAAATAATACTCTCCTCTGAGGCATTTGAGAATTGATGGTCTGCTTGTGCATTCCTTTGCTGGGAAGATAAGTTCTCTTTGGGGGAAAACTTCCATTTTCTAAATTTTGCTGATGTTGTATTACCTTCCTCTTCAGGAAAGTTGTTTTAAACTTAGGAGTTTTTTGTTTTAACAGACTGTAACATACTTTTAAACAGAGCATTATTTTTTTTCCGTCTGTTTAAAAGTAGTGTAAAATATCTGAAACCATTTTTCTGTGCAGAAATTGTGTTTATTTTTCTTTTGTGAGGCTGGCATACTGCTTGAAAATTTTTTTTTACTGTGTTTGTTTCTGTCAAAAAGATAAATTTTGTTGACTGGTAGTGTTTACTGGCAATTGCTGCTTATCTTCCCTGGAAAAGAGGCACCATTTTTAGCTTGACCATGGAAGAAACTACCAGTCCCATGATCGGTCCTAGTTCCAGCCTCAAAAAGGAAAAAAATAAGCAAACAACCTTTGCCTGCACTGCAGGCTAGAAATTTGACTTAGCTTCAGGTAGGTGACTCTGGTGTGGCCATTTGTTGGACCTCAGAACATTCATCTTTTATCCCATATTCCTCTGGTGCAGAACTGACAGCCACTATGGACCAGGGTTGACCATGTCCTCTGTGGCTATCCACGTCCCCTCAGTTGGCCAGGGAGAGCCACTCTTGTTGGTCCTGGGAGAGGACACAGGGAAGGTTTCCCAGTTATGCCAGAATTCATGTCCATGCCTGGGGAAGCAGCTGCTGCCATTAGTAACACAGTTAGCCCCATTTTTCCTGTCAAAAAGAAACAAAGTGAAGCATGTATCTACTCCTCAATTTTTTTTGGGGGGGGGTAGAAGTAGTTTACTGGGTGCAGCTCAGGATTTAATTTAGGCTATTGATCTTTCTTGTAAAGTAGTTTCTGGGAAAATTCTTCTTATCCTGAGGAGATTCAAGATTCTGAATCTGAACAAGATGCAAGGATGGATTCTAATTCAGACTGAGAAGAGAGTTCAGTTTCTGATTCTCATTGTGGGGTTTCATTTTCTCTGAGACTATTGGCAGAATGTGCCAATGTTTTCAGGGTAGAACACTGAGGTGTTTCAGTCCCTGACAAAATACTATGAGTTGTTACAGAAAGATTTTCCAGAACCTGCACCAATTTCTCCTGTTCTGTCAGCTTTAGAGGGTGTACGTGTGTGTGTGTGTGTGTGTTATGGCCATATAATGTAAAAATTCCTTGGTCATAAATTTTATACATTATTCCCAAATCTGATCCAGCTGTATAGTTGATCCCACTGCTGCTAAGCACTTAGTTAATTCCAATCCTGCTCTTTCTGATAACGATGGGAAAGGTATTGATTGGTATGGGGGAAAGTGTATATTTGTGGGTTTTCAGAATTTTGAAATGTAAGGTTCATATGTTAAAGCTTGTTTAGACAAATTATGAGTGTGTGCAGAATGTTTTACCTGAAGTTTCTTCTTTTGAGTAAAAATCTGCTTTAATTAACTTAATTACTTCTGTTGCACAGGTCACTACTCATTGTTTGCAGTGTGTGTGAGTGTATGACTCTGTTGATACTTCTTACAGGGCTGTGGCCATTGGTACTGTTTTAAGGAGGTTTGAGTGGCTGCATTCTCAGAACCTTCCAGATGATGTTAAAATGAGATTTTAAATTCTCCCTTGATATAGATTTAGTGTTTGGCCCTTCTGCTGCAGAGGTGTTCAAAAAGGTGTGATGAGAGGGGCAAGCTGATCCGAGGAATATATTAATTTTCAGCTCTCCTTTTCCAAATTGTCCAAGGGATTTTCTTTCTGCTCTTCTATTTTTGGCAGAAAATAGAATAAACGGTCTCAACTGGATTTGGGTAAAGAGACGTTTAAGAAAGAATGGCAAGAGAGTTCCAAAAAGAAGTCTCTAAATTGCCAACACCAAGGACAGTCCAATATGTCTGAATGACTATTCAAGACACCTTGTGACCCACTCCCACCATGGCCCCATTTTTCTTCTTGAAAGTCTTAATTTTCTTTTCTCTCTTTGGCAACAGATTGCTTCAGACAAATGGGTTACGAATATTATTCATCAGGGTTACAGATGGTAGTGGGAGGAAATTACTCCTTTCCAGGTGATCATTTCTCAGTGTCCAGATCGGACTCTTTTGCTTCCACCTGTTCTTGATCGCATGCTTCCCCAGCAACTGATAGAACCAATTCCTCCTTCCCATATGGGGAAGAATTTTTATTTAAGGATGTCCCTAATGCCAAAGAAAGAAAATGCTTGAAGGCTAGTTCTGAATCTTTCTTTCCTAAATCCCTTTGTGATAGTGCCGTAATTCAAAATTATGTCACATTGCAACTTGTTACCTATTCTTCCTCTTTCAGGTGCCCTGGTAACACTAGACTTATAAAATGCTTATCAACACATCCCTATTCATCCAGATATTCCTTACGGTTTTGCATGTCTGGAGCACATTATCATGTTTTTACCTTAACCCTTGCACTATCCACCACACTAAGAGTGTTCACAAAGTGTCTTACTCCAGTTATATCTCATTGCAGGCTACAGGGTATCCATATTTTTCCATATTTAGAGGACTTGCTTATCTTTGCAGAGTCTTTTTCAAGGTGTTAGAAATGTCCTTCTTGAGTGAGAGATCTCTTATACAAGCTGGGATTCCAAGAGAATCAGTTAAAAGTCTTTGACTCCCTCCCACAGGACAGTGTTCCTGAGATAACACCTCAGTTCGAAGAGCTTTTCTTCCACAGTGAAAAATAGATCCTTATTTAGATCTGTTTCTAAGGTTTTCCACTCAAACTTTAGATACAGCAAGGAATACCTTGGGATATTGAGTCGCATGCATCTATGATTTTCATGAGACTCTTGGCAAGACTCCTCATGAGACAGATGCAGTGGTATCTGAAATCTCATTGGTCCCAGCATCAATACCCTTTATCTTTTCAAATCCCATTGTGGGGGTTTGTCAAAAATATTTTGGTGGACACAACAGATATCCTTAAATCCAGGTCTCCCCTTCTCCCTTCCTGCTTGAAAGCAGTCAGTCACCACATATGCTTCGGACTTTGCTTGGGGAGCAATTTCAGGAGGGATAAATGTGCAGGAGTTGTGGGACACCAAGGACAGAGGCAGACACATAAATATCAAGAAGATGCTTGTCCTGATCAAGGCACTCAACACTCTGAACTATCTTTGGTCTCTGGGACCTCTTCTAGTGACAACAGAGAATACCACAGTTATGTGGTACATCAAGAAGCAAGGGGGGAACCAAGCCATACCCCATTTACAGACTAGCCATGTTAGCTTGGGATATAGCTTCACAGCACAATCTCACTCTGTAGGCTTCCTACATTCCATCAGAGCAACATTGTGTGACAGCCAAGCCGAGCAGGACTAGGGAAGACCCTCACTAATGGAAACTAGATGTGAGGTCTTCCAAGATTTGATCCATCTTTGGGGAGTTCCGCAAGTAGAACCCTTTGTCTCTTCTCTGAACAATCACCTGGCAAAATTCTGTTCCAGGACTCCATAAAGAAAGGCCTGGAAAACAGGTGTCTTCTTTTCATTGGATAGGAATGTTCCTGTATGATTTTCTACCCTTTCCACTAGTATCCAGGGTACGTCTGAATATTCAGAAGGAATCCCCCAAGATCATTGTGGTGACTAGAAAAGAAGAAACACTTCTCCCTCAAAGTTGGTCGACCACAAAAAACCAATGGCAATAACGTAGAAGAAGTAGACCAACACCACGAACGGTACCAAAATTTTATTTCACATAAAATCCAAGGAAATGAGCGCTTTCGCGTGCTTCCAATGCACGCTTCTTCAGATGTGTTTAAAACATAGTCACAACCCATACTTTATATACCAAAAGCATGATTGCTTAATGTGTTAATTACAACAATTAATATATTTAATTGACAAGCTATCTGTTTTATTTAAAGCTGTCTTACACCATCTCACTATATGGCACTCATTCAATGAGTAACATTACGTTTGTTCTAACATCCCTGTATTAGATAGCGTTTCTCCTTACAACTCTGAAGATAAATATATCTAAAAACTATACAACGTATAAACAATAAATACAACTATTTACAATACCAGTATCTATCTTGTCTTTCTTATTTCATCCAACATGTGCAGGACTCTAATCGGGATGTTCGCTGATGTTTAATAGTGCAAGATATAATGAATATAGGGAGTGTGTGTGTCTATGAACGACCATATAAAATATAATGTATTTACAAATTTAAAATCTTATACTTGTATATATATTATATACACAAATTATATGTAATCTAATGAATATAAAATGAAGACTACATGAATAGTGAATAATTAAAAATATGTGAAAATATACATCTATTTTACTGTATAGAAGTACAAATAAATAAATAAATAAGAGCAATAAATATGTTCATATATAAATAAATAAATACATACATAATATAATATCAACTCCTTATCATTGGATAGTGTATATATTTATCAATAACAACCTAAAACTGTCATATAATAAGTAAATACCTATCTGATCAATCTATACAATAACCATTAATATTGTCATAGCTCTTTACCTCAATGATGAAACTACACAATGATGAATATAAAAATATATAAGAGGTGTAAAACATCAGGCAGTCTAATGAATCTGAGAAACTAAACAATCTTATCCTTAAGAAAAATATATATATGTATATGTTATGTAGGTGTGTATAAATGTCATATCCAAATGACTATCTACCTATGTATACATATAAACTGTCTATCTGTATAAATATAGAAAAAGTGTAAGATATGAATGAATAATATACATGCACTAGCATTACTGGCACTCAGCTATAATATCTCTTATCCAAATGATTTAAATAAGAAACATCTAAATAAGTCAATGATATTTCCGTTTCTTCAGATGTGATCTGATGCTAATATAGCTATTAAGGCCTGGATACTTTTGTGCTCTGACCCTAAAAATCCAATCTAATTCTAGATTTTCCAACTCATTAAAATTGTCTCCTCTTCGTGAGTTTGTCATTCTTTTTTGTAGCACCCTAAATACAAAATTATGATTCGAATGTTCAGAAATATGTTTAGGTAAGGCATTTTTCAGGTCATTTTTCTTTATGGCATATAAATGCTCTTGTATCCTATCTCTAAGTCTTCTCGTTGTCATGCCCACATAAAAAGCAGGGCATAACTCACAAGTAGCTAAATAGATCACATTAGTATCATCACAACTAGCTGGGCAACTAATGTCAAATTCAAGCAACAATTCAGGATGTATAAACTTATCATTAGTGGAAATCCATTTGCATGAGGTACACCTTCCACAAGGAACCGTACCTATATTTCCTCTGTTGTTGCTTGATTCATTACTGTTTTCATTGCATAAAATTCTTTTCAGATTCTTCATGTTGTTATATGTATAGGATGGTCTATTTCCTATCAAACTCTTAATTTCATCATTGGTAGTCAAAATTGCCCAATTCTTATTAATGATATCAGTTATGTATTTATTATCACTTGTATAACTGATAAGACACCTCACTTGTTTATATTCCTGTTGTTCTGGATGTGTGAGCCTATTACTATTTTTATATTGAAATGCTAACCTGGGTTTGTAGCTGGAATCACTAATAAATTTATCTTTTATCCAAGCTATAGTGTGGGGATTATAGCCTCTATCTAAAAATAAGCTTTCTAATTTTTGAAATTCCATATTACATTCAGTTCTCTCTTGACAAATCCTGCTTATCCTTGTAAACTGTCCTTTCAAAATGTTGGTAAATGTAAATCTGGGATGCATACTATCATGTTCCAACAGTGTATTTTTCCAACACTCTTTCCTGTATAGGGATGTGACTAATCTACCTCTATTCTCTTTTCTAATATTAAGATCTAAGAAATTAATATTGGAATATGAATATTCCATGGAGAATCTAAGGAAGTCTGTGGTTTTCTCCAATCATTAATAAAAATTTTTAGCTCCTCAGGAGTCCCATCCCAAATTAATAGTATACCATCCACAAATCTAAAGTATGCCAATATTTTATGATATTCTGGATGTGAAAAAAGACATGTATTCTCCCATTTATATACAACCAAATTAGCATACGTGTTAGCGCAGGGGGTGCCCATGGCAACCCCCCACTGTTGTATATAGCAGGTATTATTGAACATCATAACGTTCTTGGTAAGCACTATTTCTAGCAAAGCATTCAATAAAATCTGTTCACTGTTATTGTATACCCCATATTTATTTAATATATATCTTATGGCCTCTAAACCATACACATTTGGTATAGCTGTAAATAGGCTCTGCACATCTAAAGTAACTAATAAATGCTTATCTGTAACCTGTTTTTGTATATCCTTAAGATACTGAATCAGTTGATGAGTCTTTTAATATGGTGGGAATCTTGTTCACTAGTGGTTTTAACTTCCTTTCAATAAAAATGGAAATGTTTTCTGTGACCCACTGGTGTCCTACTACTATGGGGCGTAAGGGTGGTGGTGTTATGCCCTTGTGCATCTTGGGTAGCCCCTTTATGTATGGTATCATTGGATGTTCAATAAGTAGGAATAAATAAAACTCATGACTAATTTGTCTGGTGACCATCATGTCATAAATATCATGGTGTACCTCATATATTAATCTATCTACTGTCTTTTGGTCGATCTCTTTATATGTAAGGTCATCCTTCAACAATGTACCCATGTATTCTATGTAGTCTCTTTTGTTAAGAATAACTATCCCCCCTCCCTTATCTGCAGGTCTTATTGTCACTGCCTTATCATTGGCTAAAGCATTCATTGATAGCCTTTCTTCCTTTGTAATATTATGAAAAAGTGATAGTGTACCTTTTTTATGTTCCAAATAATGCTTATATAAGTCATTCTCACATGCTTTTATGAAACATTCTAAGCATGGATGTTGTGTGGGTGAGAATGTGCTTTTCCTTTTGAAGCATTCAAAAACATTCAATCTATCATTAGAATTACTAATATTGTGAGTTGTTTGTTTAAAAAATAATTTCAGAGCAATATTACGAGTAAACATACGTAATTCTGTTAGTATAGTAGAAATGCTACTAACTTGCGCTGGAATGAAGCTCAGTCCCTTATTTAAAAGTTTATAGTCCATTTCAGACAACACTAAATCAGACAAGTTAAAAACTAGGTCGTTCAATCCCTTCCTCGCCCCCTCTTGCTTGTCGGTTCTCCTGACATCCTCCTTTTCCGTCTGCCATGACTTGTCGATCTTCCTCTTGATTCCCCTCGTTGGCGTACCGGAAGTGGTAAAAAAGAATCCAAATTCGTTTGCTGTAGCTTCGGTTTCGCTCCCGGGCCATGCTGGATGGCCAGTGCTAGTTGATTGGATGGCGGTGTGCTGTTGTCATCATTCATTCTATATCCACTCAGTGAAGCTTCCGCACTTGCATCACCAGACACAGCTGTGTCTGTTAAAGGGGTTGTACCTGGTATCTCCGTGTCCAAACCTCTTACTCTTCCTTCAACCATTTCGGTTCTTTGTGATCCCTCTCTCTGGTTATATCTTGGCCATACAAAGACCTGGCCATTCGCAAAATCTAGTTGGTCTCTCTGTAATTTGCGTGATTTGACCATTTGTAGTCTTTCTCCGTATGCACCGACTTGGTTAATAAGACTGTCAATTTTACTGGCAAACATCTCCCCTTTGAATCTCTTGCTTATATCCTTATACAATTAATCAGTTTTAATGAATAATTCATTTTCTATTGGTTGAAAATAGTCAATAAGCAATTTGATATATTTAAAACTAAGTTCAATGTTCATTTTTTGCCAGTTTTTGAGAAGCTCGGGGTGGCTGTTGCCGTAAGAGGGCATGCAAAGCACCCTCATTCCCCTGGGTACTACTTTATAATGAAGGCATGCCTCTAAATGACGGCGTTGCCACATCAGTCTAAATTGTTTGTATAAATTGTTTTCCAGTTCTTTGTATAATGGAGTAAACTCATTAAGTAGGTTCACAGTACCTGATTCAGTTACATTAGGTTGTACAGAAAGATCCATGTTTAGTAGCGGATTGGATCTTTGTTCCGTTAACTTCACCCATTTAGCATTAGGCAATGTTCTTTCAGGATGGTAGTCAAGTTCTACCGCCGAATTATCCATCGTGTAGGGAGTCGGTGAACAGCAAGCAGCAAACACAGTCCAGAAAAGAAGAAACACTTCTCCCTCAAAGTTGGTCGACCACAAAAAACCAATGGCAATAACGTAGAAGAAGTAGACCAACACCACGAACGGTACCAAAATTTTATTTCACATAAAATCCAAGGAAATGAGCGCTTTCGCGTGCTTCCAATGCATGCTTCTTCAGATGTGTTTAAAACATAGTCACAACCCATACTTTATATACCAAAAGCATGAAAGCATGACTAGCCATGTTAGCTTGGGATATAGCTTCACAGCACAATCTCACTCTGTAGGCTTCCTACATTCCATCAGAGCAACATTGTGTGACAGCCAAGCCGAGCAGGACTAGGGAAGACCCTCACTAATGGAAACTAGATGTGAGGTCTTCCAAGATTTGATCCATCTTTGGGGAGTTCCGCAAGTAGAACCCTTTGTCTCTTCTCTGAACAATCACCTGGCAAAATTCTGTTCCAGGACTCCATAAAGAAAGGCCTGGAAAACAGGTGTCTTCTTTTCATTGGATAGGAATGTTCCTGTATGATTTTCTACCCTTTCCACTAGTATCCAGGGTACGTCTGAATATTCAGAAGGAATCCCCCAAGATCATTGTGGTGACTCCTTTCTGATCCAGGTAACTGTGGTTTTCCCTTCTTTTGAAGCTGTCCCGAAGCAATTACTACAAACTCCATCACAAAGTAGATCTACTCAGACAAGCATAGAGGTATTTGATACACCCCAACATCAATTATCTTTAACTGACTGCCTGGTTTATAGAGTCTTAATGCCTTTTAGATGCCTGTTTACTGAGGATGTGCAACAGGTACTAATGGAGACAAGAATGACTGCTACTAGAAAATTCATGTTTTAGTAAAAGGAAAAGGCATTCTAGTTGGTGCCAACAACATAACCAGCAGTCATTCAGGGCTAGTTGTTCTCTGGTTTTACAATATTTGTGTGAGTTACTATCCTATGCACTTTGTTGTTCCTTAGTCAATGTTCATTTATCAGCCATTTCAGCATGTCTGTCCATTGATCCTCCTCTTTCAATGCAGTCTGATGTCAAAATGTTCTTGAAAAGGGTTTGCATAAGAGGCATAAGAGGCATCCAAAAAACTAGTGTCTGCTATTTGGGATCTTAATTTTGTGTTAGATAAGCTAATACTTGCTCTATTTGAACTAGCTAACTTGCTGACTTGAGGCTTTTAACATGGAAGACAGTTTTACTGATTGCTTTGAACCCTGCAAGAAGGGTATCTGAGTTGCAAGCACTTATGGTGAGTCAACCCAGTTTCATTTTCCATAGGGACAGGGTTTCTTTAAGAGCTAATACTTAATGTTAAGTTGTCAATCTCGCCTTCTTTCTTGCTGGATGGGTTCGGAGCCGACCCTCGGCTCCGACTCAGCCAATACTAAAGCTCGAGAGCTTATTCCACCGGCTCGAGGCTTCCCTATATCCCACAATGCTAGGCGGTAACTACTCAGATCTCGTTTGCCGCTTAGCTGACGAGGTGCTTTCTTCTACCGGCTCTGGCAGGTTAGTGAGTTTTCTTATTAAAAAACTTAAATTTTCTACCCCTATTTTTTCTATTTAGTTTACTTTTTATACAGAGTATCCCTTTAGTTTAAATCGGGTCCCCCTTGTGTTTAAATTCCCGTTTTATCCCCTTTTTAACTTTTAGGCCTTTGGCCCACTCCCTTTTTTTCCCTGTCCTTTCAGTGTGACTGGATTTTTATTGGTCAAAGGGTGTGTCTGTGTGTTGTGTTTGTGTTTTTCATACAGCCTTTTCAGGATGTCTAAAGACTCCAAGGTCTCAGGCTTCAAGAAGTGTGATTCGTGCTGTCAGAAAATGTCTCTGACAGACGGTCACACTTCTTGTGTCTGTTGCCTGGGACCTTTGCACCTGCAGGACTCATGTGCTGTTTCCCATGCATTCAGCCCTAGAGTCCTGCAGGAATGCAAAAACAAGCTCATACTTCGAAGCTTGTTAAAGCCTGAAGGCCCCCCAACCCAGTCTGCATCGAGGAAGCCTTCTAAGACTTCCAGGCTGTCGGCTCCAGCTTCAGAGCTGTCTCCTGGGAGCATTAAAGCTGCTTCGACATCGGCTCCGGCTGGAGTCGATGTTTCGAAGTCTCATACCGTTACCTCGGCTCCGGCCGGAGCCGAGGTTGTCAAGACTCAATTGGCTCCGATAGGCTTATCGGAGCCACCTTCAAAGAAGAGGTCTAGGTCCCCTTCCATCGGCTCCATCCACTCGGCTTCGGGTTCCCCTCTTCTGTCGGAGCGGAGCCATAGGTCTCATTCCTCTCGGTCCTCCAGGCTGTCCGACCATGACTTACAAAGGGTGGTGAGTAGACTTCTCAAGTCCGAGGCACTGGCCCAAATGCTGCATAGCTCTACTCAACAGTCAGCGGCTATTCCCATCCCTGATTCTATTCCTCCTCCGACTCCTTTGAGTTCGGAGCCGGGGCTCATCAGAGCCATGGCTGTCAGTGCTTCGGAGCCGATACCTTCCCTTTCGGCTCTGTCGTCTGCTCCGATTTCCTCCTTGGAGGGATCTCGGCGCCGAGTTTCCCTCATCGGCTCCGAGGGGGCGAGTGGCATCGGACCCTTGTCCAACCCTGTTCTCCCTCTCGGGGTGTCGGCGCTGGTGAGTTCAGCTCCGACATTGGCCTCGGAGCCGTCCCTGTCGGTGCCAGGGGAGTCCTTGTCTCCTCGGAGCGGGGATCTCCGGCCTTGGTTGATAGGGGTGCCTTCGAGTTCGTGCGGAGCGTGCTAGACCCAGTGTCTACCCCACAGTCGGCTCCGTCAGCTCCTCCCTCTTCAGTGCCTGCGGTGATTTCTACCCACCCCCTTGTTACACACCGTAGAGAGCCAGCTCCTCAGGTTTCCCCACTGGGAATATCCTCCTCTTCCGAGGCCTCTCCTGATCCAGTAGGAGAACCCCCTCGGAAGAGACAGTGCAAGAGGAAGCACATTGACTCCCCTGAGTCTATCACCTCTGACACTGACTTGGAAGAATCTGAAGGTTCCCCTCGGTCCCCCTCTAAGGATGTCTCTTTTGCTGACATCCTTGAAATTCTGAAACAGAGGGAGAACTGGCCCGCCCTTAACCCTTCAGAGGATGAGTCCGTTTACCTTGAGGCGTTTGGCTCTCGCCCTTCCACCTCCTGGGTGTCCCCTCCCTTTGACCCCCTTATGGAAGTGGTGGCAAGGAAGGCTTGGATGGCCCCTGATTCAGTGGAACCTACCCCAAGGAGGCCGTCAAAATTTATTACTGCCCCTAAAGAGAAAGAGTTTCTATCTAAAGGTGTCTCTGTTGATGCCATGGTGGTGGCCGCAGCCACTAAGAAGGAGTTAGCCGATCCTTCGGTACCTGTCCATCCTCCTAATAAGGAGTCTAGGACCATGGACAGGTACGGTAAGCGGATGTTTTGATCAGCGACCTTTTCCATGCGGTTGCTGAACTACTTGTGTCACTTCACCCGTCTCCAGAGGGATTTGCTCAAGGATATGGGTGAGGCCATGCAGGATCCAACAGCTGAGGGGTTCCAAGACAAAATGAACTCCCAGTTGGCAACCCTGAATTCGATTGTCAACTCCTCCATGCGGCTTATCTCATATGCGGCTGATGGGGCGAGTAGGGCCGCAGGCACAGGTGTAGCTTTACGACGTCACGCCTGGATGCGGCTATGCAATTTTGCGGACCCTTTTAAGGTGTCCTTCACCAATTCCCCCTTTGATGGCTCAACGTTGTTTGGACCTCAGGTGAAGGATACATTGACTAGGTGCAAGCAGGAAGGTAAGACTCTCTCTGCCGTGGTAGTCCGTTTTTCTACCCCTTCTAGACCTTATCCAAAAGGTCAGAGGGGAGGAAAAATGTGGTTCCGCAAACCACAGGGAGTCTCATCTGATGCACAAGGTCAATTCCCCTCTAGAGGCAGAGGGGGGAATAACAATAGACGCTGCCCTAGGGGCAGAGGTGGTCCGCAAAACTAGGGTAGCAGAGAAACTTTCTCTGATAAACCCTTTCAGCATCCCTGAGGAGCTGCCCGGCTGTCCACCTTCGGAGGCAGTCGGGGGAAGATTATCACTGTACCCAAAAGCCTGGCTTTCCCTCACTCAAGACAAATGGGTACAGTCAATCATATCCGAGGGTTACAAAATTACCTTTATTCACATCCCATCCCAACCCAAAGGATCCCTTCCAGACGTTCCACCCAGTCTAAGGGAACAAGCAGCACTAGAAATTTCAAAGCTGCTCTCAAAAAGAGCTATCCAACCAGTCCCAGCAGACCAGCAATTATCCGGAATCTACTCCAAATTCTTTTTGGTTCCAAAAAAAACAGGGGACTGGAGACCAATACTAGATCTCAGCAAGTTAAACAATTATATCAAAAAAACAAAATTCCAGATGGTCACGCTACAGTCCATTCTACCCTTCTTGGGTCAGGACAATTGGATGTGCTCGATAGACCTTCAGGATGCGTACTACCATATCAAAATGCACAGACGCTCCAGGAGGTTTCTCCGCTTCAGGCTGGGAGCCAGTCACTACCAGTTCAGAGCCCTGCCCTTTGGTCTCACTACAACCAACAGCCGAGTGTTTACCAAATGCATGGCAGTGGTCGCGGCTCACTTGAGACGTCAAGGATTCCAGGTGTTTCCATATTTGGACGACTGGCTCCTTACCGCCACCACCAGACATCAACTGCTTCGATCCAAAGACTTCACCATCCAAACTTGCCAAGCTCTAGGCATTTCAATAAATTTCGAAAAATCTGCCTTGTCGCCTTGTCAATCTATTACCTTTATAGGTGCCACCTTAGACACAGTCCATCTTTCCGCCAGACTTACAGAGCAAAGAGTATTAGATATCCGCAAACAAGTTTACCTTCTACTTCAATGCAACAAGGTGAAAGCCAGAGTAGTATTGAAGGTATTAGGACTCATGGCAGCTACTATTACACTTCTCCCCTTAGCTCGTTTTCACATGCGGATCCTCCAGTGGATGCTGTTTACTCAATGGTCCTTCCAACAGCTCCCGATGTCTCACATCGTCCTACTAACTCAATCATGCAAGAATCACCTGTCTTGGTGGATCACATCACCTCAAGTTCTCCAGGGCAGGCCCTTCATTCCCACCCCCCAATCGCCACGGTGACAACGGACGCCTCCCTGATCGGGTGGGGGGGGGGGCATTATCAGGGCAGGACAGTCCAGGGCAAGTGGCAACCTTTCAAGTGCTACTTGCACATAAATGTCTTAGAGATGAGAGCAGTGCTTTTAGCATTGCAAGCCCTTCAGGACTCTCTTCCCACAGGGACTATTGCAATTCAGACGGACAACATGTCCGTAGTATGGTACATCAACAAACAGGGTGGAACCAAGTCCTACCCCTTATGTCGAGAGGCACTCAGACTTTGGCAGTGGGCGATTTCTTCTCAGCAGTTTCTGATAGCAACGCACATTCCCGGGAAGTCCAACGTGATTGCGGACAAGTTGAGCAGGGCCATTCTCATGCCTCACGAGTGGTCTCTAAAAAAATCAGTGCTGGAAGAAGTCTTTCAAAGATGGGGCTGGCCTTGCTGCGATCTTTTTGCTACTCCCCAAAACAGCAAGTGTCACGACTTCTTCACTCTCTTCCCGTTACCAGGCCATCCCACCAGAGATGCTCTAGTCCACGATTGGCCCCGGGGACTTCTATATGCTTCCCCCCCCTTTCCACTGATCTCTGAATTAATTCAGAAAGCTATCGCCTTGAGAGTCACCATGATCCTCATTGCCCCTTACTGGCCTCGACAGATATGATTTCCATTCCTCCATCATTACCTGTTGGAGCAGCCTTGGCATCTGGACCCGGTGCCAGATATTTTGACCCGCCAGTTGGGCCAGCTGCACCACTCCCTTCAATCTCTCAACCTCACAGCGTGGTTTCTCCGATTCCTACCCTAGCCAGGCTTCCCTTAATCTCTCATTCGGTCCATAACATCCTGATAACCTCTCACAAGTCTTCTACCAGGAGGATTTATAATAGTAAGTGGAAACGTTTTTCCTTCTGGGCAGTATAAAAAAATATAGACCCCTTCACTGCACCTATCCAGTCTATCCTAGATTTTCTGGCAGAGCTCTTTCATTTAGACTCTTCCTCATCTACCATTAGAGTACAACTAGCTGCAATATCTAACTTTCATGTAGGTGTCTCGGACTCCAGTATCATGTCCCATAAACTCCGTAAAGCCTTTTTAAGAGGTATTTTTCTGCTCAAGCCCCCAATCAAAGATCCCCCACCTCAATGGGACTTGAATTTGGTCCTAGCATCCTTGATTCTCCCCCCCCTTCGAACCAGTGGCTTCATGCCCTCTTAAGTTGCTCTCATGGAAAACACTTTTTCTAGTAGCCATAACATCAGCTAGAAGGGTATCTGAACTTCATGCTCTTTGCAGTCGTCCTCTTTACTTAGTTTTCCATAAAGACAGGGTGTCCCTCCGGACTAATCCGTCCTTCTTGCCTAAGGTTTCCTCTGAGGCAAACCTAAACCAGATGATTGATCTCCCTGTCTTCTTCCCTGATTATTCCAACAGGTCGGAACAAAAGTTACATTTTCTAGATGTTCACCGCCAACTTAGATATTATTTAGACAGGAATAAACAGTTCAGGAAATCTGATCAGCTTTTCCTGTGTTATGCAGAAGGGAAATTGGGCCTTCCAGTTACTAAAGTGTCCCTTTCAAAATGGCTTACCTCTATAATTACCTTCATGAAATCAGACATCAAAAACTGCCTTCAAGACCTAGAGCTCATTCAACTAGGGCATTAGCTACATCTGTAGCTTTTCAGGACAGGCTACCAATAGATTCCATTTGTGCAGCAGCCACATGGGCTTCTCCTCATACCTTTATTTTGCATTACAAATTGGATATGGCCCCCAGAAACTGTGCCAACTTTGGTTCCACTGTTCTCAAGAGTCTGTTCCGATAGGCCACCCGGGGTAAGGTGCTAGGGACACGGTCCCATCCAGCAAGAATGAAAGCGAGATTGACAACTTAACATTAAGAAGTTATGTACCTACCATAACGTTCCATGTTAGTTGTCTTCTTCTCGCCTTCTTTCTTGCGTCCCACCCTCCTTCCCCCTAGCCTGGACAGACCGATAGGAATATTTGGGATCTTCCATTGGAATTTTTCCTTCCCACATGTTCTACCACCTCTATTCTCCCTTTTTATGTTTGTGGTAGTTTACCTACAGTTTTATATATAGAGGTGGGTTCTTTTTCTCTCTTCTCCATTCTATGGAGACCAGAACTGCTTGGTTTTAGCTATCAAACGAGATCTGAGTAGTTACCGCCTAGCATTGTGGGATATAGGGGAGCCTCGAGCCGGTGGAATAAGCTCTCGAGCTTTAGTATTGGCCGAGTTGGAGCCGAGGGTCGGCTCCGAACCCATCCAGCAAGAAAGAAGGTGAGAAGAAGACAACTAACATGGAACGTTATGGTAGGTACATAACTTCTTATTTTTGTGCCTAAAGTGGTATCTGAGTTTACTGCAAGTTAAACTGTCCCTCTTCCCATTTTCTTTCCTGAACCTAAATATAAGTGAGAAAAGATGCCTCATACCTTGGATGTCCACAGACAAACTCAGGTGCTGTCGTGATAGAACTACATTTTTCAGATCTTTAGATCAAGTATTTCTTGTGAAAGTAAGAAGAAGGGAGAAACTGTGTCGAAAACAGGCTATTTCCAGTTGGTTGTCTAAGGCTATTACCTTTTGCTTTACTTACCATAACAAAACTATTCCAGGCAGGGTCAAGGCCCACTCTTCCAGGGCCTTAGCTTCATCTGTGGCTTTTTGGAAAAGGTTGGATTCTAGAAGTATTCTAGAAGCTGCTACTTGGTCCTCTGTACATACTTTTACTAAGCACTATAAGCTTGATTACTTCTTTAGGTCCAGATCAAGCTTTGCTAGGACCATTTTCAGGGGCTTCTGGACTCATCTCCTTCCTCCTCCCAAATGTAGTTAGCTATGGTAATCTAACCATATAGCTAAGGCTACTTATTAGTAACCAGTATGATGAACATATTGCAGTTGTGTAAGCTGAACTTACCATAACGATAGATATTCAACCATAACAGTGGATGCTCAAATGATCACTGCTGCAGTAACCACTCCCTCCCTCCATCCCCCTTGTTTTTTGTGGATTTTTATGCCAGGGTGTGGACATTTATTTTTTGTTGTTCCTAGCATCATCCTTTTATGGCTCAGCTTCCCTCTGTCTCTCTCCTGGTAGGAAAGCTCTGAAGGGCTTCATGCCCAGAGTTGTCTTTTAGTCAACATAGCTTGAGCTACTTGACTATTTGGGCATGTGGAAGGTGTCCTGAAGCTTTGGAATTTTGCTGGCTGTTATATCCTTGACAGGATATAGCTGATATAGCTAAGGATACTGAAGCAGTGAACATTTGAGTATCTATTGAATTAAGTTCAGCTTACACATGCATACTTTCTTTGTCCTCTCTGGTATACCTGGCTCTTAATCATTCAAAACTTTGGATTTGAATCTCTGGTTTGACCTGATCCTGACTGGATCCAAGACTCCAAACAGCTTGTTTGAGCTGTTTGTGTTGTGGTTTTGGATCCAAGACTCCTCCTTTTTCAGAGCCATGGTTTTCACTGAGCCAATTTCTACTCAGTTCTGTTCTCCTTTTCTACAAGAAAGGATCAGCCATCATTCATTCAGATCTCCTTCCATTGCCTCCTCTCTGCGGTCAGTTCAGTCAACCAGGAGCCATTCAGAAGCTGATGTGGACCACACGATGAGGAAATTTCTCAAGACTCATATTCATTTGAGGGTCATCCCAGCTACAGCCACTGCTGAACCCAGGAGCTATGTCCCTTATCCTCATCCAGTAGTTGCTCCTGCACTGATCCATTTGTCAGAGTCGGGAGTTATGAGTCTGTGTGCTACCCAGAGTTTGTCTGCCCTGAACCCAAAGAGCTCACTATTTTTTTCTACTCCAGTGCCATCTCTAACCCACAGGGAACCGATATAATCAGAAACTTTGAAACATTGGCACCTGATCTGGTGAAATGGGTTTGACTCTGAGGGTTTTGGAGCCATCCCTTCCATTCTGAGCCTCAGTGCTGGATAGCTTGAAGCTGGCATCAGCTTTGGATTTGAGCTTGGTGAAGCTCAGGGGTTTGTTGAGTGAGCTATCTGTGGCTCCTACTATTCAGATCTCCTTTGGCATTGGTATCTGAGGCTGTCGTGAAAGCATTCACCTGTTTGAAGATACAGACTACTCTCCCCAGCTGGGCTCCACCCATCCCCCAGCAAATGCTCCTGGATGATGATCACTGTCATTTGGTGTACATGAGACAGCTGGATCCAACAAGCCTTGAGTCAGTTCCTATAGAGACCTTGCAAGTTTCGTCCACGTCTTTTCTGTAACACCCCACCAGGGAAGCTCCTCAAAATCATATATGTAAAACAGAAATATAGACTTCCTAAAACAGTCTATCACAGAGGACGTAGATTTTGATGATGGGGAGATGTCCCCAAATCCACCTATAAGGATGCCTCATTCAGAGAAGTTTTTGAACTTCTCAGACAAAAGAGTGGGTGGTTCTCCAAAGCACCCTCTCAAGAGGAGTCAGTGTTCCTCGAGGTCTTTGGGTCTGGCTCAACTAAATCTTGGGTAGTTCCAGTGGCTGTTGAGATGGTGGACTCCATCTCTAAGTAGGTTAAGAAGGAGATGGACATTGCTGTATCAATTCCCTGTAAGCCATAAAAGTACTTGGTCTCCCCAAAGAATCACAAACATTGGAGCAAGAGGCCTACCATGGATTTCATACTAGCAGTGGTGACCACCAAGAAAGAGCTTGCTGAGGAAAGCGCTGAAATATTTGGCACACATCACTAGATTTCAGAGAGATTTTACTGAGGAAATCTCCAAGTTCCCCTCTAGCTCTACATCTGTGAAAGGCAAAAAAACAAATTGGACATTCAGCCACCCTACAATCACTGTCAAATGTCTCAATGCATCTTATCTCTAATGTAACTGAAGGTGCTTTGAGATAGTCATGGGCTTTAATGTTAGAAGACATGCCTGGATGTACTTGTGTGACTTAATGGAGCACTTCAACACATCCTATATTAATGCCCCATTTGACAGCTCAACATTCCTTGGGCCCAAAGTTAAAGACAGAGTTACCAGGAGTGAGGAAGATGGAAAGTCCCTTTTTGCAGTCGGAATACAGTTCTCTACCCCCCCCCCCCAAGTGTATTCTCTAGGAAGTAAAAGGGAGGAAAAAAAACTATGCCTCTGTTAATCCCAGGAGTTCTCTGGCACTTGTGGAGACATACTTTATTTTTTATTTATTTATTTTACATTTGTTGACCGGGCTAGTCTAACTGGATACATGTCCATTTTCAGTAGAGGCCCGGGAAGAAAAGCTCCAAGCAGCAATAATGACAACAATGCAGTAAAATTAAAATTAAAATTGGTAAAATGTTTACATTAAAAGATAGGGTTAAGCAGAGTTATTTAGAAACATTTAGGCTTGAATAAAATACCATGACTAGAAACAAAAAAACAGAAAAAAATTTTTTTCCCCCCAATCTGAGGCAGAGGGGAAATTCTAACAACTGTCAGCCATGAGGGGCACAGGTGGACCCCAGAACCAAGCCTTCAGAGGTCCCTTCACCAAGAGGCCTGATCAGCACTCCTAAAGGGATGCCTGGCTACCTTTTTCTGGAAGCAGTCAGTGGGTACCTGTTCTTGTACTCCAAAGCCTGGATGTCCATCACAAATGGAGTCCACTTTCAAATTTCGGAATTCCAAAAATTCAAGCCTCTAAATACCGAAGCCCAGAGGATTGAAGTTTTGACATCTTGAAAAAAAAAAAAAAAAAAACTAAAACAATAAAACTTCAAACATCATGTTTTTCCAGAGGGGGCAAGCCCACCTGCACCCCCCTCTCACCCCCCCCACCCCCTGCTACTTAAATATACCAACTCCAAGACTGCACTACAGTGAAGAGAATGGTAAAGTTCCCATTCCGCACTGTATAGCAATCTCCTTTTTTCAAGTTTGAGATTCCAAAACTTCGATCCTCTAGGCTTCAGTAGAGGTTCAAGGTTTTGAAATTTGAAAGTGGACCCCACAAATGAGATATGGGTGCAGAGGATTGCAGGTGCTGCGAAGAGCACTTTTAGTTGACATCAAAGATTGAAATGATACTAATTTCATGAACTTTAATCGTACTTTGATGTAGGAATGGAGTCCATTCCTGTCATGGTATTAGTATTTACAACCCAAAAGATTTGGAGAAAATAAAAAAGTGCAGAGGCAATTACATTCCCTTTCTATCCTTTGCCCCAAATTCAAAAAATTTATCAAATATTCCACCTTCTCAAGGACCAGCAAGCACAAAAGGAAGTGCAAAAGCTGCCAAACAAGCAAGTCATTCAACAGGTCACACCAGACCAACTAGGATATGGAACTTACTCAAGATTCTTTTTGTTCCCAAAAAAGGCCAGGGACCTCAGGCCAATCTTGGACCTCAGCCACCTAACTCAATATGCAAGGCAGTCAAAGTTCCAGATGGTCATGGTTCAATCCATTCTCTCACTTCTGAGAGAAAATGATTGGATGTGCTCCATAGACCTTCATGATGTGTACTACCTGATCAAGATGGACAGGTGATCCAGAAAGTATATTTGCTTTTGGGAGCCAGTCATTTCCAGTGGAGAGCACTGCCTTTGGCTTTACTACAGCCCTCTAGGTGTTCAGCAAATGCATTGCAGTGGTAGCAGCGTACCTCAGGCTGCAAGGAATCTGTGAGTTCCCATATTTGGATGACTGGCACATTTCTGCCCCTACAAGGAATTTGCTTATTCAAGTGAGAGACTTCTTGTTCTAAATTTGTTAAATGTTGGGAATCAGTCAGTCTGGACAAGTCAAAATGTTGCACTTTACAAGTAATAGAGTTTGTAAGGCATACATGGACACAGCTCATCAGATATTAAAACTTCCACGTAGCAGTTTTTTAACATTTCACAATCATGACAGAAACCAAACACAAACCAAAAACCGAACAAGTGAAAATTGGACCAACAAAAGGAACTGGAGGACTGAAACCACTACAAAATGAATCTGACCTAGGTTTCGTCTTTATTTAGACTTCTTCAGAACAAAATGATAAAAAGTGTTCACCCACCAGAATTTATACAACTTAAGATGACATCATTAATCAATTAGTCAATTAGTCAATTAAAAAACTTTAAAAAAACTTTTATCATGCTTAAAGCAACCTGAGCGCACACACACACACACACACACACACACACAAACAAACCACTAGTAATATGATAAGACAGTTGCATTCAACCTAAGTTGCCACCTCACCTCACTAATGTCTAAATGCAAATCTAAAATCCTGCCCTGTACATCCTTAATTATATTTTGCAATATGTAAAATTTAAAATGATGCCCATCATGTGTTTCAATGTGCCTGTAAAGGGCATTAGTGGTTTTCCTTAGCCTTATATCTGACAGGTGCTCATTAATCCTGTCTCTAAAGGCTCTACTACTTTTTCCGACGTAAAACGCCGGACACTGTACACACTTTACAGGCACATTGAAACGCATGATGGGCATAATTTTAAATTTTGTATATTGCAAAATATAATTAAGGATGTACAGGGCAGGATTTTAGATTTGCATTTAGACATTAGTGAGGTGAGGTGGCAACTTAGGTTGAATGCAACTGTCTTTCCTGGCATTAATGACCACATTAGTATAGCCCCAATCTTGAAACTGAAACACATTCTTGGGTGATTAGTTAACAACTCCACTTGTTATGTATAATGATTGTACTTAATTTATTATTACACATTATATGGTGTGGCGTTTAGTGTTTATTTTCATCATAATATATTTTGTTATGTAACTTTTGATTTTGATTTACGAAGTTTTTATTATTACTAATGCAGTATGTTCATCATATTACTAGTGGTTTGTTTGTGTGTGTGTGTGTGTGTGTGTGTGTGTGTGTGTGTGTGTGTGTGTGTGTGTGTGTGTGTGTGTGTGTGTGTGCTCAGGTTGCTTTAAGCATGAGAAAAGGTTTTTTAAAGTTTTTTAATTGACTAATTGACTAATTGATCAATGATGTCATCTTAAGTTGTATAAATTCTGGTGGGTGACCACTTTTTATCATTTTGTTCTGAAGAAGTCTAAATAAAGACGAAACCTAGGTCAAATTTGTTTTGTGGTGATTTCACAATCATGCCCAACAACCAATAGCAAGAACGGTTCTTTGCTTACTGTGTTCAATGGCAGCCTACATCACCTTTGTCCTTCTCACCAGATATCACACATGAATACTGCAGAGGACCCTAGCAATGCAATAGTTTAGCCATCAACACCTAGCATCTTCCCCAGTACAGCTTATAAACATTTGTAGGACTCACATCCACTGGTGGCTCAAATCCCCTATGGTATTGCAAGGTTGTCCATTTATCTTTCCTCAGCCCAAAGCTGCTGTGACCATGAACACTTCCCTATGGGGGGCATTACAGGGGAGTCCTAGGCACATGGTCTCCTTTTGAGGCCAATCTCCATGTCAGCATTCTAGAATGAGGGCAGTTCTAGTGTTGCAGGACTTTCAGATCTCTCTCCCTTGCTCAAGAACTGATATCTTTCCAAATCATCAACAAGCAGTAATCTGGTACATCAAGAAGAAAGGGGGAACCTGATCTTACCTATTATGTCAAGAAGCCATGAGGGTTTGACAATAGGCAATATCTTCCAACTGATTTCTTCTTGTAGTGTACATTTTGGGAAAGTCCAATGTTCTAGTGGACAGCTTGAGCAGATCCATCCTCCTGCCTTATGAACGGTTCCTCAAACAGTAGAAGAGCAAATTTTTCATCACTGGAGCGAACCATGCTAGGCACCTTTTGCTTCTCCCCAAAACACCAAATGCTACAGGTTCTTTGCCTTGATCCCCCAGTGGGGAATTCACCCAGGGATGGTCTGATCCACACTTGGCCTCCAGGTCTCCTCTACACCTTTCACCGACACCTCATATCCCAAACTTTCTTCAGAAAACACTGGAAAGGAAGGTAATGTTAATCCTCATTGTCCCCTTTTGACCAAGACAAGTTTGGTTCCCCTACCTATGGCCTAATCTGAAACTCCCTTCATGGGTGCTGGATCCCAGTCTGGATCTTATTTCTCACTCCTTTGACCTTCCTCTTCTTGGCATTCAAGCCCTCATGTTAACCTCTTGGTTTCTGCACTTCCAATGATGGTTAGTCAGTCCTGGCATTTTTCCCAAGTTATACATATTCTTACTCTCAGAGACCATCTACTAGGAATATTTAGAAAAGCATATGGAAAAGGTGCTCCGTTTGGGCTATGGAATGAAATTTAGACCTTTTTTTGCACCACTTCCAGTGGTTTTAGACTTTTTTAGCCTGTCTTTTTAAGAATAGTGCCAGCTCTTCCACTATCAAAGTCTAGTTATCAGCAGTCTCCAGTGTCCACATTGGAGAAAAACAGTCCCCCATTGTTTCTCTCAAATTATCTAAGACCTTTCTGAGGGGTGCCTTTCTTCTCAGGCTTCCCCTTAGAGATCTTACTCCTCCTTGGGATATTACTATTCTACTTCTGAAACTGACTCAACCACCATTCAAATCTGCAGTGAAAGTGGAACTTCAGTTCTTTACATGGAAAACATTAATTTTGGTGGCAGTTACTTCTGCAAAGAGGGTATCAGAACTCCCGGCCCTTTTATGTAAACCTTTGTATATTATTTTTCAGAAGGACAGAGATGTTCTTCATTCCACATTGCTGCAGTCCTAACCATTGGGGTAGTCCGCTGTCCAGTCGGGGTCCAAAGTATGACGAGCTGGTGGGAGTCAATCTGACGTCAACGCTGCACGCCAATGTACAGTACGCCGCCATATCTTCCGACGCCATATCTTCCTATATTTTTTGCCGAGGTCGATGCAGAAGCAGTTCTTGCGAGTGCAGGTTGAAAAAGAGGTTGGCTTTTCAGAAGTCGGAGTTTCAGACCAAATCAAAGTAAGCTAAGTTATTTCGTACTTTTTTTTTTTTCTTGCTTTTTTCTTAAACGGTATTTTAAAAAATGTCAGAAACTGTATTTACTGTATTTTCTGTATAATTTCTGTTACCCTCATAGTTTATACCTAGGCACTGCGACATTGACGTTGTAGGTTGGCTACGCTCTTGTTTGGTTTATTAATTGCTGTAGATTTAATAAACGGTTAGTGTAAGTTTGTGTGTTTTGTGTTGCCAGGTTAGTGATGTTCCGCCTGCCCGCTTGTTAAAATGCCGCTGAGACTAAGCCGCCCTAGGAAAAACAACCGCAGCCAGGACCGGACAGCTTTTAGAAGGCTCTGTGGAGCCAGAGGTTTTGCCTTTCTAGAAGAGTCTAGGCCAGGAGTTTTTCTTTGGGAGAGTTGTGCCTGTTCCAGGAGGCAGACACTGAGAGGGAGGAGGAGTAAGGAGGGGGCTCTGTGGGTGGCTGAGGGGCTTCTCTCTTCCCCTGTTCTTCTCTTAGTTCCTTAGTGTGCACTGTTGCCAAAACTTCCTAGGGTCCTTCAGAGGTGTAGGCCAGTGGGGGCTACTGTGGGGGTTTCAGGTTCTTGTGCCTAATGGCAGAAGATTTAATTACTATGATTGAGGCATTGCAGAGAGACCTGGGTGGGAGTTGGAAGAGGTTCCTGACAGTGGAACAATTATTCGAGAGCTACAGGAACTTGTTCCTAACAGTATTCTTCTCCTTCGATTCCTCATGTCCTCTATGAAGAATTCTGACAGCCTCTACTTGATTCTGATCTTCTTTGTGATGAGGGAACAGCTTCTCCTCCTGAGTGATTTCTCTATATTCAGGAAGACTCATTAGGGGATGAGAATTCACTACAAACATAGGGGGGAGGCCTTACCTCCTGTGTTGGATGTGGTGGAGGTTAGGGGAATTCTTTCTTGAACTCCATTTTACCCTATGATACGCCTCCTGTGTTGAATGTCCTGGATAGTTTGCCCCCTGACTAGACTGTTCCTGCCTCTGCTTCCCTCCTGCCCCTGTTACTCAGGGCCCAAAGCTGGGCAGCCGGCTCATAAGAGTTTGTTTTTTTAAACTAGGGCTGACCCATGGGGGCCTTCTGGTGGGGAGGCCTGGGGAACTTGGCCTACTTGGGCCAAAAATCCGTTGAGGACTGAGTTAGAAGCAAGGACTCAAAATTATCTCCTTAAACAATTCTTATACTGAGTGCGTTCTAGCAGGAAGTTTTTTGAATAGTCAGTAGCACATGCTATCTGGTCACAATTATCTCTTAATCAAAATGAAATCGGTTGTGGATGCTTTGGTAAAAGGTTTTTAGCTTGCCTGCCACTGGGGAGTACTTCATGGCATTGTGGGTTTGGGGATCACATTTGCCTGAATGTGTGGCTTGACAATTTGCAGGCTCCTTAAGGTGTGCCTGGTTGCTAGTCCTTTGCTCTTGGCATAGCAGCCAACTAGTTGGACTGTTCTGAGAGTCCTGGAGCATGTTGAGAAGCCTTTTTTGGTGCATGTTAAGTTTAGGATTTTGTTGTTACCTCAAGCTGATGGATGTTCTGCTTATGATTCCCAGAGGACAAAGAGTCCTAGATGTGCACTGCCAAAGAAGGGGTGAGTCTATCCAACGGCTTAGGAGAAGTTGCTGGGAGGTTAGGCCTAGCAGGGGGGTAGCTCACGGTTCTAGTAGGGCAGGTCTAGAGGTTCAGCTGCTCATAGATCTGTTCTTGGCAGGGTGCATCAGGAGTCGACCTGGGACGACTTCTTCTGAGGGCAGGAGACAGTCTGATTTCACTTCAGGGCCAATTGGGTGCTCAGGTTATAGTTTTATTTCCATATTCCTTTGTTTTCAAAAGACATTTTTTTTGTTGCACTCAAAGCATGCGGGACGTTTAGCACACAAGAAAATTGGATATCATCCAAAACGCAGATCATACTCCTTTGTATACATTGCCCATGCCAGACTTTTTATTCACGCAAATCCCCTACACACAGCCAGGGCCACACGGAAAGCAAATTTCTGATTTACTCCAAATAAGGGCTTCTCTATCTGTCCCTGCATCGAAAGGCCTCGGATTATAAGTTCAAGACCTAGTGGCACGGAAGACCTTTGGACTTGCTACCCCACTTTCAACAACTATAATTCCACACTTATAAGACTATTGCAGGCGCTATTTATGTTCTCGAGCTGGAAGCTTTTACCTCTGCGAAACAGAGACTTCTGGGTATAACTTTAGATCTCAAGGAAGGCTTCTACTGTCTCCAGGTCCTACAAGACCAAGTTGCAGGATAGTTTCAGGAGTAGCTGGAAAGACTCATTACTGCTCCTCTGCTTACCGAAGACCTGTATCTAATTCAAATCCTACATTACAGTGACGATATGCAGTGATAGTCTAAAGAAACTAAAAAGGAATGGGTATCTCTACCCTAGTGCGAAGTCCGCCCTCTGGCTCCAGAACGAATATGTTCACAGCTGCCTTTTTAACCCAAGACAGTGCTAAGAGTCTTAGGGTATTCTGTGAACAAAATCTCATCCAGTCTATGACCTTCCAAGACAGAACGTCTGGATTACCACTGTGGTACAGCAACCAAGAGTGTCTCTTTATTCTGGGACAAGCAACAGCAAGCCATTATTTACTTTATTCAACTATGGCCTTGGTCCGCAAGAACTCTCTTTGTCATTAGTCCTTCAAGCATTAGGTTAATGGCATCTTCTGCAAGGAGGCTTCTCAAAGGACAACTGCATATGGGGACTCTAGCAATGGTCAATAGAAATTATGTGTGGCCCAGAGACAGGGTGTCAGAACTTGGAATCTCTGTCATCCTTGCATTCAAAATAGGCATGGAGTGTGGTGGCTGGATAATGACATCCAAACAGCAACCTCTAGAAGGTCTGTCAGAGAAGTCACATGGGCCTGACAGATGCCTCAGACATCGCTTGGGGCTTCAAGGAATTGGAAGACAACACAAAGATCAGTGGGTACTTCAACAAACAGCATCTACATAAAGTCAACATGAAAGAGAGGGACTGGGATTTATGGGCATTAACCAGCAACAAACTAAAACAGGCAATTCACAGTGGTTGAGCAGGCAACCAAACACAACTTATTTGTGGCTCATCAACAAGAAAGTGGAATACAAACTACCCTTTGTGCAGGCAAGCAAATCTTCAACTTTTATCATACCATTCTGCTGACAACAGGATCCAAAACACCAGCTGCTCTCCTTCACACCAGCAGAGGTGTAGTTCTGTCTGATCAAGTTCCTCTCAAACAGCTGGAAAAGTGCTTCATCTTATTGAAACAGACAAAGTCTTCCTGCTTCCAAAGGTCCACCGATCTGTCGAAGTCCACTAAAAGAGGAAGCTGCCAAAGTTTTGCAGCCACCTTTGATTCTGTCTCCTCCTCTGAGGAAGGTGCAGCTCAGGCCAGAATGCACAAGCCAAGTATGCGCAACCATGGCTGGAAGTTTCCCTGAGCCACCTGTTCTAAAGGTCAAGAGGCGCTCAGCAAGGAACAGCATGGCACTCTCAGATTGGCCCACACCCTGGCACCTCAGAGAGAGGAGTCTAGTATGTTATTATCCACACCTTTCATCTGACAGCAGGACTGTATGCTCAGAGAGACGCAGTTTTGTATCTCAATGCATGGAGGAGTTTTTGATTGAGGTACAGTGGGCATATTCTCCTTTGAGAGAAGTTTATCTCAAGCTCCTCAAGTTTTTATCTTCCATGAAGTGGAATGGAGAAGATTTCTCAGCCGGTTGCAGTGAGGCAAAACCAAGGTTTTCGCATTATTTTGGATTGCAATTTCCTCAATGGATTAAGTTGGAAGATTAATGCAAGTTTCCATTCCATTTTGTTATTGATTCAAGATTTGTCCTTCTTCTGGGAAGATTGTTGTGAGGGGCTCTTCACAATCTTTTGAAATTATTGTCTAATTGTTTAAGCTTTGATCCTTTTAACTTGCAATTTCAGAGGGGAACCTTCATAAGACCCCCAATGTAGTTACCTACTCCTTCTTGCATCCCAATTTTCTGTTGGTTTTAAGTGGCACTTTCATAAGAAGGGTGTTTCTTTCAGTGGCTTTTATTTGAGCCCTTTCTTGATGCTTGTTTCTGTTACCTCTTGCAAGAAGGGTTTCTTTAAATTGGACATTTTTAAAAGTATTTTCCTTTATGCTTAGCATTATAAGGGAGGGTATAATGCAATACTACTTTCTCGTTTGTTTGTTTTGGGTTTCTAGTGTGGCTTCCTCTGTTGGGCTAATTCATTTGCCTACTTATGCAGATTTACTTTTTGGTTGTCTATAAAAGATTTCAAATTCCTTTAATGTCAGCCTCATTTTTGCCTTATTTGCCACTTTTTAAGGATTTCAGGGGGTGGCAATTACCACCTATTTCTTTTGCTTTAGTTCTCAGCTAGTTGGGATTACAGCTGCTTATTTCAGGCTCCTCTCCTTGGCATTTTTTCTTTTTGTTTTACCCATCATTTATTTTTTTGCACAGCTTTTTGGAGGCTCACCATGATTTGGCTAAGGCATTTTCCCGCTTACCTTCATCATTTGGCTAGGTTAATATTTTTTATTACTCCTAGTTGGAGTTCAGTGCATACTTCTGTAGCATTTTTATGATCACACCTACTCATAATAATCTAGGCCTCCCACACTTGGAGTCCAGTGCATGTGCAGCAATGTCGTTTCTTTATGATTTGCCAGCCTTGTTTGGTTTATATTTGTAGATCTACCAGGGTTATGTTGCAGTGTTTCATTTGGGCCTTTGCCACAGCCAGTTCTACTACCTACTATGGGCCTTGAGTTTCTGTAAGATATTATATGCTGTCCAATATACCTAAAGCCTTCCTCTGTGTTATCATTGGTGGTGTGAGTTACTGTTGGTATTTGCATTTGGGACTTGTTACCGGCCGGCTGGACAGCTGATCATATAAATGGTGAGACTAGGGCAATGGTTATTCATAAAGCGCCCAGTATTTTTAGTATTAACTGTACTTTTCCCTTCGGAACAATTTCTCCTTTTTACCAAAGTTAGCTTAGCTACCAAAACAAATGTAAATAAAAACATTAATCTGCCAGTTTTCTTCCCAAAATTTTCTAACAAAGGAGAAAATATAGTACATTTATTGGATGTTCATAAGAAGCTTTGATTTTACATTTGCTGTACAAAGTCATTCAGAAAGTCTGATCAACTTTTTGTGTCTTTTGCAACAAATAAATTGAGTCAAGGAGTTTCTAAAGTCACCTTATCCAGGTAGTTGCCTGCTTGCATAGCTCATGAATACAAAGAAAAAGGTCTCCCTTTGACAAAGTCTGTCAAAGCCCACTTCATCTAGGTCTGGCAACCTGTACAGCATTCTTTTCTAGGGCATCTGTTGATGACATTTTTGTCTGCAGCCACTTGGTTTAACATTCATACCTTCATATCCCATTATAAATTGGATTAACTTTCCAGAGGCAGGTCAGCGTTTAGTTCAGCCATCTTCAGAATATCATTCCATGAATTCACCCAAGGTTTATACTAGCTGGAGACCTGTCCCATCCATTGAGGAATGGACAGAAAAGACATCAAATATGAAAGTTATGTACTTACAATAACGATAAATATGTGCTGTCTGCTTCTGCCCTTTTTCAACCCCCCCCACCTATACCCTGGCCTAGTTGTGGAAGTCATTGTTCCTTTATCTTGGTTGACTGGCCTATTCTAAGGTTCTTCAAGTATACTTTTCTGCTTCAGAACAGGTTCTGAGCATTCATAATCTATTGGATAGTCTTTTATACCGTTGTTGTTGCTTGTTACAAGATGCATAATTTTTTTCTCTCTGGCAAATTCGATCTGAGGTAATATTGGGCTTTACTGGGGTTTATGGGTAAAGGAAGGAGCCTGATCTTGGGATCCAAAGTCTTGAGTTGGATTTGTATTTAGATCCAAAGACCCATCTGTCAAGGAAGAATGGGAGCAGACAACATAGAAATATCATTATGGTAAGTACATAACTTTTATGTTTCCTCTGCCACAACACCTTCTAAAAGTCGTCCTGAATTCTTTTACTATTCTTTTTCTCTAACATCTGTGTCCAAGGCTATTACTACATATGTGATGACACATTTTGTCTGGATTTATCTGTCAGAAGTTTTCTAGATGTTAATTCTCATTTTTTAATTCTTCTTGGGTTCTGGTCTTTCTGTCTGGCCCTAAATACCATTTTACAGGGAAGCAGTTTTTTTAAAAAACAGAGGGTTGGTGTTTCAGGAGGGTTTCAGATGGCACCAGAAATCTTTTACATACTTTTTCTAGATATGTTTCTGGTCCAAAAAATGGATGCTTCTTAAAGACCGGTTCTTGTCCTACCCTTTCTCAACCTGTTTGTGAAAGTGACACATTTTTGTTGATTTTATGCAATCTGTTCTCTTCTTTTCCCTCCTCTTTGGATTTTGCTAACTCTGGATGTGAAGAATATTCTTTTAGAGCAACATTCAGTGATATTCTGGTTGCAAAGGACCTGGACAGACCTTCATCAATAGAATTTAAACAGTAGGTCTTCAGGAGCTGAGCCATTTGTGGAGAAAACCTCATATAGATCTGTTTGCTTCCTTTCAAAACAATTTGACAAATCTGCAGCAGGACTCCTAGCTAGCAGGCCTGGATATCAGATACAGGAATATTCATGTTCCCCTTTCCACCTTTTCCACCAATTTCTAGGATCATTCAGAAGTTGCAGAAGGACTCTCCAAAGATCATTCTGGCAACTGCCTTCTGGCCTAAGCTTCAGTAGTTCTCCCTTATGGAATTGGCCAAGGACAATTGCCACAAGCTTTCTCACAGATTGGATCGAGTCACAAGATTGAGGGAGTTTGATAAATCCCAGTTTTGAAAACCTATAATCACTGCCTTGATGATTCATCTTTAATTTTTTTAGGCATCTCATCTCTGAGGACATGTAGCAGGTACTAAAGGAGGCAGTGAACTCTGCTACTCGTAAATCTTATGTTATTTGCTGAAAAGGATGTACTAGTTGGTGTCACAGTTATAACCAGGGCCCTTTCTGTTCGGCTATATTTGTGTGAGTTACTAACCTCTGGCTTGGCTTTCTCTTTCAGCAAGGTGTATTTGGCAGCCATTTCAGCAAGTCTTCCTAAGGATCCTCCTCCTTTCTTCTTAGACTTTGTCCAAGTTGTCCTGGAAAGAGATTTTGTATATATAAGACCATCCTGGAAACAGGTGGCATCTTGTTAGCATTTAACATGATGCTAAACATGTTAAATCTGTCTTCATTTGAACCAGCTCATCTGGCTATTTTATGGTTCTTAATTTTGAAGATTGTTTCCCTCTTTGCTGTGATATCAGCAAGAAATCAGCCGAGTTGCAGACTATCATTGTTGGTGAAACCTGTTTCATTTTCCTTACAGACAAGATTATTTCTTCAACAAATCCCCCAATCACACCATTACTGGTTTCAGGGTTTACTGAGAATCTAGCTGTCTACCTTCTTGTATTGTTTCTTGAGCTTCAAACCAGGAAGAAAGGATTATACATGCTCTGGACATGGGACGTGCATATGCAGCTTGGGTATTTTCTTGTCAGAACTTAGTCCCTTAGGAAAGCTTTACAGCTGTGTACTTCTTACAATGGGACACAAATAGGACAACCCACACGAAGTCAGGAAATTACAAGTTGGTTGCAGCTTGCTATTTTTCCTTGTTGTTCCTGCCATGATAAAGCATTTCCAGGCAGGATCAAGGGACATACTATACTTATTTATTTTGATGGCATAGTAGAAAAGGGTGGACTCTAGAATCTTTCAAGAGGTACAGTGTAGGTCCTTGGTTTGTACATCTACAAAGCATTAGTTGCTGGAGTCCTTCTCCTGGTTCAGTGTAAAGTTGTTTGGGACCATTTACCAAGGGTTCCTGAACTCTATCTTTCCTCCTTGCAGGTTAGAGTAGCTTAGGCTACTGTAGCAATGATACTGAGGAACATTGTACAGTTTTGTAAGTTGCACTTACCACGGCAATAGATGCTTGAAATCATCTTTTCGTATACAGTTATGTTGTGGGATAAAGTTAGGTGCTATTAATTTATCTTAATTTTTTCAGCACAGTCGGCTTTTTCCCCTTCTGGGGAGTAAGAAAGTCGTGATGTACTTTTCATGCTTAGCCTGCTGTTTTCTCCCACTGGAGCTCAAGCTACAGCACCATGGGCACAAGGTTGGAGAGGAACCAGTGGCTTGATGACTGGCCAACAGTTTTATCCTGGGCAGGATATGACCGATACAGGTTAGGCCATTGCAACATTGATGGCCTTGAACATCTACTGCCACGGTAAGTGTACCTTATGCAATTGTACTTTACTATCCATCACATAAAAATGTCAAATACAGCAGTACAATGTCAGTCTGTATCAATTATTAAAATGCACCTCTAATCAGATTGCAAAAAAAATCCTGTATGCAGGCTATGTTTATTTTTAGTGCATTCTTGTATTGACTGCATTAATCTCACTTAGCTTGTGGCCTATTTTCAGGGAATACCTGACCCAAGGTGGTATTTTATGGGGGGGGGGGGGTTGACTAGGACACTAGGAAAATTTCCCAGGATCTTCTCATAGTAAGTGCCATCTTTAGCATCCACTGAACCTACCATCAACTGAGGCAGACTGGACCTCAGTTTATTGTGTCATCTGAAGCATGTTACTTCAGGAGTGCCATGTTAATAATGAAGTGTATCCAGGCAACTGGGACGTGAATAGAACTTACAGCTTTCTGATCTTCCAGGTATTGACAGTGTGTGTGTGAAAACTGCTATGCCACTGAATAGAATCACTATAGAAGGCAATCTGGCAAATAGGTTGTCATTTAAGCACTAAAAAGCCAACATCTTTGGACTTAAGAAGTGCCTGTGTTAGTCTTGACAGAAGGAAAGATGTCTTAAGTGACTCCACAAAGAGTGTCATTACAAGACTGTTATGGTACTTGGAAGGGTTGACAGTGGCGGTCTTACAGAAGGCCCTGTCACCGCCTTTACTTTAGGAAGCCACAGGAAGATTTAAACTCCCTTTTACAAGTATGTCATGAAACTGGATAAGAGACGTGTGGAAGATTATTTGATGCTTTTTGTTTACAGGTTTAACTACAATCAGTTTAGCATATTTTACAATATTTTGTAGCTGTAGGATGACAGTGTACTACAAAGATATTCCTGCAGGAAATGCTGTCACCCATTGCCCAGTTGTCAATCACTTGTTTGTTTAGCTGTGAATTAATATGATAGATGAAAGCACCTTTCTCAGGTTGCAGGCACCAGTGAGTGGATATTGCTCTTTGGGTCTATATTATAACATCGAAAACTACAAAATTCGAATGTTATAATATCAAACCAGTTTTGTCGAACGCTGAAAACAGCGAAGGTGCAGGACACCGAATTCTTTCCCAGGGAAATAATTCGGTGGGCCGTTGCTGTGGTTTCGCTGTTTTCAGCGTTCGATATGTTGGAACGTTACAGGTCGGATTCAGGTAAGTGTGCGATTGTGTGCAGGTTAGGGTTAGAGGGCGGGTTAGGTGATTTAGGGTTAGGGAGCGGGTCAGGTAAGTGTGCGGTTGTGTGTAGGTTAGGGTTGGGGGTGGGTTAGGTGAGTTAGGGTTAGGGCGCGGGTGAGGTGAGTGTGCGATAGTGACGGACCTTAGGGTTAGGGTTGGGTTAAGGTAAGTGGATAGCTAGTAGTGTATGTAAAGTTTAGTTTAGGTGTAGGATTTTAAGTGTATGTGTGTGGATTGCTGTTTTTTGTGTGTGTTTGTGTTGTGTGTATGTTTCTCGGAATAGCGATTTTTTTCCCAGGGAAAAAATTCGCTATTCTGACTGTTCGATGTTTGCAGATTTCGATGTTTAGGGTTCTATATTATAACATTCCATCTTTGTAGTTTTCAATGTTATAATATAGACCCATTGCTCTTCATTCATGTTAGGATCTTTGCATAAAACCTTCTCAGATACTTGTTTGTTTCAGGAAAGACACAGTGAACTAGCTCAGAGTAGCAATTTGCAAGGGGTAAATCTGTAGTGCAAATGGCAACCATCGTGTTTCTCTGTGACATACTTGTGAATTAGAAACAGTCTCACATCAGTCAGCGGATGCCAAGTGTTCCACACTTTCAACATGATTGGTTCACAGAAGTGCAGTGCTGTATACTGTTAATTTCAGTGGTATACTGAGAGTTTCTGATATGACTAGAACTTGGGAGTTTTGGTAGACTGCCTAATGAGAAACACAGGAGAGTGGCACTATGTACTGCACTTTAAAATTATGTGTGATAAAGCCCTGGAAGAACATCCCTTCATTAGGGAACAGAACAATGCAGCACTGAAGATCCTACACAGAAATGGCAGATTAAGTATTTGGTGGGGGGGGGGGATGTCCAGCAGACAGTAATACAGTCAGTGCTGCAGCACCATGTGGCACTATATTACAGCAGTTCACTTTCACCAGGATCTCACAAAAAGCTACACATTGCTTGGGGCACACAACATTGCAGCACTCGTACCGTAAAGCAGCACACTAGATGCTTCAGACACAGCTGCACATTATATCAGTGTACCAGGTTATACTTCACTGTATTGGGAGCAAAGGAGAAAAGCTGTAACACAGTATGTACAACAAATCATTGCTATATACCCTGAGTCTGCAACACTAGCAGGATCTGTAATTGTTCATGCACAAGACCACTCCTGCTAGTGTACTTTAATTGTGATGTAATGTAGCTTCAGCAGCTAGTCCTTGCATTGTCTAGCTCTGTTAGTTGTTGTTGTTGTTGGTCTTTCGGCTTTTTCCTGGTTAGGGGTCACCACAGCGGAACTCCGGTCCGCTAATGATTGGCAGTAGATTTTCACGAACACCAAGGAGCCAGCTCGACGTTCAACCTTCAACAAAGGCACGCCCATTTACGCATATCTTTTGAACGCCCACCCAACCGCGGGGAGGACATGCAGACTCCACACAAAAGGCACTCCCCACACTTATGCAGTATAATAATTTATTTACATAAGTACAGTGTAGGAAGTGTAAACTTGGCTTATAGTTTCATATCATGTCTGCAGCAACACTGGTGCACCTCTGTCAATTAAGTTGCCCTTTTACCTGGATTTTTCCATGCACTGACATAAAATATTTTTTAGTGATCTTCGATTTATGCAAAACCATTACTGCGCAAGAAGATAATCATTTTTGGTGCTTTTTCTGCAAGAGCTATTAGCTTTGCCAGTACAACTTAACATCAGGTTTTCATTACTAATGTATTTTGTTTGAATATTTTTGTTAGATAGGTTGCACTCTCAATGATTTATTCTGAAAATGCAGTAATTTTACTTGTCAATTGCTTGTCTGCTAATGAGAGTGAAAAATTAAAAAGTCGTTTTGCTTTTGAATTTGTGATACTTGACAGCAGGAAGAGAAGAACATGGTTACCGTTTCAGATAATATTCTGTCTTAGCCATGATTACACATCCTCCAGGTTTTGCAGAGATTACTGAAGAGAATTGTTTAGTATATCAGAAGTGTTTGCTAAATGTGGTGCCAGCCTATAAAAAGTCTTTTTTTCACTTGTTTTCTAATTGCAGTCAGGAAACCGTAAGCCTGAATGATTCTATACAGTGATGTACTTAAAGCAAGTTTGTGATAACAAGGCTAATCTGTAAAATGAATACCATAAATTATTATGAGCTACTTGGATGGAGACTCTGTATATCCAGCCTGTGCTGCTCCAGAAGGCCTGTGGTGGCATACCTCTCAACTGTACAGATTTTTGCAGAATGTCCAGATTTTTGCATCATATTTTTGGTCTGTACCTCATAAAACTTATCGTTTTCTGGAAAATCAGTGAAGATTGAAGTCACTAAGTAATAGTAAATAATGACAGACATTTGAGTTTTGGACTTCATATCCTTCAGAAAATACATAATAATGCAAACCCTGCTATTCTAGCAACTTTCTATGTTTATAGGAGTAACATTTAAATTCTGTCCCTATTTTGGGGCCTTTGTCCCCACATTCTGTCTGGCTTTGTCCAGATTTCTTGCACTGAGAAGATGAAAGGTATGGTTGCTGCTTAGGACTTTTGAAATGAAATTTGAGTAATCTAAAATAGGCAGAAGTCAGAAATAGTTGTGTACATTTCTTGGCATACTCTTAACTAGAGTCAGTGACATTTTCATTTTTTCAACCAAATTGTCTGACATTATTAGGGAGTTAGGGGAAATACTTTCATTCTGTGCCTTCGCATTTATTTGCATGCTGTAGCTTATTGGAATCCTTTGAATGGAACAAATGGTGGTGTCACTTTGTAAAGCAGGACATGAAAAATATCTTGTCAGCTGATAAGCTTTCCTTCCACAAAGTTGCCACTACATTCCATAACTCTGATGTCTAGTCCTGTGCAGCAGAGACTGAAATATCTCGATCTACATTCTTCTATTCAGCTCCATTACTCTCTGCCTCTCTCTCTCTGTCATACACACACACACACACACACGCTGCTAATTTGAACAGGATAGATACTGAATTAATTTGCATTTAAGAGAAACTGCTACTATATAAGCCCGGCAAATACTGTTCAACAGAAGGGGTTAACACTTTTTTGGAACATTCTTGGATTAGGTATATAAATACAACAGTTTGAGGGGCAGTAACAGCAGGTAAACCTGACAAGTTCCACAAATGCAAAATGCATGCAGCTTCAAAAAGTTGTTGCTCAGATTTTGTTTCATCTGAAGATGGTGCGTTTGAGGCTTTTGCACCACCTGGCTGTGTTCAAGCAGAACTACTAGTAGTATCAGAACACAGGAAGCAGAGTTCTTCAGGCATGCTTTCTTGCTGCAGAATATTGCATTTTTCATGCTTTGAGACCAAATGTTTTTCTACCAAAAGATGTATAGATATGTGAGATGCTGGATAAGCGAAAGTTTATGAACCCCCATATATCTCAATGATTAGCTAAGCAAAATTAATTGGAAACCTTAGTTGACTAAGATAATATGCTTCTAAAACACTATGTACTCTCTTGTTTCATTTTCAAGACTTTTTAGTGGATATTATGTGGATTTAATAAACTCGGTTGCATTTGATTGCAGTTTTCATGTTATCTCTGAAAACACACTTTTGTTTAGTGTGCTTGTCTGGTTAGCAAAGTCATGAGTAACGCATACCTATGTGCTAAGCTGTAAAGAAAGATAAGCAAATATGGTCTGTCAGGACTTTAGCCATTTTGACATAGCATAGCACTGGAGAAACAAATGTATGAATGTGTGTCTGTGTGCGTGTCTCTGTGTGTGCATGTGGTTCTCCTTACTAAATTTGACTATGCAAATACTGACAGATCACACATTGTTGGAATGAAAATGTCGAGCACTGGTAGTTTTCTCCTTATTTATACTCAGTTTTGGGAAAGATATCCTTTTGCATAAAGCTGTGAGACCTTAAAGTGAAAAAAAAAACAGCATGAAAATTGAATTGTGGAGCTGTGGGGTACTGAGGAGGGTATACCCACCTGAATTTTTTTTCTGTACTTCATCTTCTTTTTACTGATTCGTTTAGTTGGTGATTATTTCACTGACTTTAAACAGTGGGATACATAAATGAGTCTGTTTATGTAACAGAAAAAAAAAAAAAAGATTAATGAAATAGACAGTGCCCTGTGATGGAGTAAGACACTGAGAGTGATAATAACTGTTTTTTGAAGGAACAGGATAGGGGAGTCGATACTGATGTGTCGTAGGATAGGTATTTTCATTAATTTTTGTTGTTTTTATAACTGACATTACTGACTACATTAGAGGAACTATGCACATCTTTCTCCCAGAAATAAAAATCTGTAACTTGTGTGCTACTTAATGAAGGGTAGATATGATGGAAATCTATTTAGGAAAACTTTTAAAAATGGTTTGCATGGTGACAGCTACATTTATGTGCAAAAAAAGTATAAGGCTGTACATTTCAGGCTATAGAACATTAATGCTGTATATATGATACTCAGAAAATGCAGTCAGCAAGAAAATGGACATTGAAATCACGTTATCTGGTGACAAAAGTGTGCACATCCAAATAGCCACTGAAAATGTGCAGGTGTCTTGAGGAGGAAAACCAGAACAGCATGAGGATTATAACAGCCATTTTTTTGTTTCTTTACTGGCTAAGTCTACTAGGCCCAGCTGTCTCTTTATTATGGAAGTAGAGAGCGAGGGAAACAAATCCTAGCTTACAGATGAAGAGCTCATACTCATAACCTGGTATGTTATCTGCCAGACCAACGTAAATAAAGATTTTAGAAGCAGTGCATACTTGGTTTAATTTAGGTATTTATTTGTTATGTAGATGGGTAGACTAACCTATATGGATAGTTTCAGCCATGTCCCAGACATACAGAGAGTCATTAGTCATGGCAACATACCCTGAAATGCTAAGCAATGACAATTCAAGATAGGCAAGTAAAAATTTTTTTTGGGGGGGGCAATGTTTATTATGGAAGAAACATACAATGTTCTGTAGTCCTATCTCGCCTTCATTCTTACATTTGGGTTCGGAGCCGAACCTCAGCTCCAACTCGGCAATTCTCTAGCTCAAAGTCTTCTAGTTGGCTTATGGCAAGGAGGTATCCCATCATGCACCGCTGACATATCCCAGATCCCGTTTGCCGCTCGTTGAGCTCAGATGTGCTTCTTCTTGGCCGTGGCTAAGTGAAATATTTTTTCTACTTGTTATTCAATTTATAACTTAAAAAAAAGTTGTATTCAGCCTACTTAGTGATCGTTTATAGTCAAGTGTTTGTTTAAGACCTTGTGTGGCATTGTTTGCTCTGTTTTCTGATGTTTTTTGATTGGCCATTCTACCGTAGGCCCGTTGTTGTGTATCCTTGCATCACTGTTAGTTTTACTTCCTTTTGAGGCTTTGCGTAATTGTTGTTTCTTTTTCTAAGCTATTTTCACCAAGGGCTAGGCCTGTTTAAGTTAGAGGACCTAGTCCTCGGTTCTGTTGCTCGTGTTCTTCTTTCCAGGGCTAGGCCAGTTTAAGTTAGAGGACCTAGTCCTCTGTCTGACTTTGTTTCCTCAGGGCTAACCGTTTAATTTAGAGGTAGTCCCCGTTTTCCCTTTCTGTTTCTGACATTGGTATTTGTGATGTGGTTTCAAATATGTCTAAAGACACGAAGGACCACAAGCCTTCTGACTTTAAAAAATGTACCAAGTGTCCCAAAAAAATGTCCCTGACAGATGGGCATACTATTTGCGTATACTGCTTAGATGCTATTCACCTTCAAGAATCTTGCTCCTTTTGCCATGCTTTTAGCCCTAGAGTCCTTCAAGAGAGAAAGAACAAACTCATTTTGAAAGGCCTCTTAAAGCATTCTTTCGGGGATGAATTGGCTTCTTCTTCCTCCTTTAGTTCTAAGTCACCATCTTCTAAAAAAGACAAAAGTAAAACTACAAAAAGGCGGTCTCCCATTCACTCGGTGTCGTTGGAGCCGCCAGAGAAAATTGCCAAATCAACTACTTCCTCTTCGGCTCCACTGGTTTCGGTGCCGACAGAGGTTATTGATGTGGAACAATCAGTTTAGGTTCCAAGGGTTACAGAGCCGATAACTAAGTCTGTGTCTCGGAGCCGGTCACCTGAACTTCGTCTGGTCTCTCTGACACTCAGATCGCCTATTTTTCAGTGGTCTAGGTCCCCCACTTTATCCTCCAGGTCCTCTAAGAGCCTTTCTGATGAGGACATTGAGAGAGTGGGGCGCAGACTCCTCAAGACATCGGCGCTGGCAGATTTACTTTTGGCTCCATCCCAGTTGGTTCCGGAGCCTAATGAGCCCGTACACCCTGTCACTGTTCCTCCTCCGAGCCACTCCGGCACATCAGAGCCAAAGATGTTGGTGCCACTTGCTTTGGAAAGGTCTGTTCCAGCTACCTCGGTTGGTCTCTCGATTCTGATATCCACTCCGACCCCTTCGAAGCAGTCGAGCCAGAGGGGGACGCTTGGACCCAAACTTCTTCACTTCTGAGATTACCTCTCGGTGCTTCTACTCGGGTGAGTTTGGACCCCATGTCTGTCTTGGAGCCTTCAGAGCAGGGGGGATCCTCGCTGCCTGGAGGGTCGGCCTTTGAGGTGATGAGGAGTGTTCTGTCCAAGTCTTCAGTTCCAACTAGGGGCACCAACACTCTTCCCCCTAAAGTGTTGACCTCAGTCTCAGCACCTTCTCCCATCCAACACAGCAGAGACTCACAGCCTCAGGAACCCTCCATGAGTGGCCCTCGGTCTTCTGAGATCTCCTCAGAATATCCTTCTAAGGAGCCCCTCGGAAGAAAACTTGTAAGAGGAAGCATGTTGACTTCCCCGACGAGTCCATTACATCAAACACTGACCTTGAGGAGTCAGAAGGGTCCCCCAAATTGTCCTCTGATATCTCCTTTGCAGATATCCTTGAGATCATGAAACAGAGAGGTGGCTGGCCCACCACCTCCCCTTCTGATGAGGAGTCAGTGTACCTGAAGTCTTTCAGGACTCAACTTTCCGTCACCAAAAAGGAACTTGCTGAAACCTCCTACATTGTCCATCCACCGAACAAGGAGTCTCAAACGATGGATAGGTTTGGGAAGCTTATCTTTTCTTCAGCGGCTTTTACACTCAGATCGCTGAACTACCTGTCTCATTTCACTAGGTTCCAGAGAGATCTCCTGAAAGAGCTGGGAGATACTCTCCAAGGTAACGTATCTGAAGTGGTATCTGATAAGCTTAATGCACAGATGTCTACCTTAAATTCTGTTGTCAACTCCTCCATGAGCTGATATCTTATGCAGTGGATGGAGCGAGTAGGGGAGCGGGTTCAGGAGTTTCTCTTAGAAGACAGTCCTGGATGCGCTTGTGTACATTTAACATTTAAGTCTACATTTAACAATGCCCACTTTGATGGATCCTCGTTGTTTGGACTTAAGGTAAAGGACACACTCACCAGGTGCGAACAGGAAGGGAAAACCCTGTCTGCCATGGGAGTCCATTTTTCCGTTCCTTCTAGACCCTGTCCCAAAGGGCAGAGGGGCGGAAAGATGTGGTTCAAGAAGTTGCAGAGGTTTTTCCAGGATGCACAGGGAGATTCCTTCTCCAGAGGCAGAGGAGGAGGAAATAACAGTAGACGTTGCCGTAGAGGCACGGGAGGCATGCAGAACCAGGGAGACCATGATTCCTTTCATGGTTGTCCCTGTCAGTGTTCCTGAAAGGAGGCCCGAATGTGCATCTCTGGAGCCAGTTGGGGGACGTATATCCTTATACCTAGAAGCCTGGTGCGATATCACTCAAGACAAGTGGGTACGAAGGATAATTACCAGAGGATACTGTATTCTCTTCTCTTACCCCCCTACTCGGATCAGAAGAATCCCGGATGTTCCACCCAATTACAGGGGTTCAGCAACTCTAGAAATTCAAAAGTTGCTCAAAAAGAGAGTCATCCAACCCGTCCCTGCAGACCAAGTAGGATTAGAGACTTACTCCAGGTTCTTTTTGGTGCCAAAATGAACAGGGGACTTGAGACCCATCTTGGATCTCAGCAAGTTGAACTAATCTGTGGAGAAGTCCAAGTTCTGAATGGTCACGTTACAGTCGATACTCCCGTTGTTAGGGAAAGACATTTGGATGTGCTCCACAGATCTCCAAAATGCATACTACCACATCAAAATGGACAGAGCATCAAGGAATCACTTGCACTTCTGGCTGGGAGGCCAGTCATTACCAGTTTTGTACCCTGCCCTTTGGTCTCACTACAGCCCCCAGGGTGTTTACCAAATGCATGGCAGTGGTAACTGCTCACTTGAGACGCCTTGGATTCCAAGTGTTTCTGTACCTGGATGACTGGCTCCTGACTGCCACCACCAGGCATGTACTACTACAGGCCAGGGACGCCACCGTTATGTCTTGCTTGCAGCTAGGAATTAAAATAAACTGGCAAAAATCTGCATTGTCGCCATCTCAGCATGTGAATTTCATTGGCACCAAAATAAATACCGCCACAATGAGGGCTTACCTCCCCGTAGAGAGAGTCCAGAATCTCAGGCAACAAATTTGGAGTCTACTTCCACAGCGGAAGGCAAAAGCAAAGATGGTACTCAAATCATTAGGGACAATAGCCTCTATGATAACTTTAGTCCCATTAGCCAGACTGCACATGAGGGTTCTGCAGTGGCTACTTTTTGCCCAGTGGTCACTGCAGCAACTACCTCTTTCTCACCCTATCCTGATAACAGAATTGTGCAAACAGGATCTTCGCTGGTGGACCCAGTCCAGCCATCTGACCACAGGCAGACCATTTGTTCCATCTCCCCCTGTCGAAACCTTGACCACAGATGCCTCCCAGATAGGGTGGGGGGGGCATTACCTAGGGAGAACAGTCCAAGGCATGTGGCAGGAACACAGAGCTCATTTGCATATCAATGTCTTGGAGATGAGAGCAGTGCTTTTGGCGTTGCAAGCACTTCACAGCTTTCTCCCTCTAGGGATGATTGTGATCCACTCGGACAATATGTCAGTGGTATGGTACATAAACAACAAGGAGTGACCAAATCTTATCCCCTTTGCAGAAAGGCCCTTTGAGTGTGGGAGTGGGCATTGTCTTCCCAATGTTTTCTGGTCGCAATGCACATTCCGACGAAAACCAACGTGATAACTGACAGGCTCAGCAGAGCGATTCTGATATCTCATGAGTGGTCTCTGAATCCACACATTGCGGAACAGATTTTTTGCAGATGGAGTCAGCCTTGCTGCAATCTCTTCGCCACCCCTCTGAATGCCAAATGCAGCAACTACTTCACCCTGATTCCCCCGAAGGGGGAGACACCCAGAAATGCACTCATTCACGATTGGCCCTCGGGACTTCTCTATGCCTTCCCACCTTTTCCCCTGGTATCAAAGGTAATTCAGAAAGCAAAATCCTTAGGAAGCAAGATGATCCTCATTGCTCTTACTGGCCTCATCAGATTTGGTTCCCCTTCCTCAGGCAACACAGGGGTGTTCCATCTCTCTCTCCACACCCTCAATTTGACAGCGTGGCTGCTCCAATTCCATCCCTAGTCAGGCCACGTGACTTTTCTCCTGATGTTGTACATATTCTAACATCTTCTCACAAACCTTCAACTAGGAAGATCTACGTCAGTAAGTGGAAAAGGTTTTCCTTCTGGGCTCATGACAGAAACCTCGATCCTTATACAGCCCCAATCTCTGTGATTTTGGAGTTTCTTACACAACTCTTCCATTAAGGTTTAGCCGCTGCCACTATTAAGGTTCAGCTGGTGGCTATTTCTACCTTTCATTTGTCTAATGATCCTAACCTTATGGCACATAGATTGTGTAGAGCTTTCCTTAAATGGGGCCACATTATTACTTCCCCCCCATTATGGACCCTGTGGCACCCTGAGATTTGAATTTTGTACTTCAAAAACTTACTTCGCATCCCTTTGAACCTTCAGCAACTTGTGACCTCAAATTCCTTTCATGGAAAACCATATTTTTAGTGGTCATTACATCGGCAAAGAGGGTCTCAGAACTGCAAGCCCTCTCTATTAAGCCTCTTTATTTGGTATTTCACAGATACAGGGTTTCTTTACGGCAGTGGCAGCTGGTGACTTCAAATCAAAGGGGGGCTGCAGGAGACAGCTGAATGGGTGGGGCCAATGAGGGGGGAGTGTGGCCAACTAGAAAGGGTGGAGCTATACTCAAAACCACAAAAACTGGGACTTTAAATATGCTGCCCTGGATGCCAAACCTTCATTATGAGAGTCTAATCAAGACAAAATGAAGTGGAGAACAAAAAAAAAGCATTTCAATGCATTGGCTACATGACAGCTTACTTAATATCTAGATGGAAACAAAAAGGTTGTGAGGCATGAAAAAAACAATTACTTTTTAAATACATTACCTCAATGCCAGTCAAAATCAAGTATAAAAAACAAGCAGCACTCAACTCAAACCACTCCACTTCTCCTTGCACTGCAGTTCTAATTATTATTTATATTCAGCTTTATAAAAGCAACATGCCGTCAACAACATGTATTTTCTGAATAATAAGAAGCATAAATCAACAGTATAAAATATCATGGAAAACCAGGACATTCTGCAAAATCAAAGATAGATGAAAAGTCACTAATTGTGTCTACCTTGGATAGGGGGATACTATATCTGCACACTTATACTGCATAACTGCTCCTTGCCTTGCTTGGACACATCCAAAGTCACTACATGGGGGAGTGGGGTACAAGTATGTCACAATTTGAAATGTCTCTGTCTGACGGTTATGGCCCTGACACATTTGTCATACTCTCAACCTCAGAGCAAAAAATCTGGACAAAGCCTTAAATAAAAGTGGAACAAAGGCCCAATAAGGACAATTTTTAAATATTACTCTTACAGCTGTTGCATTGCTGCCTCACAGCAAGAGGGTCTCCCGTTCGATTCTCAGCTAGTGTGCGGGGAGTGCCTTCTGTGTGGAGTCTGCATGTCCTCCCCGTGGTCGAGTGGCCTCCAAAAGACATGCATGAATGGGTGTGCCTTCGCTGAAGGTTGGGCGTCGGGCTGGCAACTCGGCACCATAAAAATCGACTACCAGTCATTAGCGGACTGGAGTTCCGCTGTGGTGACCCCTTACTGGGAAAAGCCGAAAAGACAAACAATAACTCTTACAAACTTAAAGTTAATAAAATAGTAGATCTTGCATTAGTATGAATTTTCTGAAGGGTATGAAATCTGAAACTCAAATGTCTGTCATTATTTTCTAACTTCAATCTTTAATGATTTGCCACTAATTTGCCAGAAAACCACAATTTTATGAAAAACAGACCAAAAATGTGATATGAAAATCTACACACACACACACACACACACACACACACACACACACACACACACACACACACACACACACACACACACACACACACACGCACACACATACACACTAAATGTAGATAAAGGAATATATATGCCATTCTAAAAAACAACACATCCTGCATACTTTGGAAAAAAGGGAATATTCTGAAAAATGGAAATTTCAGACTGTGTAAATCAAGATTTTTTTGGCCAGTCTCTACATTACAAGACTCACTAATATGGGTGGTTACTGATACAGCCATTCTGTATAAGACACTCAATAAGAGCTTCAGAATCAAAACCAGAAGAAGGAAGTTGGTATGAACTGAATAAGTGTGTATTATTATGTCAGCAGATGCTGTTGTTGAGCATTTCATAGCACAATGACGTTTTGTGCACCTATGAACGAATCTGCAATGTTTTTGTCTTTAGAAATGATTGGAAGGTAATGATTCAGGCTACATACAGATCAAGGACAGCAGAGAGTCTGATATTATGCTCACCATTTTTCTGCATGAACTATATCAATTTTGCATCATTTACTTTTGGTGTCCAGTAGAGGTGGTCTGGACAGCCATAATTTCCTTTCTGGATCTACATGCCACACTCTGTGTATGCCCTGTTCTCCTTATACCACATGAACCATGGTTTGATATGGAGCTCCATGTGTCATGGAGATGAGGGTGAAGGTTTGAGCATAAATGGAGATGTAGTGGTCTGTTTCATTTCATGTTGTTTATTAAACAGAGATCTCTCATAAAAAGGCAGTGTTCTTGTCTAGAGAGATCTGCTGCATCAGAATGACCAGCTGTAATCTTTCATGTGGTTGACAAGCTGAGTAACTTGGTAAACATTATTCAGATATAAACATCTAATTGCTGTACTTAAAGAATTTTACTTACTGTCAAAAAAACAAAAAAAAAAGCAAAAACAAAAAAAAAAACAAATCTAAAATATACTTTAATTCTTTGCTATAAACTTCCATCTCCCATTTCTTAAAAAGAAATTATGTACATTTTGTTTTGGCCACTAGATGTCTGCCTAAATACACAAGAGTCAACTTGCATAACTTCTTTTCAAACCAAAAAAAAAGCACTGAAAATCTGTGTCCAGAAAATAAAAATAAGACAAATCAACATTGATTAAACTAAATGTCTATATAAAGTGCTAGCCTGTCCCATCCTGTCCTAGCAGTACCAGCAATATGTTCGGTGACCCTAACTTTACACAGTGTTCTGCTCTTGTCTGAGGCTTCCCAAGAGCAAGATGCTGTGTAAATCACCCACTCTGACTGGCAACTAATAAAATGCTGAATACTAAAAATCATAACTGAAGGCACATTAAATACATTACTTTGTACATTCAGCAGCAAGTAGGAACTTCAGAGCACCACCACGGCAGCAAAGTTGTGCAAATTCCAATAAAACGACCAAATAGAGATGAAAATAAGTGTTTATTGAAGACCAACCACTTAAAAACAAACTGTATTAAAAACAGGAACGATAAGTGCTTTTGGCTATTCAGCCTTCATCAGATCGTAAATTTAATAAATAAAACACCTCTTTAAAAAGAAGTAGTCATCCAATCAAGTTGGTAATAAAAAGTAAAGGACCAATGGTTACATTTAAAAACAATAATTTCTTATAGGGTCAAAAGTAAAACTAGTATCCAATCAAATGAGCAGGTTGAATTCCATTCAATACGAATAAAATTATAAGACAGTATAATGATGTTCGGTTAACATAAATCATCAGTATGTCTTATCCAGCTATAAAAGTAGCTAGTGTTCAGCGTTAGCCAGTTAAAAATATGTGTAAAACATATAACTGATCATGAGCACATAAAAGCATTGCTTATATCTCCAACTAAGAAAAATCACGAACTATAAATAGGCGCTATGTACTAAATCGCCTATACAAAAAACATAGAGTCTCCTGTGCTTACTAATCAGCCTATAGTATTGAGGCTTTTGGCTGAGCCACCAATAAAAAATAGACTCAACTCTTCCGATTGAGGACGCCTTCGGCACTCAATTGACATCCCATTTCTCAGCCAGAAGTTTGTGTCTTTCGGCTTTTCCTGGTTAGGGGTTGCCACAGCGGAACTCTGGTCCACTAATGATTTGCAGTAGATTTTTACATGCCGAGTTGCCAGCCCTGACGCACAACCTTCAATGAAGGTACGCCCATTCACGCATGTCTCCACACAGAAGACGCTCTAGCTGAGAATCAAACAGGACAACGTCTTACTGTGAGGCGACAACGCTACCACAGCACCACCACCGCAGTCTATTTCTCAGCCAGAAGTAATAACAAATATAATATGCTCCTTGCAAACATCATTCATGGAGGACGATAATAATTCTTTAATTAATTACATTATGTTGCCAACAGAAACAATATTTATTAGTCAACCTATGCAACCAATATAAGAAGTTTAAGCCAAGTCTTATTAGAAGGCCAATCAAGGAATGGCTAACAGCACCTAATTTGCATATCAGTTCTCAGTCAAAAGAGATGAAAATATAGCAATTAAAAAGGGGGGGTGCGGATGATCTTAAACAATACAACAATGCCAGCCTCCCCAAGTCGCACAACACCACAACTATCCAACAAAATCTTGCCTTAATACTTAGACCTGGCCGTCATCATCAGCCAACAAGTCCTGGATTTTGTTATCTGGCCGATTGTATACATTTAAGATGTCTCTTGACTAGTCTTTGGGGGCGTTCACTTTTTTAGCCCTTGTACGCTAAAGTGGCCTTCTGTAGCTACAAATGGTGTATATCTAATGCCTTTATTTTTCCATGGTCTTCCTATGAGAGATGGGCTTGTGTATGACATCTAGGACCCACTTTGAACCATCTCTAGACCTATGCGAGTTTGTTTACTAGTATTTTTTGGGGATTTTCTCTTCGGACTGTCTATCAAGTGATGCTAGATTTGATCCACATCATTGGCTGTTAATTTCATTGACTAAACGCTATAGGTTATTTAATAAACACTGAATACTATGCGCTTCTGTCAGCGATAAATCCATCATGATGTATATTTTTCATCTGAGAAATACGTAGTGTTTAACTGATTCTCAATCCTTATGTGTTTCTTTATTTCATTAGTATTGAAGATATGCACCCTGTAATATGTTGCTGGCTGATGATAACAGCCGATTTTTAATCCTAATATTAAGGTGACAGCTAGGGTTCTCTGTGAACCACTATTGGTTGACATCTTCTACCATCTTTTTTCTTATACCTATCAGAACCTCTTGGTAGCGTATACTCTTTATCGGAAAATTTTTTTCTTGGACTGACCTATCAAGTGGAGTTAAATTGGGTTCACTCCATTGGCTGCGAACTGCATTCAATTGAATGCTATAGGTCATTCCTAAAAAGGAACACCATATATATATATATATATATATATATATATATATATATATATATATATATATTTTTTTTTTATTTTTTATTAGTGAATTTACCACGATATTTATTCTCATCACAGAAATATGTAGTGCTTTTTTATGTTCTTATGTTTTTGTGTTCTTTAGATTTGCATCTATACTATATATTCACGATACTTATGACTTCTTGCAAATTATGCATGTTTGATGGCCGATGATGACGACCAGTTCTAAGTGTTAAGGTGAGATTTTGTTGAATAGTTGTGGTGTTGTGCGACTTGGGTAGGCTGTCATTGTTGTATCATTTAAGATCATCTGCGCCCCCTTTTTAATTGCTATATTTTCATCTCTTTTGACTGAGAACTGATACGCAAATTAGGTGCTGTTAGCCATTCCTTGATTGGCCTTCTAATAAGACTTAGCTTAAACTTCTTATACTGGTTGCATAGGTTGACTAATAAATATTGTTTTTGTTGGTGACATAATGTAATTAATTAAAGAATTATTATTGTCCTTCATGAATGATGTTTGCAAGGAGCATATTATATTTGTTATTACTTCTGGCTGAGAAATGGGATGTCAATTGAGTGCCGAAGGCGTCCTCAATCGGAAGAGTTGAGTCTATTTTTTATTGGTGGCTCATCCAAAAGCCTCAATACTATAGGCTGATTAGTAAGCACAGGAGACTCTATGTTTTTTGTATAGGCGATTTAGTACATAGCGCCTATTTATAGTTCGTGATTTTTCTTAGTTGGAGATATAAGCAATACTTTTATGTGCTCATGATCAGTTATATGTTTTACACATATTGTTAACTGGTTAACGCTGAACACTAGCTGCTTTTATAGCTGGATAAGACATACTGATGATTTATGTTAACCGAACATCATTATACTGTCTTATAATTGTATTCGTACTGAATGGAATTCAACCTGCTCATTTGATTGGATACTAGTATTACTTTTGACCCTATAATTTATTTATTTTATTTATTTATTTTATTTTACATTTGTTAACCGGGAGAAATCGGACTGGATACATGTCCATTTTCAGCAGAGGCCCGGGGAGAAAAGCTCCAAAATTATACAAATACAGACAGTTAAAAAACAGACAAGAGTCAATCAAACAATCAATTGAAGATTCTGTTGTTTACATACTAGATATAAAATGAGATTCAAGCAATACTTTATAAGGATGTGATAGAAACAAGAATAAGGTAATGACATAATATTATTAATAATAAATTCTATAGATAGTTTCATTTCAAAAAGTTCACCTGATAAAAAAGAACAAGGAGAAAAATCTTGATCATGAGGAAAGAAGTAAGCTATTCCTATGAGAAAAACTGAGGATAAAGGTCAATTATAGTAGAGATTTTTCAGGGAAGAATTCAGGAGGACATAGAGTTTTTATAAAGGAAGGGAATCCATATCAGAGCCTAGGAATTGTCAGTCAGGAGATGAGCATTGGCATAGCCAGTGCTTCTGAAAGTGGTGAAACAGTTGTTTTTTGAATTGGGGTAGAGAGGTAGTAGAAAGAATACTGGTGGGAAGAGAGTTCCAGACTTTTCCTACAGCGTTTGAAAAGAGTGCATCTCCTCCTGCGTTATAAGCTTTGACCATTTTCAAGAGTGGTCTGTTCGCGGAGCGTAGACTATTTAGATTAGAATATGGTAGGACTAATATCTGGAGTGTGGGACATTTGTCAGGGTATTTGAGTATTTTATGTACCTCAGTGAGTTGGGTAACTCTAACAAGGTTGGGGAGTTCTATCCATTTTAGGTTTTTTAGGTTGGTGCAATGATGGGTCCTATATGGAGTTCCTGCTGCAAATCTTGCTATATGATTGTATGAGCAGGATAGTTTATCTAGGATGGTTTTGTTAAGATTAGTAAATATTGTGGATGCATAAAGAAGGGTGGAGAGCAAATGTGTTCGGGCAATGGTCACTTTAGTACTTGGGGTTAGGAAGTTTTTAATTCTATATAGCGATCCTAGTTTTTTGTTTACTGTTTTGATGGTTAAGTTGATATGTATGTCGAATTTCAGTTTATTATCAATAGTGACTCCTAGTAATTTCGTGTGAGGGTCTGGGGAGATGATAGTACCATTTTGGGATGTTATAGAGAAATCAATAAGATGATTTTTGTGGGTTGGTTGAAAGAGTAATAATTTAGTTTTTTTTGGATTTAAGATTAACTGACGACCTGATAGCCAGTTTTCAACTTTGGTAAAGCAACTTTGAGTTTTAGTTAATAGTCTGTCAGGAGATATATCCGAACAAACCAGTGTAGAGTCGTCCGCGTATTGAATACAGGTGGCCTCGGGAATGGCTCTATGGAGATCATTAATGAAGACCGAGAAAAGAAGTGGACCTAATATGGACCCTTGAGGGACCCCAATGGTATTAGGTAGTAATGTGGAGAGATTATTCTGCCACAGTACTGATTGTTTCCTGCCAGAGAGGTAGGCTTTAAACCAATCTAGTGTCAAGTTATCCAGGTAGAGATTTTTTAAGGTGTCCAAGAGTAGTTGATGGTTGACCATATCAAATGCTTTTGATAGATCTAGAAAGAGGGCTGAGGACACTTTTTTGTCATTGCGATTGTGGTTTATTGTGTCTGTAAAGGAGAGAAGGGAAGTTGTGGTACTGTGTTTGGGTCTGAAACCATGCTGGGAACTGGTTAGAAGGTTGTTATGGATAAGATAGTGGAGTAGCTGTTTATGCATACATCTTTCCATAATTTTGGTTAATGGGGACATTAAAGCTATGGACCTATAGTTAGATAATTCTGTGGACGCCCCCCCTTTATGGAGTGGCATCACGTGGGATATTTTCCATAAAGTCGGTATTGTCGACTCAGAAAAAGTTCGATTGATAAGGATAGAAACCGGGTAGGCTATAACATCTGCAGCTTTTTGAAGGTATTCTGCTGGAAGTAGGTCTGCAGAGGGGGTAGATGGCTTAAGTTTTTGTAATAGGGATCTTATTGAAGATGTAGGGACACTTTTTAGGTAGAAGGTATTTAAAGGTTGTGGTAACTTATCCATAACCGGTGGGTTGTTGGTGGATAGTTGGTTGGCTAAGGTTTTGATAATGTTTGTAAAGAAAGTATTAAAGGTATTGGCTATTTCTTTGGGGTCTTTATCCATTGCTGTTTCAGGAGTCGGAGTAGACGATTTACCTGGGTGGAGAAGGTTATTCAAGCCTGCCCAGAATTTCTGAGGGTTATTTTGGTGCTTATTCTGTAACAGGCAATAAAAGTTTTTTTTGTCAGTTACTATGGCTTTTTTCGTTACATTTCTTAGTTGTTGGAATTTCGTACGGTCTAAGATGGATTTGGTTGTACGCCAGGTATTCCAAGCTTTATTTCTGAGTTTTATTTTAAGTTTAGATTCAGTTGAGAGCCAAGGGGCAGTCTTAGTTTTAGTTTTGATGAGTCTTTTGGGGGCGTGAGTATCTAGTATGGATAGGAAAGTGGTATTGAAGTGTTCTACTGCTTCCTCTAGGGGAAGATATTTGAGTGCTGTCCAGCTACAGGATTTCAGCTCATTTTTAAATTTAGTGAGGTCAAAGTTTTTTTTGTTTCTTACTGATCTATAGACTGGGACAGTGGAGTAGCCTGGTTTATTTTTAGTAATATATGTAATAAGGTGATCACTAATTTCATTAGGCAGAGTTCCGGACATATACGTTTGAGGGTGACTGTTTATGAGGATCCAATCAAGAATACTTTCTTTTTGTTTAGAGTTTCCCATTCTGGTGGATGTAGTTATAATTTGTGAGAAACCATGAAGGTTAATGTTAGTGGGGTTATTATCAGTAGAGCATAGGTACCAATCAATGTTAACATCACTCATAATTATAGTTTCTTGTGGATAGTTATTCGTTAGCCAGCTTAATATATTCTCCAAAGTATTGGCGTTATTCCCGGGAGGGATATATATATAACAACTAAGTTAATACTTTTTTCTTTATTCAAGTGAATTTTTAAAGCGAGTATTTCGGCATTAGAGATTTGCGGTGGTTGGGTAGGATTAATGGTAACGTTAAGGTTAGTTTTAAAGAGTGCAGCGACGCCGCCACCTTTTTTTTTATTTCTGTCATTCCTATATATGTTCTACCCTGGTGGGATGAGCTCATTATCTTTGATTTCTGGCTTTAGCCATGTTTCAGTTAGACATATTATATCTGGTAGGTAAGTATCTAGGAGATCATGTAAATTATGCACCTTCTTGTTGACACTTCTAATATTTAGGTGGAAAATTTGTAGCGAATGGGATGTCGTTGGGGGATACACAGGACAGTCAGGGTTGCTTGCTGATATGGGTCCAGGATTGGGGTGGATATCCCCATCCCTAGTGATATTTTTACTGATATATTCTAGGAGTTTTAAGAATTTTTGTACTAGTTTCTGGGATTGCTTGTTTTTGTGATAGTTCAGGTTCAATTTGCTTCGGTGGTAGTGGATGATATTAGTTTTTGAAAGGTAGGGCTGTTGGTAGTGGAATTTGAGAGCGAGTGGAGATCCTGAGGCTGTCGTTTGTTTTCTGGGGAAATGGTAACCTATGTATGGTTGGTCTTCATATTTACTAATGTGGTATAAACTAACTAACAGAGGTAATAAAAAGCACAAGATTGTTATTTTTACCGTATTCATGATGGTTGTTACAGTTTTCATTCACTTTTGATTCTCGGAACGGGATATATTTGCGGGATCTCAGATGCTTTTATATATATTTTTTTTTTGTTAGAGGATGGGGAGGGGATAAGTATATACGTGATTGTGAATGGCTAGTAAAATAATGAGGAGGTGTGGTTACTTAACTATAAATGTAGGGGTACCGGGGGCGGGTGGGATACGGGGGCAGGGTGGGGCGCGGAGCGAGCCCGAGCGTAGCGAGGGCGAGCGGAGCGGGGATAATCCTGTTCCCAGGTTTTTTTAATTTCTATGTGAAACCAGGTATGAAAACTAATGGTAATCCTGTGATTTGCAACTATAACTGACACAGTTTACTATGGTAAAACAGTGCTACTAAGCACGCTATGCTTCAGGTAGATAACTATATGGTTACTGTTTGTGATACAGGATACTTTTAATTTACTGCCGGTTATCCTATACCCAGGGCTAGCGTTGAGACTAAGAGTGTTTGAATTCACTATAAGGTCTGTAAAACACAACTTAAGGTCGCGTACCTTATTTAGAGCGTTACTTTGTTTGCAAGTAACTGAAGGTGATGAGAACTTTTCCCGTAGCTTATCTTTGGTGAGTAGATACAATTAGTACTTGCCGCTTTCAGGGCGGGAAACTGACTTAGGTAGAGTCCCACAGTAGGGAGGGATATACACCGAGGGCAGCGCCTGTGGGAGAGATATCAGAAAGGCGAAATAATGTAGCTGTTTATACTTTAGAGATAATGACAAAATAAGCAATACTTAGCATCAGAATAGTTTCACTAAAGTTTCACTATAAGAAATTAATGTTTTTAAATGTAACCATTGGTCCTTTATTTTTATTACCAACTTGATTGGATGACTACTTCTTTTTAAAGAGGTGTTTTATTTATTAAATGTATTGATCTGATGGCTGAATAGCTGAAAGCGCTTATCGTTCCTGTTTTTAATACAGTTTCTTGTTAAGTGTTTGGTCTTCAATAAATGCTTATTTTCATCTTTATTTGGTCGTTTTATTGGAATTTGAACAACTTTGCTGCCGTGGTGGTGCTCTGAAGTTCCTACTTGCTGCTGCTTCATTATTTGTCTTCATCACCTCTAGCGAGGTTTGGAAGTTTTTTACTTCATTTTTACTTTGTACATTAGTGATCACACAGGTTGTATCCTTCTGTTCCTTTTTATTCCTTTCTTATAATTTGTAGCCAAACTTTGTCTAGCAGCTCTATCATTCCTGTAGGACATATCCTTCTGTGGGGCCAAGAACATCTATTAACACTGGGTTAACCATTACCATATTTCAGCATCTGCTCATGCATTCTCTAATGACTTTAATGCACTGGTGTAGGTAGTCACAAAGTGTACTTTCAAATATGATTCTGTTTACAGTAGCACCATAACTCAAGGCTATGTTTTGTTCTCCCAGCTTAAATAACAACCCTACCCTGTCCATCTTACCTGTGCTACTCCTATGCACCTTAACAGCTTCTTTAATATGCTAGTAGTTATTATTCTTACCAACAGTCTCCAGTCAGCTCTCAACACCTCAGTCACTGTCCAGTGATCCCAGGCTATCCCTATCACAGTTACAAACTCTGTAAACATCAAAGTAAATAAAACTGAAGTACAGTAGGTCTGTAATCCAGGGGCAATCATTTCCAAGTTTACTGTACTTCGTATAAGGGGCAAAGCACACACAAATTGACCTTTTATGACAAATATACATTTCTGCCAAGTACTATTACTTGAGCAGTTGAATGTCTGTTAGCTCGTATGATACCCAGGTATTACTGCATACAGCAATATACTTGTTCATGTCTCAAATATTTTGTACCCCCTTCATTGTTTTACTAAATTCTTAGACTACAGGGTTAATTAATGCTAATATTCAGTAGTAATGTATACTAATACTCAAGACATTTAGCAGGAAAAACACAACTTAATTTCTTACAATTCAACTGGGAATCTAAAAAAAAGCAAAGGCTACAAGCAAAATACATTCTAAGTTCAGACCACAATTCAGGAACTATCCAGATAAATCTAATTACAAAAATGTCATAATAGTTTGATTATTGTCTTACTTGTTACTATAAATAATATACCACAATGAAATGGGAATCAGCGGAACAGAGGCTAGCAGTTTCCATTAATACATTACATAAGATGAAATGGCAAGCAGTACAGTGGCTGGCAAATCAAAGACATTCGGTACAACAGAAACACGGACAAAGCAATAACAGAAACACGGACAAAGCAATGACTCAAACCAAATTCAAAACAAAACAATGGCAATTCCAAGATACTGGTAATCAATTAAACACTGGAGATGTCAATATTTAAAGCATTTTGATTCAAAGTGTCTTAGAATTGCAGATTGTAAAAGCAAAATTTCGTTTTCTGGCGTTTATTGCTTCTCTGAACACTCAGTTTACACTGAAATTGCATTTATTTTTGCCTGCACTTTAAAATAGTTGTTTTTTGTTGTAAATTGTATTTTTTAACTGTTACTGGCTTCCCACTCAAGTGCGACAGCCATTACTACACTATAAAAGTGTTTTTGCATTTGTTTCTGTTTTCTTGAAAAAAACAAAAAAACAAAAAAATCTTGCTATTTTCCCACCTTACTAAGCTAAAAAAGTCCAGTTTCAGATACCTGATGATACCTGGACTGTGTTTAAGCTTCTGTGTTTGGCCATACATTACTTGGGCAAAAAGGAAGTTTCTTTGTTCACCAGTGAGAGTGCAGAGCTCTGAACAGCCTACCTGACCTTGGAGGACCATTTTTTGGTTTTTCTTATTGCTTATTGCTGTTTCCACCTAAACGCTCATTTTCTGGCATTTATTGCTTCTCTCAATACTCATTTTACACTGAAATTGCATTTATTTGTGCCTGCACTTTAAAATAGTCGTTTTTTTGTTGTAAATTGTATTTTTTAACTGTTACTGGCTTCCCACTCAAGTGCGACAGCCATTACTGCATTACAAAAGTGTTTTTGCATTTGCTTCTGCTATTTTCCTGAAAAAAAAAATCTTGCTATTTTCCTGCCTTACTATGCTAGAAAAGTCCAGTTTCAGATACCTGCTGATACCTGGACTGTGTTTAAGCTTTTGGCTATACCTTACTTGGGCAAAAAGGAAGTTTTTGTTCACCAGTGAGAGTGGGGAGCTCTGAACAGCCTACCTGTCCTTGGAGGAGTGGTTTCTGCCCGGAAACTGTAGTTTTATTGGCCACTTTGGGCTAATTTCTATCTCTTTAATCTTTCTGATATAAAAAACGCATTTGAGCGGTTTTGCACATAGCGCAGTGGCGGTTAGCTAGGGTTAAACTATCCTCGGCTCCACAGAGTCTGCTCTTCAATTTTTCCCTTGGTACTAGCCAGTCTTTCCATTTTAGCACTGAAATCAGAACTTTCTGATTAGCACTTGGCTCAATAAGAGACAGAAGCACTAAAACTATTGTGCACGATCCCCAACTGTTGTTTGTAGGGAACAGTTAAACTACTCTCCCCTACCAGGCAAATAAGAATAGTTCCTTAACCCATTCAGGCATGTCCAAGAGACAGCTACCAGTGTGTTCTCCTGTGCACCTGATGAATTTGGGCATCCTGAGGCAATGTCACAACTGCCTAATGCACACAGACCACCCTCTCCTCCTACCACGCAACACCAAAATCTGTGAGAGATGCACTTACATAGCTAGACTTGAGGCAAATTTCTCTCCAGTCATGACTGGAATTGACAGTCAAGAGGAGAAGGTACCACCCTTCAGCACTCCACCTACTACACATAGACTCACCACACATGCAACTGCAAACCCCACACATAGATACATAAAGACATATTCGGAGGCTCTAAATAAAAATCTGTGAAAACAACAGAGACCTCCAAAGCAGACATGCAAGCAACCTACACCCACCAACACACAGCAGTCATCACATAACCACCAAAACCGGTGTGACACACAACCACAGCCGTTAAGGCAAAACACTTACCAAACACACTTGTAATAGGTGACTCCATAGTCAGGCATACCGATGTCCCCCTCACCAGGCTGGACAAGGAGAAAGTGACTGTCAGTTGATTGTCGGGCGCCAGAATCCGCCACATTACCCATGCACTCAGGTCACTCCACAAAAAGTACAAATACGACTCTGTCATTGTCCATGTTGGTGTGAATGACATGAGACATACCTCCCTGAACTACATGAAAAGAGACACAGAGGAGCTCTCTGATTATGTAATCAAGGCTGGTATGATCCTAGCCCTGAGTAGCATCTTACTCTCACCAAGAATGATACCTCAGTACAAGGAAAAAATGATAAATTTTAACAACTGGCTAAGTTTTTGGTGTCATTCAAAGGGGATCCAGTACCTGTCTGCCTGGGATGACATGCTCGACAAGCCTCAATGCTTCACCAGAGATGGCTTGTACCTGGCACCCCAGAGATTCAGGATACTGGCAAAGGCTCTTGCCTCACCAATAGTGCCTTTTTTTAGGCAAGGCTCAAAAAACAAATCCACCATTGTAACAAGTACTAGTGACAAAAAACTGAGGGTCATGCTGCTGAACACTAGGAGTTTAAATCTCAAAATGCATGCTCTCAAGGAACTGCTCAACATGGAGAACATCGATATTTGTGCAGTAACAGAGACCTTGTTCAAGGCTCAAGAGAGCACCCCAGCGAATACAGGCTACAACTCATACCACACATTTTGGCTGCAAAACCCCGACCGAAATACAAAGGGAGGAGGCATATCCATATTCATCAAGGATAACCACACCTCCAGACTGGTTGCAAAGTATGATGCCTCGGAAATCATCCAAGTGCAACTGACAATGGGAAAAACTGCAATCCAGATTGTAGCTTGCTACAGATCACCTTCCCAGCCCCATGACATGCACTCTTCTTTCTTCGAGGTACTGGAAAATATGAGAGTCCAACCGAACATCCTTATACTGGGTGATTTCAACTACCCAAACATCAACTGGGAAAACTACGGAAGTACTAATACCTTGGCTCAGCACGTCCTGGAGTATATTAACTCAAATGCTCTGGACCAGCTTATTAACACCTCCACAAGAGGTAAAAATATACTGGACCTGGTCATCACCAGCATGAGGGACAAATGCTCCACACCTGTGGTAAATTCCTCATTGGTCAGATCAGATCATAAACTCATCACCCTAGATATCCACATACCACCCTCACCCCCCGCTGCAAAAGAAACCATGGTGAAAAATGTCTCCAAGGCGAGCTTTATGCTACTCAAGCCAGAGGTAGCAAACTTTATGACTGAGTCTGCTATATCCTACACAAAAGCATTCTACAAACACCTACATGAGTGCATGGACCATGCTATCCCAAACAAGACCAAGACACATTCCTCCAAAAAGAGGAAACCAGTCTGGTGAACCCCGGCCATAAATAAGGTCTATAATACAAGGAAGAAATTATTGCAAAAAAAAAAAAGAGTAAAACCCAGGAATGGAGGGGCTCCCTGACCAACTTTAGCAAAAAAGCTAAGAACCCTCATAAAAACCTCTAAGGCGAGCTTTGTAAGTAAAATCGCAACAGACACCAAAGACAATCACAAAGCATTTTTTAGCTATGTCAAAAACCTAAATAACTCGCAGATCTGCTCTGAGCTACAGCAAAATGGTTCAAAATTCACGGAACCAACTGACATCGTCAGTATACTGGCAGATAGGTTCAGTACAAACATCACCCCACCTTCACCAGCCAAAGGGTCCATTTCCATACCAGAAGATTGTACTGCCCCTAAAATCACAGACACTCAGGTGAAAATAGCACTTTCCAAGGCAAGAAACACAGCATACATGGGACCAGACAGCATCCCAGGCTGTGCACTACATGAACTCCAAAACAAATTAATCTCTCACCTTAATACCATGTTTAACCACAGCCTCACTTCAGACTATGTGCCCTCAGAGTGGCGCATGGCAACAGTTATACCACTCCACAAAGGAGGTGCCACCACTGACCCCAGGAATTACTACCCCACCAGCCTGACGAGTCTCATCTGCAAGGCCATGGAGCGCATCATCATGGAACTCACAAACAAAGACATTGGGAACCTACAAACCCTTGACCCCACCCAGTTTGGGTTCGTAAAGTGAAGGTCTTGTCTCCTAAATCTGGTTGACTTTTTTGAAATGGTCACTAAAGCAATAGATGAGGGAAAAGTGGTTCACACAGCATACCTTGATCTTGCAAAGGCCTTCGATACCATTCCCCACTCGGGAATTATTGACAAACTCACCAATCTAAATATAAACCCCTGTGTTCCAAGGTGGGTTGCTAAATGGCTCACAGATAGAACCCATTCAGTGAGAATAGGAAACTCTAGATCCGACTCCAAACCTGTGACTAGTGGTGTACCACAGGGCTCAGTCCTGGGACCCCTCCTGTTCGGTATCTACTTCTCGGAGGTACAAGCAAACACGGAGGGACTATGGCTAACAAAGTTCGCAGACAACTGCAAACTGGGTATCATAATTGAGACCCCTACTGACGTAGATATCCTTCAAAAGGGTCTTATGGATACAGATACATCATGCCACATCCACGGCCTCAAGCTAAATGCCAAAAAGTGCATCATCATCATCCCCTTTGGGAAAAACCAAGTACCTATGAATTGCAACATAGGTGGTAGCCCACTTACCACAGAGAGTGTGATAAGAGACCTAGGGATTTAGGTGGATAGTAACCTCTCCTTTGACAACCATATTGCTAAAATGGTTAGAAAATCCTTCTACATGGCCCACCTTATCACAAAAGGGTTTGCATCCAGGAATAAGGATGCTATTGTCCCCCTCTACTCACCACTCATTAGACCCGTTATTGAATATAATGCCCCGTTCAGGATGTACCTAACAAGACATCTGCAACAACTGGAGAGGCCTCAAAAGTACCTCACAAAGAGAATAAAGGGCCTCAAACAGTTGCCCTATGCCATGAGGCTAAAAAAACTCAGACTGCACTCGGTCGCTTACCGGCTACTCAGAGGTGTTCTCTGCCTGACATACAAGGCTATGTCAAACCCCGAATTGCTAGAACTGCTCAACCTAAAGAAAACCCAATCTACCAGAGCTACTTGCTCCAGGGACATAAACCTGACATCTACAATAAACAGGACTTGTTTGAGGGACAGATTCGTGTCCAGAGACATCCCTTGCTCTGGTATAAGGTCCCCATAAATGTGAGGCAGAGCTCCTCATTAGCGCTGCTCAAGAGGAATCTTGATGAGTGGATGGGAAACAGGAAGTTCACCCTGGGAATCACTTCAGTGGCCCTGCTAGACAGGGGTGCAGGAAACTAAAGTACTTGGGAGGGAAGCGCAAGCAAAAATTTTGGCTAGGCTTGGTTATGCCCTAGGGCCAATAGCCTAGTACCTAGCTATGAACCCATGAACCTAAATTCAAAAACATAATCACTTGATTTCTTGTTTTTATTGGACTTTACATGATGCGGTGGCAAACTTAACTTACCTCAAAAAAATGAACAAGTGATTGAGTTTGAGACTGTCCGGGACCTTTTCCAACAGTCACGAGTAAAGGCTTTTTTTTTTTTTTTTAAATAGCTGGCTGCTAGTCAAGGACTCAGGAATCCAGAATCTTTCCTCTCTGTTGCAAGCAAGCACCCAAAGAAAGTCAGATAGAGTAGATTAGATGATAATAAATTAGCAATAGGCTTAGGCTAGGCAGCACTAGTACCCACGTATGGTATAGTAGCTACAAGAGTTACCAAACGTACCTGCCTTGTCGTGAGCTGCCTGCTAATACTGATTGTTTCTCACTCTTTTTTTCAGAAAGAGAGCAAGAACCGATCAGTAGTCATCTTGCCATTCATGTCACATACGTGACTGTGGATGTGGCAGTCTGCCCCCCTTCCACTTTACTGTGCAGTTACTACACAGACTTCTGGACATCACACACTGAAGCAGAACTCTCCATAGTCTTGACTGCCTTTACAGCAGTCTGAGACAGTCCAGCAGGCAGCAGCTTTAGCGAAAAAAAAAAAACCCGGAACTTGCCCAGCAACGAGCATGCGCAGTTCAAGTTCCGGGACTTTGGGAGTCAGTCGGACTCGTTTTTATGGCAAGCCAGACAGTTTTTTTTTAATTTAAAAAATATTTTATTTTACAAGTTGTGTCTTCTTTTTCTTCACACAGCTGGGGGGGGGCTGCAGTCCAGCAGTCCGATGCCACAAGCCACCACTGTTTTACGAACCAACCCTTCATTTGTTCCTAAGGTCTCTTCTCAGGTCAATATTAATCAGTCCATTGAACTACCTGTCTTTTTCCCTAATTTTTCTGACAAGGTAGAGTACAAATTTCACTAGCTTGACATTCATGGACAACTGCAATTCTATCTCCATAGAACCATGAGTTTCAGAAGGTCAGAACAATTGTTTATTTCAGATGCAAGAAAGGGTTTACCAGTTTCAAAACCCACTTTATCACACTGGATTTCAAGCTGCATTTCATTCATTTATACGTCCAGTGGCAAAGATCTCCCCTTTAAGGTGAAAGCCCACTCTACCAGATCAGTTTCCACCTCGGTAGCTTTTCAAGCAAAGATTCCCATGGATAACATTTGTGCAGCAGCAACATGGGCTATGCCTCATACATTCATAACTCACTACAAGTTGGATGTGGCTTCCAGGAACAGATCTTTCTTAGGTTCCACAGTACTCAGGAGCATTTTCCCGTGAGCCACCCAAGATAAAGGTGCTAGGGACGCTGTCCCAAGTGTAAGAATGAAGGAGAGATAGGACTACAGAACATAAAGAAGTTATATACTCACCATAACGTTCCATGTTTATAGTCCATCTTGCCCTTAATCCTTACTATCTCACCCTCCTGCCCCCTCCTTGAGGACCTGGGGGAATTGTGACTATTGCTTTATCTCTATGTTGAGACCCTTCTCCATGGTTTGTTCTTTGTCTCTGTATATTTTACTACTTGCAGCAAACAAGATCTGGGATATGTCAGCGGTGCATGATGGGATACTTCCTTGCCACGAGCCAACCAGAAGACTTTGAGCTAGAGAACTGTTTTTTCGTTACACGTTGTACAATCCCCATGCATGGTGCATTTAAGAATACAGGAACATAGGAACAGCACTAGGTAAGTGATCCCAAGGACCATAAAAGTCCTAGCCATATATAACTTTAAGAGGACACATTTAAAAGTTCACTTCACTCTTTTAAGAGTACTTAATAGTGCCCACCTCCCAAATTATTAGAGTCATACATGGTAACTATGGTGTAAATTTATATCTACCTATCCAATCATCAAGACTAACCTTAAAGGCAGACAAAGTAGTTATTTGTTCAAATTGTAGTGGTACCTTATTCCAGAGATTGAGAGAATGCTGTGCATTTTATCTAGCTCTACATAAAAAAAAAAAAAACTAAAGCACACACACACACACACACACACACCTTACCCCCTGCAGAAAATGTTTTTTTTTTTACTTTTTCTTCTTTAACCATTCATTTTGCTTATTCAGTTTGCTGGTGTTTATGTCTTTGACTTCATAGTGAGGAAAAAGAGATGTATGAGTTGTCACATTAACAACAAAACAACATTAATATATGATAATAAAAATATTATAAAACAAATATACATAGCTAAAAGAACAATAATAAGCAACTAAAATAACTATTTACAATGGTGTCTACTATAAAACAAACCTTTTTAAAACTGAAAAAAATGTGATGAGCAGGTGTTAGTTAATTATTAAAGTCTGTTTATTGCATGCATTTTCTGAAAGATATGAAGTCCGAAACTCAAAAGCATTTTATTTTTTAGTGACTTCATTCCTCAGTGATTTGCAGAGAACCACACATTTTATGAGGAGTAGACGACAATATTACACAAAAATCTGGACAGTTGAAAGGTATGCACCTAAATCTGTCACTCCCCATCCAGGCATGAAAGTGTTTCCATCTCCTCCACCCTCTTCACTTTCTATATGTTTATAGAACAATGCTTAATTGCCTGTTTGCTTGCAATATTTAACACAGCCAGTATTATTGTGATGCCCATGCACTGGCCCAGCAATCAAGGAGCCTCAATCCTCACCACTAACACCAGTGAGGGGCATCTGTATAGGGAAAGAATAATAAATACAAACACAGTAAAGTACAATTTCCCTTAAGAGCACACAGAGATCACAGTCAGTCTGGGGCTGGTTTCTACCTTTCTCTCCAGGTCCCCAAATAAGACTCCCCACTGGCACAGCTATATGGTCCAGATCTCAGCCTAGTGGGCAAGCTAAAACCTCCAGCACCCTCTCTGTCCAACCAGTGCTTCCTGTCCCTGCCCAAGTAGCTGACACACACACACACACACACACACACACACACACACACACACACACACACACACACACACACACACACACACACACACTTTGAGAAGAGTTTATACAACCACACGGACACTCCTGGGAAGGCTGGCACAGGTTCTCTAGCTGTGCCCCTTTTACCCAGACTATACGGTAGAAATCACTGCCACTACCCAGCTAATATTTATCAGCTACTCAAAGCCCCTTATAAAAGGGTGTCCAATTATACTGTGCAATATTATCCAAATGGTAAGTGGAATTGAACAGTCAAGACTTATTTGGAGTGACTTGGTACAGTATCACTATATACATGCAGTGTACTCTTAGAGCTTAAATTATCTCTATGCAAAACAGCCACAGTTGAAAGGTTTAAAAATATTTACTAATAAATAAAAAAACACACTTCTTGATACACAGTGCTAGTCAAGAGTTCAGAGATCACAGAAAAATATTTAAAATAATTGATTAAGGACACATCCACTGAATTAGTTTTATAAGTGGTCATTAAGACCTGGGGAAAATAATCCACCTAGTTTAATGATCCAACTCTTTTCTTTTTTGTTAAGTAGAGCGTGCCAACCCGACTTGTTGGATCTATCCCCTGAATTTTATCAATGACTATAAAACTAAATCTGGCAGACTGATGTTTTATTGTGCGTCTGTACAGAGCATTAGAAAGCCTTTGGTTCCTAACATCACTAAAATGTTCAGACATCCTCATTCTCAAAGGACGTGAGGTCTGGCCAACATAAAAAGCTGAGCAAAAACAAATGGCCAAATAAACAAGCCAATCCATGTTACAATTGGCAAAAAAATTGATATCATAAACTTGACTGGTGTTTTTCCTAATGAACTGTTTGGATTTCAACATATGTTTACAAAATGTACAATGGCCACATGGAAATGATCCAATTAGCTTGTCCCTGGTCATGGTCATCTGTTGTTGATAAATTCCACCTTGATGTTTATAATGATTGAAATAAGAGCCTAATGTCCGTCCCCTATGATAAAAGAACTGACATCTGGAACCAAGTATCCTATTTAAGTCGTCATGAGCTAATAATATGTTCCAATTCTGATTAATGGTTTCCCTTATCATGTTGATATTCCTACCATATGTTGTGACAAATTTGATAACATAATTGTTGGAACTAATATTCTGTCAATATTCCAATAGATCTATTCTAAACATCAGTCTGACAGATTTAGTTTTATAGCCAAAGATAAAATTCAGGGGGATAGATACAACAAGTCGGGTTGGCATGCTCTACTTAACAGAAAAAAAAGAGTTGGATCATTAAACTGGGTGAATTATTTTCCCCAGGTCTTAATGACCACTTATAAAACTAATTGAGGGGATGTATGCTTAATCAATTAATTAAATAGCTCTATATAAAGGATTGCATAATGGTGTATTTTGTATTTGTCACTGAAGAAGGCATGTTGCCAAAACCGGTTTGATGCTTTTTTACTGTTTGGGGTTGGGGTGCCACAATAAAATTCCTTTGGAATCATTCACTTTTGGTGCTGGCCGTTTTTAGGATATACATGTTGTTTTTTTGGGCTGGTGCACCAGCCATACTTGCGAGTTTGTTCCAAGAGTCTCTTTCAGCTTCTCGCTGTTGGCTCTGAGTGAACGTCCAAGGTCTGTGGCTGTGGTTGTAATATCAACAGGATTAAGCATTGATTCCCTGTGCCAGTGGAGCGGTTCACCAACTTGGTTTTATTCCCTTTGGAGGTATCATGTTGTAACTTATGGAAGGTGGGGTTTTCTCCACTTATCTGGTAGAGAGGTGGATGTATATTTACAGCACTGCCTCTCAGCATTCTCACCGCATTTGATGCTTTTTTTGTTGGGAGAGAACTGATTATTTGATTTCGCTTCTGGAGTAAATTCTGATGGTATGTTCTTTGTTTAGAGGGCTTTATTCAGTGGATACAGCTTTTGGGTTTAGCCGATGGAACAAGTTTCATCTATTTATTGGTTATCTGGTGGATTTTTACATTAACTGTGTGTTAGTGCCCTGTTTTGTATATGCGTTTTTATGCTAAGGGTGAGGAGATCATTTGCCTGTTCGGAAGATTTCATCCTTTACAAGTTCATATCATGACAGAAGTTTTAGGGGGCTGAATATATTCTCATCCTGATACTAATTGTGCACAGAGGAGATGAATCGAAGCAGTGGCTAGTGATTAAACTTGATTTTTGGGCTACATATGGGGCCTACTGACTGACATTCTATTCACGGATCTTCAAAACAACTGTGTATGAGTGCCCTCGTTCAGATGTGAGTTCTTTACATCAAGAGGCAAGTGATTATTTGCTTGTTTGAAAGTATATTTTCCTGCTTTTTCCTATTTTGGTATCACGGCGGCAGTATTAGGGGCTGGACAAACTTTTATTTTGATCAAGATAGTACACAGAGGAGAAGAACAGAAATGGCTGGGCAGTGTATAAACTTATTTTTCAGGCTATATCCATGGCCTATTGACTGGCGTTTCATTTATGAAGAGTATAGTTATCGGAAGATGATGCATTATGAAAACTGTGGACTTTTAACATATGGACATAACAGATTCGGATTTATGTGCTTTTGATTTGGTTTGTTCAAGGTGCTTTTGCATAGATTCTTTGTTTTGGTCCCAAGCCTTTGGGTGGAGTGGAGTCCTGTATTTTTCATGACTTTCCTGGCCTCTGTTTTGGGATAATATTATGGGTCCCATTCATTTAGTCGAATTTCATTTGGTCGAAAATTATTTCAGGCAGCACACTTCACTGAAAGCTCATTTCACTGAAAGCTCATTTGGTGGAATTTCATTTAGTCAAAAATGAAATATAGCCCCTGTCCCACTGCAGTGCAATCCTGGAGTGAGAATATTAAGTAAATGGGGTGTGGGGGGCACAGCCCCCCACAATGGGGAATGTAGGCATTTTGCAAATTTTTTTTACTGAACATATCTACATTAATGTATATTAATGGATACACCTTCATATAACAGTGAATACACTACAATTATGTGGGGGCTATGCCCCCCACACCTCCATACTTAATATTCTCACTCTAGGGTCGCACTGGAGTAGGGCTCTATTTCATTTTCGACTAAATGAAATTTGACCAAATGAGCTTTCAGTGAAATGAGCTTTCAGTGAAGTTTGCTGCCTGATATCATTTTTGACCAAATGAAATTCGACCAAATAAAGTAGACCCATATATATATATATATATATATATATATATATATATATATATATATATTTATGACTGTGTTTTACAAATGACATTTATAAGGGTGGTGTAGTTGAAACTCTTGATTAAAATTTTTAATCAGTAAATATAGTATTCAGGTGGCTTGGTAATATATTTACATTTGCTTAAGCTAAGTTTTACATTTAATTGTTTACAACATGGTCCGGGTATTGATTATACTGTATAATAAGAACATTTCAGGATGGATCTAATAACTATCTTACAGAGTCTATCTGCGGATAGAAATGACTTACAGGCATTTGGAGTGGGGGACATGAGGAAGAGTTCAATAGACTCTAATGCTAATAACCCAGCCCAGCCAGTTATCTTTTAACAAACTTTTCAAAAGCATGAAAACACTCTGTATCAGTGTTGTTGTTGTTGTCTTTTCCCGGTTAGGGGTCGCCACAGTGGAATTCCGGTCCGCTAATGATTGGCAGTAGATTTTGATGAACGCTGAGGTGCCAGCTCAACGTTCAACCTTCAACGAAGGCACGCCCATTTACACATGTCTTTCGAATGCCCACCCAACTGCGGGGAGGACATGCAGACTCCACACAGAAGGCACTCCCCACACTCCAGCCGAGAATCGAACGGGAGAACCTCTTGCTGTGAGGCAACAATGCTACCACCACGGCACTGATGGCATTTAAAATTATTTAAAGCCTATCAGGTGAAAAACATAACACCCCGGGGATTGAGAATACGGCTGCAACCACTGGTTGGAACAATAGATGATACCCTAGCTCTGGATTGGGCCAAGGCACAACAGTGTGCCTGTATGAGTTTTGTCAGCATCCTAGTATCCTATCATGAACAAATGATTGAGTGTAATATTCCTGAAGTTAAGCTTCTTTGTGAAGAAGTGAAGGCCTATGAAGGTGAAACTTTCTACACTACCTGTTTTAACCAACTAACCAAGGACTTGTTATCCTTGGGGAAACAATTGAAAGATATGAACATTTCTAAATTTAATAGGGACATGGATGACTACCAGCAGGGCAGACCCTTTGGGCTAAAAGGAGTGTTAAATTTTCCAATGTGGATAATTTCACACCTAAACATAAGAGGAAAAGACCTAGATCCATTTTAAAAAAGTTCAAAACTAGTTACAGTTGCACTTCAGGGGAAGATTCATCAGCCATAGATCTTGAACACACTCAGGAGTCACCCATCTCCAAAAAACAATGCAATGGGGAACCCCGTTTAGGCATGGTCAGCGCAGGGATGGAAGAAAGCATAAGCTCAATAGACAATGTAGAAACACTGCTTTGAGTACTGATCACACAACAATAGATGTGTGTAATGTTCATAACATTTCCCATGTTGAATTAACAGATGTTGAAAAACAATTGCTAAATAAAAATTGCTAAATAAAGGATTAAACTATATTCCTGGTGTCTTTGTAGATGAAGATAAAATTGATAATGGTGTTGAGACATTCTATCGCATATTGAATTTAAGATTATTTTTTGGTACTCAGGATACATCTCAAAGATCTATTGAATTTAGATTTCGGAAATCCACTTTTATACCCCTATGGACAAACATGTTTCTGTGTTTAGAGATTCTGTGCTCAAAGATTTATATTTTAGGATGCATCATTCTAGAATATTGAACCATAATTTATTTTTGGCAGAGCAACAAGCTTTGAAAAAATTACAGAACAACAAAGATATAGTAATTGCACCAACAGAGAAGGGTTGGGCAGTAGTTGTCATGGATATTTCAACATATAATTCTGAGACCTATAGGGAGTTAAAGGATACCAGATACTATATGTACATGCCACTTGACCCCACTGTGAAGTTTAAGAAGAAGATTGACAATTTTATACAACAAGCAGTAGAGGAAGGAATTATTTCCGATTCCGTGGCCAATCAATTAATGGTTAATGATCCATCCAAACAGTATATTTATCTATTACCGAACATCCATAAAAATCTGGATAGACTACCTGGGAGACCTATAGTTTCGGGAATAGGCTCACTTACTGAGCCGTTGTCAGCTTATCTTACATTCCATTTGAAGCCCTTATTGGGATTGATTCGGTCTCGAATACAGGACACCACACATTTTTAAAAATAATAGCTGATACACAGTTGAATCCGAACTAGTTGATGTGCACATTGGATGTGACTGCTTTGTACACTAATATACGGCACTGGGCTGGATTCCAAGCAGTACAGTATTGGCTAGATAGAGCCAGTATATATCCACCTTGATGTTTGAAATAAAGAGTTAAAATAAAGAGTTCAATACTGTGTTGATTTGTATGGCAGAACATGTCTTATCCAAAAATATTTTCTACTACCGGGATTAGTGTTATTAGCAGATGCAAGGTATGGCCATGGGGGCATCTTTTGTCCCCATTTATGCCAATCTATTCATGGGCTTCCTTGAGGAACATCTAATTTATGACATTAGTCATACTATCTACATGGGGGAAACTGATATCTGAAGAATATACCTTGACGATTGATGGATGGTGTGGAGTGGTGACAAACATTATTTATTTGAGCTTGTCCAATATTTAAATGAAAACAAATGGGGCATTGAATTTACATTAAATTGTGACATTAATCAAATTAATTTTTTGGATGTCACAGTCAGCAGAAATAGGGATCATGCAATAGAATCATATGTATTTCGTAAGTATTCCCAATACAGCAAACTTTTGCATGCTACCAGTTTACATCCTGGACATATAGTCAAGAACATCTCAAAGTCCCAATTTTTATGGATTAAACAAATTTGCTCCACCCCAGATAGATATGATATTTACAAACAGGATTTAGTTCATAGATTTCAAGTCAGGGGGTACAAGGATAGTGATATTATTTCTGCCAATAATTGGGCATCTACTCAGAATAGATCTGATCTATTGAAATAGTGACAGAATTTTAGTTTTAACAATGATGTTTTCAGATTTGTCACAACATATGGTAGGAATGTCAACATGATAAGAGAAACCATTAATCAGAATTGGAACATATTATTAGCTCATGACGACTTAAATAGGATATGTGGTTGTAGTTGTCAGTTTTCTTATCGTAGGGGATGGACATTGGGCTCTTATTTCAATCATTATAAACATCAGTGTGGAATTTATCAACAACAAATGACCATGACTGGGCATAACCTAATTGGATCATTTCCTTGTAGCCATTGTACATTTTGTAAATATATGCTGAAATCCAAATAATTCACTAGCAAAAACACCAATCAGGTTTATGATATCAAATTTTTTGCCAGTTGTAACATGGATTGGCTTGTTTATTTGGCCATTTGTTTTTGCTCTGCTTTTTATGTTGGCCAGACCTCACGTCCTTTGAGAATGAGGATGTCTGAACATTTTAGTGATGTTAGGAACCAAAGGATGTTCTTCGTGATTCACTGTTGCAGTCATAACTGTATGGTGTTCCTGCCGGCAGGCAGCCCGAGGTCGGCCAGAATCCCAAAGTCTGGGTCCGGCGTCGGCTGTATAAGCTAGTAACCTGACGTCAGTACGCCTTGGTACATAGCCCTCAGCCGACGCCATCTTCTCCAGCCTTTCTTGCCCTAGATGTCAGAAGTCCCCTTTTCTTGCCGTGTGGTGGAAAGCTGCTCGCAAAACGTTGGTTGGCGATTTTCGAACAGCATTTTTGATTGTTGTCGGTCCGAAGTTGTTACTTCTCTTCTCAAAGCTAAGTACCTCGTTGGGGAATTTTTTTCTTGTTCCTCCGATGTCAGAAAAAGTCAATAATTGTATAGCGTGTGGGAAACAAATACCTCATAAAGATTTCCACTCTTACTGTCTACCTTGCTTAGGCCCTGACCACGACGTTTCTTGTTGTCGGTTTTGTGCCAGGTTCAACTCTCGTACTATCAAACGTAGGTACGATTGGGCTTTTAATTATTTTGGCAGACGTTTCAATTACAGAATGTTGTCGGACACTACCGGAGTTCAAAAGAAGTGCAAAGACAAAGACAGGCCTCCGAGGTCCAAACAGGACTCGTTGCAGCTGGAGCCAGCGTCTGGTTCGGCTGTCGTCAGTGAGGCGCTTTTGCAGCCCCTGTCATCCGCCACTTCTGAACCGATGGCCGATACGGACTCCCATGGGGAGCCATCAAGGCCCACGATTTTAACTGCTGCAGGACCTTCGGACGTCGCTCCTTCAGATGGGTCTGGAACCACTGTGCAGGTACCGGCTTCTGAGGGGGTTTTCAGGCCTACTCACATCACCATTTCAAAGGCAAAGACAAAGACTCCTACTAAGTCTAAAGTTTCAGCTCAAGTTGCTTCTGAATCCACTCCCAAGACACAAAAACAATTATTGAGGATGGCTGAAGATTTGCTTACAATGATTAGGGGTTCTCACCCTCCTCCTGAGAAAAGGCCTCGACAGGAAGTTACTCTGGATTCTTCTGACCAGGCTTCTGTATCTTCTGTTTCTTCCTCTGATCAGGACTATTCCTTTCCCCCTTATGAGGATTCGGATGCTGAGGATTCTTTGCCCTCGGCCTCTCCGCCTGAGGATTTTTCTTTTGGGGAAACCCTGCATGAGATGAGGGAACATTTTCATTGGGAAGGACAGGAATATTCTGCTTCTAAAAAGAGGCTTAGAGAATTTCTTCTTCTTCCTCAGCACAGGCCTTTTGCTATCCCTCCTGTCTTGGACATTGTAGATGATGCTTTTTCTGAGGCTAATTTGAACCCTGATTCCATGCCTCCTGCTCCTTCTAAGCCTGATAGATTTTATAGGGTTCCTGACTCTCATTTATTTTTATTTAAAAATCCTGCTGCAGATCCTGAAACTATTTCTCAGGGCTCTAAGGCTGCTAAGGTTGCTACTTCTAAAAATCCTATTCCCTCTGAGAAGGATTCTCGGGCTTTAGACAGGTGGGGAAAAAGGTATATACTTCTGCTACCCTGTCTGTAAGGGCTTTAAATTGCCAGTTTCATATGTTTAAATATCAGCAGTTTCTTTTGTCTGTTTTAAAGCAAAAGCTTGCTTCCCTCCCTGCTTGTGCAGAGGATAAGGAAATTCAGGAAGTTTTGCATGCTACTGAACAGGTTAACAAGCATAGCTTACATTGTGGCTTTGATGCTTTGGATGCTTCCTGCAGGGCTGCAGCCTCTGGTACTGTGATTAGGAGACATGCCTGGCTTCGTGAACAAAGTTTACCTGAACAGGTTAAGGCTAAGTTATTAGATGCCCCTGTTCAACAAGATGTTCTTTTTGGTTCTAAGGCTGAGGAAGTCATTAAAAAGATGGAAGAAAAGGCAAAGTCCATGCAGACTGTAAAAGATTTCTTGCAAGTTCAGCCTCCTAGGTTTTCCAGGAATTGGCCCTCTAAAAATTGGTCCTTTCCCACGTCGGACAGGCCTCAAAGGGGAAGATATAGACGCTCCAGAGGTCGTGGTCAAGGCCAGACCTCGTACAGATCTAGACAATGGACTGCTTCTTCACCTAGAAGGGGAGAAGACAGATCCCAATCTCAAAGAAAACAAACTCAATGACTCTCTCAGTTGGGCTTCAGGACCTCTTTACCTGGACGCCCCTCTCGGAGGAAAACTGTCTCTTTTTTACAGGAATTGGACACATATTACCCAGGACAAATGGGTATTGGACGTGATTTTAAAAGGTTACAAGTTCCACTTTCACACTTTGCCAAGGACTCACGGTTGGCCAGATCTGCCAAAACTTCAATGGTCAGAGGCCTTAACTCAAGTGGATGCTCTTCTGGCCATGAGAGCCATAGAGCATGTTCCACTCTCGGAAATGGGAAAAGGGTTTTATTCAAGGCTGTTTCTGGTTCCCAGAAAACAAAACTCATGGAGACCTATTCTGGACCTTTCTGTGTTAAACACCTTTTGGAAATTCCAAAGTTCAAGATGCTTACTCTGCAACAGCTAATTCCAATGCTCTCTCAGGACGCCTGGATGGTGACATTGGACTTAAAGGAAGCCTATTTGCATATCCCTATCAGACAAGAACGCAGGAAATTCCTCAGGTTCAAGGCAGGTTCGAGGCACTTTCAATTCTCTGTTCTGCCCTTTGGTTTATCTACTGCGCCCAGAGTCTTCACCAAGTGCCTGGCACCAGTAGTAGCTTACTGCAGACTTCAGGGGATCCAGATTTACCCCTATTTGGACGACTGCCTTATTCAGGCAGACAGCAAAGATCTTCTGCTTCAATATCTGGACTTTGTTCAACGTCTTCTCCTACTATTGGGATTCTCAGTGAACATAAAAAAGTCACATTTGATCCCTTCACAACAAATGGTATTCTTGGGAGCCCTCTTAAATACAACCTTACAAAGGGCCTACCTCACTCCAGAAAAACAAACTCAGCTGGCTTCTACTTTCAACACCTTGGCAACTCTAGATCAGCTCACTGCAAGGAAATTCCTGCAGGCTCTGGGCTACATGGCTTCCTGCATTCTGTTGATTCCAAACGCAAGGCTTCACATGAGAAAACTTCAATGGTATCTGAAAAGTGTATGGTCACAGCATTACCACGATCTGGATGTTCTGATTCCTCTGATCCCCTGCCTCCAGAAGGAGTTCCTCTGGTGGTCCAGGGCATGCATTTTAAACGAAGGAAAACCTTTTCGTCTCCCTCAACCTACTCAAATCCTAACCACGGATGCCTCGGATTATGCTTGGGGAGCACACTTTCTAGACAACTGCCAGCAGGGAACCTGGACAAAAGACCATCTTCACTGGCATATCAATCTGAAGGAAATGTTGGCAGTTCAAAAAGCCCTTTTAGCCTTCAAAAACCTTTTGCAACCAGGGCCTCTGTTAATTCGCACAGACAACACCACGGTCATGTGGTACATCAACAAGCAGGGGGGTTCTCATTCTTACCCCCTTTGCAGACTAGCTATGGGTTTATGGGACACAGCTCCAAATTTGAATCTGCATCTCCAGGCTCAATTCATTCCAGGGAAACAGAATCTCTTGGCAGACAGCCTAAGCAGAAACATTTCAGATCCTCACGAATGGATGCTAGACACCAACTTGTTCAACAGGATAACTGCAGTTTGGGATGTCCCCAGATAGATCTGTTTGCATCCCATCTCAATCATCAACTGCCTCGCTTTTGCACCAGGTCCTTCCACAAAACAGCTTGGAGAGTGGATGCCCTGTCCTTCAGCTGGAGAAGTCTTTCAGCATATGCCTTCCCTCCTCTTCCTCTACTGCCTCGAGTACTACTGAAGATAAAGCAGGACAAGCCCAAGTTCCTCATTCTGATTGCTCCAAATTGGCCTCGTCAGTTTTGGTATCCAACCTTAAAGCTCCTGTTCTCGGGCCTCCTTGGATTCTTCCACTGTACCCTTCGCTTCTGTCCCAGCATCAGGGTCAGTTACTACATTCCAACCTCAAGACCCTTTGCTTGGCAGCTTGGCTCTTCAAAGGAATTTGATTGCCTCTAGTCTTCCCAAACAAGTTTTGGATGTTCTTTTGGAAGCTAGACGGCCTAGCACTAGAAAATCTTATGCCTCTAAATGGAAGAGGTTTTCTATTTGGATGCAGGACCGAGGCTCTGATCCTCAGGTTCCTGATCTCTCCTCTATTTTGCTTTACCTTTTGGAACTTTTATCTAAGGGTCTTTCCTTTTCTTCCATTAAGATTCATGCTTCTGCTATCTCTGCGCATTTCAGTTCTGATCCTCCTGTTTTTTCCCATCCTTTGGTGAAGCAGTTCTTGAGAGGAGCTAAAAATTTGCCTCCAAGGACCCCTCCTGTCCCTGCATGGGATCTTAATTATGTTTTAGAAAAACTTACTTTGCCTCCTTTTGAGCCTGCTGCATCTTCAGATATTAAGTTTCTATCTTGGAAGACTGTTCTTTTGTTAGCATTGACCTCTGCCAGAAGGGTCTCAGAGTTGCAAGCTCTCATGGCTGTGGAACCATACCTTATTTTCCATCAGGACAGAGTATCCTTGAGGACCAATCCTACTTTCATGCCTAAGGTGATTTCGAAAGTGGCCTTGAACCAGACAATTCACCTTCCTACTTTCTTTCCAAATCCTCAAAATAAAGGGGAAAGGATTTTGCATTCATTGGATGTGCACAGACAGTTACGATTTTACTTGGACAAGACTAAAGATTTCAGAAAGTCTAACCAATTGTTTGTTTCCTTTGCCTCCAGTTCTCTTGGGAAACCTATTTCTAAACAGACTATTTCCAAATGGATTGCTTATGGAATTAGATTTTGTTACACTCATCATGGGAAACAGTTTCCAGGGACCATTAGAAGTCATTCTACTAGAGCAGCTGCTACTTCAACAGCTTTCCTCAGAGGGGTTCCTACCAAGGATATCTTAGAAGCTGCCACTTGGAGTTCTGTGCATACTTTTTCCAAGCACTACAATCTCCCCTTGTTTTCTAAGTCTAGGGCAGGCTTTGCCTCTGCTGTCTTGCAGGGTATTCTTGCCTCCCCTTCTTCTATCTAAAGCCTCCTCCCTCTCTACACTGCTTTGGGATTCCACCCTACAGTTATGACTGCAACAGTGAAACACGAAGAACATAGTACAGTTGTGTACACCTACCATAAATGTAGATGTTCGAGTGTCTTCACTGTTGCAGTCGGGTTTCCTCCCTCCTATCCCTCTTTTTCTCTTATTTGTGGTGTATTTGTGTTTCCTTGTTGGATTCATATTTTGATTTGTTGGGGACTTCTGACATCTAGGGCAAGAAAGGCTGGAGAAGATGGCGTCGGCTGAGGGCTATGTACCAAGGCGTACTGACGTCAGGTTACTAGCTTATACAGCCGACGCCGGACCCAGACTTTGGGATTCTGGCCGACCTCGGGCTGCCTGCCGGCAGGAACACCCTACAGTTATGACTGCAACAGTGAAGACACTCGAACATCTACATTTATGGTAGGTGTACACAACTGTACTTTTTCTAATGCTGTGTACAGACACACAATCAAACATCAGTCTGCCAGATTTAGCTTTATAGTCATTGATAAAATTCAGGGAATAGATCCAACAAGTCGGGTTGGCATGGTGTACTTAACAAAAAGAAAAGAGTTGGATCATTGTCAGAAAAATATGTATTAATGTATATGTTTAGTGCTTATTAGAAGCTAAAAGGGTTAACACATTTCATTCTATTTTATGTACAGCTTAGTTTTGTATGAAACTACAAGATGCTTTCTGAAACTGCAAGATGCTCTCTGACCTAGTGTTTGCTAACACAGCAAAATTCATGTTTATGCCTTTTGGAAATTTACTGAGAAGCAGGTGATTATCTGCTAGGTCAGGAAAATAATGAAGAGAACAATATTGTTTTCTATAATGTTATTGAACTTGAACAATCAGCTCTGTTCGTGTTATGAGAACATGCACAGCTGCAGAAAAGATAGATACAGTTGAACAAAGACTGCTTGAAGAAATGAACTATAATCTGTGCTTGCTTTGTGCTCGAATTAGCCATAGTACCTTGAATGGTAACATCATATAGTGAGAAGTTGTATCTAACCGGTGGTCTCCAAGGCCACGTTGTTTTTCTTAGGAAGTTTTTTTATAAACTTGGTATGCCAGCAGAAAATCATGGACAAACAGCTGCTATGAAATAATATTGTAAGAACTTGTGATTTATTATGTCAGCTTAGTAGGCAATGCCTTGTAAGAAATGTATAAGAATGGCTTCACTTCCTGATTCTAGTTAGAAAAAACTCTGTATTAGCACATTTTTGTCTCCTTGCTGCAAGATTAAAGTGCCTTAACCTGAACCTGCCATGTGTTGATCTTTTTGAAGTAGTTTTTTTCTTTGACAGATTGGTCCTTCGGACCGGAAACTCTCACTTCGCCTCAGGTCAGATGGGCCAGGTGGCATGAAACCGTATGGGGAAGAGACCACATCGGTTCTTCTGCTCTGAAAGACCTGCGACTGAATTGTCGTTCAAAAGAGGCCAGCCACTGTTCTGATCTGCGACTGGAGGACGAGTTAACGTTTTTTCCTCGAACCAGACGATCAATCACGGAGGCTCAGGTAAGGTGAGATTTACCTTTTTTTCTGTTTTAGATCAGGGACTTGATTTGTATCATCTGTCAGGAGATTTGTCTTGTACAAGTCAGGGACAGGAAGATTGCAGTCTTGTCATAGATCAGGGAAACAGAATAGGTAAGGCAGTTATTCTAGATAAACTGTGAAAAGAGAAATCGTGGTACCATGTAAAGATAAGAAGGGTTACGTAACATTTTAACAGTCAGAACAATATGGGAAATAAGTGCACAAAAAGTTCCCAAGATCCACCGTTAACTGAAGATACAAAATATATGCAATTACAGCGTGCCGACAATGTTAGGTACTATACAAAATGGGTTAATAAATATGAATTTGATAGCAAATTAGAAAAATCCTCACTTATTAAACTTGTCAAACAGCTTAAAACCGACACAAAAGGTCAGGTAAAAAAGCAACGTCAATTAGGCATTCCTCAGGCACACAGGTGGATTGAGGAAGCAAACCGTAGGGAACAAAAAAGTAATAATTCAAAAGCTATGTTTCTAGATAAAGAGGACAATAATTTGGTAATAGCATCAGCCCCTCCGCCCCCTCCGCTTCCCTTACCAGAATATGAAGTGAGTGGACAAGCTGGTCCACCTTCGCTATACCCGGCTGTCTCCGTGAAGCCAAGACCATTTCTCAGAGATCCCGTCGAGACTAGGTCTCGAACACGTAACTTAAGAGGGGATACTGAGTTATATCAAATGAACAAAAATTCACGAGCTATGAGTGAAGAAGAGATATGTCCGCTCATAGAAGTAACAAAAACTCAGGCAGGACAGGAAGGGCGGGACCCAACTGTCCTAGTATATAGACCATGGACACCGGAAGACATCTGAAAAGCTACAGAGGGAATTCCTCATCCAAAAGTTAATTTTAGAAAATTCTTAGAAGACTTACAGGGCATGAGGTGAAGTTATTATTTAAATGAAGAAGAAGTAGAAAAAGTAGTTAGACAAATCGTAGGTCCAGATTGGCACATGATCAGTGGCAACTGGAATCCCCGTGACACAGAACACAAGCCACTCCCATAAAGCAACGCAGAACTGGATAACAGAGTGAAAGGTCTAACAGACCGAATCTCTGAGAAGTGGAAGCCTAGGGCAGACTGGACTTGCATTAATCAATGCATCCAACAAGAAGGTGAAACTGTTGACAGATATTATGCTAGATTATTAGAGTGTTTTAATAACCATTGTGAAATGCAGGTACCTGAAGACCAAATACATGATTACCCGTATGAGCAGCAGCTAAAGAATGCATTTTTAAAAGGCAGTATTTTGCCTATAAGCAGCTTTATTACAAAGCACATGGTAGATCATTGTACAAGTAGATTACAGTCACTACTTGAATATGCTAGACATGCCGAAAGGCATTTTAACAGTAAAAAGAAAAATAAAGCCCAAGTATTTTCTGTAGAAAATAGAGCAGAAGTTTATGTAGTACAGTCCGGGAAAAAGGGCAAGAAAAATGCCCAGGGAAACAATCTGATAAGCGATCAGAGGAGTTTGAATAGAGAAAGAAAAGGGGTGACTGTTTTAAGTGCGGAAAAAAGGGACATTTAGCAAGGGATTGCAAGCAAAACAAGAAGGTAGCCATGGAAGATAAGGAGGGTGAGGACTGACTATATGATAGTCAAGAATCACTAGAAGGGAATAACCAAGAAAAGACAAATGCAAATGTGATAGAGAGAGTAGAGGAAGTGCAGGAAATCGCAGATAGTAAAGAAAGTGAAATTTTAGACTTAGCATTATTGAGCCTAGAACTCTACTTAGTAGATACAAAACTGGAAGTCACACTTCTGGTAGAGGGGAGGGAAGTTAAATTTCTGTGTGACTCAGGGGCATCGTGGACCCTGATACATCCTTCCAAACTACCAGAAAATTCAGAATCACTTGATTACATATTAGTGAAAGCAGCTAATGTACAGCTGTATCAGGAGCCACTCTCCCATAACATAGCAATAACTGACCCTGTTTCAGGAATGACCCAGAAAAGCAAAATTGTCGTTTCTGCAAAATGCCCGGTAAACCTTTTGGGCAGAGATCTTATGCAGATATTTGGCATAGCAGTAGTTCCAACTATGCAGCGTATGGAAGCACAGCGACAAATGGATACTTTTGTGGTGCGACCGGAGGGCGAAACATTTTATTGGTACAGCCAGGACTTGGTCACGACTGGTCCAGGGGCAGTAACCAAAGAGCTGATGAACGTAGCCATCAGTAAGTCCCCCTCCCTTGACACTGATAAACAGCATTTGTTGCACTGTACTCTGTATTATTGTAGCACACCAGGACCTGATAAAGAATATGAGCAAGAACTGTTTAGAAACCATGCAAACAGATTAGTATTACATAATCTGCACTGGGACACAGAAGGGAACAGTGTAGTTAGCTGTTCATTGCCCCAGGAATTCTTTGCACTCTATAAATCTAATCGATTACCATATGTTAGTTTGACTAAGGACAAGAATGTGAAATGGGCAGACCTAGGAGAAAAAAAATCACAAAGTGGGAAAAACAGACGGAGTTAGAATTGTCAGAACAGGGCGTACAGAAGCAGAGGTTAAATTGGATAACACAGACACACCCAGCTGTACACTTGCAGTCTAGCAAGGACAGCTGATTAGCACTCTTACTAGAAGAGGAAGAGAATGCCTTACGGAGTATACCAGAAACTCTCTGGTCAACAAGGAAATCAGATGTAGGACTCATTCGTACAGCAGGACCAGTTACTATCACGCCAAAATCAGCATTTAGACTACAAAAGAGACAGTATCCCTTAAGGAAAGATGCAGAAGTAGGAATCAAACCTATAATAGCAGCTTTACTTAAGGAAGGAGTACTGGTAGAATCTCCCGATTCACCATGTAGCACACCCTTATTTCCTGTCAGGAAAGCAAATGGAGAATGGCGTATGGTCCAAGATTTACAAGCTGTAAATGATGCAGTAATACCTAGAGCACCTACGGTGCCAGATCCACACACCCTATTGAATGATTTGAAGCCTCAACAGAAGTATTTTTCTGTGGTAGATATTAGCAATGCGTTCTTTTCGATAACGATAAACCCTGACAGCCAACATTGGTTTGCATTCACATTTCAGGGGAAAAGGTATACATATACACGACTACCACAGGGATATTGTGAAAGTCCAACAATATTCTCACAAGAGATGGCAAGCAACTTGGCAGGATTTAGCCCACCGAGAGGCAGTCAGATTTTACTTTATGTAGACGACATTCTGCTGGCAGCCCCCACCCAGCAAGAATGCAGAGAAGATACTATAGCATTATTACATTTTCTAGCCACTCAAGGACATAAAGTAAACAAAAACAAGTTGCAGCTTTGGAGAAAGCAGGTTAAATACCTGGGATATGTAATATCCAAAGAAGGCAGAACATTAGATGAAGATAGGAAAATAGCAATTTTACAAGCACCCAAACCGACTACCAAGAAGGAAATGATGTCCTTCCAGGGTACGACTAATTTCTGTCGGAGTTGGATTCCAAACTATGCCTTGGAGTCCGCTCCACTGACCAACTTGATATACAAGAAGCCTATGGCAGCACAAGATTTATTACAATGGACACCAGAAGCAGAATCAGCTTTTTGCAAACTAAAACAATTGATAGCATCCTCATTAGTTTTAGGATTACCAAACTATCATAAACGCTTTTCCCAAACTGTAGATTGTAAGCAAGGTTATATGACATCAGTGTTAACACAGCAACATGGGGACAAGCAACGCCCCATAGCTTACTATACATCACAGCTGGACCCAGTGGCGCGATCCCTGCCTCACTGTGTACAAGCAGTAGTCGCAGCTGTAATGGCAGTACAGGCTTCAGCCTCAGTAGTGTTGTTCCACCCTCTCACATTGAGAGTGCCTCATGCAGTCGTGATTATTTTACTGCAAGAAAAAGTAGCATATCTTTCTCCTGCTAGATATCTTTCCTGTATGACTATACTGTTGAGCCAACCTCATATGACAATTGAATGATGTACAACTTTGAATCCGTCTACCTTGCTCCCGACCCCTACGGACGGCACACCACACAGCTGCCTGCAGGAAATTGAGCAAAAGACACTGCCTGGAAAAGATCTAATGGATGTTCCCTTGGATGATGCCGAGGTGACATATTACGTGGATGGCTCATGCAGAAGTGGTCCTACAGGGCAGAACCTAGTGGGGTATGCAGTAGTTTCTGATACTGAGATTTTAGAAGCAAAGTCTTTACCACATAACTTATCTGCACAAGCAGCAGAATTGATTGCCTTGACAAGGGCATGTGCCTTGGCAAAGGGTAAATGTGTGAACATTTTTACTGACAGCCAGTATGCTTTTTCTACTGTACATGTTTTTGCGCAACAGTGGAAGAATAGAGGAATGATAACATCTACTGGTAAACCGATTAATCATGCGCAGTTTATTTTAGATTTGTTAGAATCTATTCAGTTACCTCAGAAAGTAGCTATTTGTAAATGTGTAGCTCATACCAAGCAACAGGATAGGATTTCAAAAGGTAATGCAAGAGCTGATACGGCTGCAAAGCAGGCAACTTCAGCTTCAGAAATATTTCTTTTTAGTGAGGAATTACAACCTTCTGAGATTTTAGATTTAGAAATGTTGAAAACAATGCAGACACTTACTACGAAAGTAGAAAAACAGAAATAGATAAAACGAGGAGCAATTCTTGAGAAAGGGCTGTACATCTCCAAAGAAGGAAAACCGATTTTGCCGTCTAATTTGTTTAGATATGCAGCTTTGTTGAGCCATGGGCAGTGCCATGTCTCAACAGGGGGGATGGTACAGTTAGTGAATCGAGTGTTCACAGCATATGGATTTACAAACTACACAAAAAAATTTTGTGCGGAATGCCATGTTTGTAACAAGCATCATGCACAAGGGGCTTTGAAGCCTAAGCAAGGGAGTTTCCCTGCACCACCGTACCCGTTCCATACTATCTGTATGGATTTCATAGCACTGAACAAATGTGAAAATAAGAAGTATTGTCTTGTCATTATAGATATGTTTTCCAAATGGGTGGAAGCTTTTCCGACCAAAAATCCAGATGCAGCTACTGTTGCAAAAGTCCTTGTTAAAGAAATTATTCCTAGATTTGGTATACCGGAAAAGATCTACATTGACAATGGCACACACTTTGTAAATCAAACTATACAACAGTTGAGCCGATATTTCGGAATTTCTTTGAAAAACCATTGTGCATACCATCCGCAATCTGCAGGACTAATAGAGAGGCATAATGGGGTTTTGAAAAGTAAACTTAGGAAGTTAATTAGTGAGACACAAAAGAATTGGGTGTACTGCCTGCCTCTGGCACTGTTGAGCATGAGAACTGTTCCAAATGCAAAGGGGTTAACTCCTTTTGAAAAATTATTTGGGAGAGCATACTATATACCTCAGTGGAAACCTCTCATGCCTGCAGACCAAGAGGCCGACAGTTCACTCGCAGAATATATGAGACGACTTCTAAGTAATAAACAACTTTTGCAGTTAAATTCTGTTTCAGATAAAGAACAAACCAGACCATCGGAAGCAGCAGTAGTCCCAGGCACGTGGGTCTGGGTGAAAGTCATCAAGAAGAAGAATTGGATGTCACCGAAGTGGGAAGGGCCATACCAAGTGCTACTGTCAACATCTACTGCAGTCAAGATTGCAGAGCAAGCGTCCTGGATTCATCTGACACACTGTAAACTGATTAAAAACTTTGAACTGGACAAAAAAACTTGTTACTGTTACACAACAAAAACAAAATGACCAGATATAGAGCAAATAGGAATACAGAGCAACCTCAGAAGTATTGCATGATCATTCTGTTAACTATACTGATAACAATAATCTTTTTGCTGTGGCCTTTTCTTTTTCCAGCCACACGAGCTGAACTGAATAAACGTGATGCTTTACTCATAGACTGGCATCCAAACTTTAACACTTACCAAGCAATCAAATATGTGTATGCTGAGACCTTTAATGTTTCAAATTGTTGTGTTTGTACAGCTATACCAACAGCATACGGGGGATAGTTAATGACTGCTGTCCTCCTAGGGGTCAATGAGACCTGGGAAAATTTGATTTTTGATACTACGACTGTGAAATCACAAGACAAAATAGCATTGTACCTGCCTGTTACACAAAAGGGAATTGTATGTTTTTACAAAAATGATACTGTTCAAGTGGGTTGGAGCAATTGTAATGTGACTGTTCCTTACAAATGTTATACCAAAGCTAATAATGCAAGTTCCATTTGTGATACAAACTATGACTCATTTCTTGAGTCAATGCACAAAAACAATTAATGAAGTACAACATAATCCTGTTCTTTTTAAACAGCTATCTATCATTGACAGAAAAATGTTTCATGCAGGGCAAGTATATATTAATATTAAAGTAGAAGATTGTTATTTTGTGTGTGGGAAAAAGGCATACAAATTGTTTTTTGGGTTACCTGGTTCCGGCCATACGACACACTGCAGTTTTGCCTCAGGGAAGAATTTGAAATGTCAGAGAGGTCACTAAGAAACCTGGAAATCCAATCAAGAAACCTGAGAATCCAGTGGGAGGAATCGAAGCAGGCTGGAGAAACCATAATTCTGTGAAAAACAAAGATAAACTGACACACATGGACTAGAGTGACACTATTATATCGTGGGCAGGTATAGCTCCTGCATATGGCTCAGTAAAATCAATTTGGGAGCTGAGAAAACTGTCCAAACTTCTTGAAGTAATGAGCAATGCAACTTTTTCTGCTCTCAAATTAGTGACTGATGAACTGAACGCTATGAGAACTGTAGTGCTTCAAAACCGCATGGCTCTCGACTTCACCCTAGCTGCGAAAGCCAGTACTTGCGCTTTAATAAAAGTGGAGTGCTGTTCGTATATTCCTGACAACCAGCATGAGATAGACAACCACCTTGAGGTGATTCAGCAAGTGTCGTCCATGACCAAACCAGGCCCAAACCCACTGACGGATTTTTTCATGAATTTGTTTGGGAGGTGGGGTACCATCCTAATGAACATCCTGATTGCCATTTGTCTGGGATTGCTCCTATTAGGAGTATGTGTTTGTTGTGGTATTCCCTGCATGAAAAGATTAATTAAAGATTTTATAGACATGCCAGTTTCTGAGACTTTGTATCAAAGTACTGAATTTGAAGAACTGTTGAAAGATGAAACACTTTCATAAGTTTAAACTGAATGACTATCTTAACTGCAAATTCTGAACGGAAGAGGTTAGGAGAAGAAGCAAACTGTTTATGCTTTTGAAAATAGAATAAAAAGTATTAACAGGGGGGAAATGTCAGAAAAATATGTATTAATGTATATGTTTAGTGCTTATTAGAAGCTAAAAGGGTTAACACATTTCATTCTATTTCATGTACAGCTTAGTTTTGTATGAAACTACAAGATGCTTTCTGAAACTGCAAGATGCTCTCTGACCTAGTATTTGATAACACAGCAAAATTCATGTTTATGCCTTTTGGAAATTTACTGAGAAGCAGGTGATTATCTGCTAGGTCAGGAAAATAATGAATAGAACAATACTGTTTTTTATAATGTTATTGAACTTGAACAATCAGCTCTGTTCATGTTATGAGAACATGCACAGCTGCAGAAAAGATAGAAACAGTTGAACAAAGACTGCTTGAAGAAATGAACTATAATCTATGCTTGCTTTGTGCTCAAATTAGCCATAGTACCTTGAATGGTAACATCATATAGTGAGAAGTTGTATCTAATTGGTGGTCTCCAAGGCCACGTTGTTTTTTTTAGGAAGTTTTTTTATAAATTTGATATGCCAGCAGAAAATCATGGACAAACAGCTGCTATGAAATAATATTGTAAGAACTTGTGATTTATTACGTCAGCTTAGTAGGCAATGCCTTGTAAGAAATGTATAAGAATGGCTTCACTTCCTGATTCTAGTTAGACAAACTCTGTATTAGCACATTTTTGTCTCCTTGCTGCAAGATTAAAGTGCCTTAACCTGAACCTGCCGTGTGTTGATCTTTTTGAAGTAGTTTTTTCTTTGACACATTAAACTGGGTGGAATATTTTCCCCAGGTCTTAATGACCACTTATAAAACTAACCGAGGGGATGTGTGCTTAATCAATTAATTAAATAGCTCTATATAAAGGATTGCATAATGGTGCATTTTGTATTTGTCACTGAAGAAGGCATGTTGCCGAAACCAGTTTGATGCTTTTTTACTGTTTGGGGTGCCACAATAAAATTCCTTTGGAATCATTCACTTTTGGTGCTGGCCATTTTTTGGATATACGCATTATTTTTTTGGCCTGGTGCACCAGCCGAACTTGCAATTTTATTCCAGGATTGCCTATATCAAGCTGAATCAGATGTGCCTTTACTGTCTTTGGTACTATAAACACCACAGCTTTTTTTCTAGGATGTCAATGCCTCCCCTTCTTTTAAACTGTTGTAAAAAATCTTCCAGATCTTTATCTTTATCACTTTCTTCTCTCTTGGCTTCTAAACTTCTACTGGAATACCATCTATTCCTGACGACTTTCCTGCAGATTGGTTATACATCACCATTTTTATCTCATTCTGTCTTAACTGCTTGTTGTTGAGCCTCCTCTTCCTCTAACCTTGGCATATTTAGGTCTTCCATAAATATTTCCATTTGTGCTTTTTCTTGATTTCACCACTTCTGTGATTTATAATGGATGTGTTCCTGTGAAATATAATTTCTGTCTGGTCTAGCCCAGTTAGTGTACCTTGCTGAATAATTTGTAAATTTTCTCTGAGTTTCTACTACTAAAGTCACATCTTTTATACCAAATATTTTTATAATCTTCTTCAGAAATGTAGCTTCTTCTGTTATATTTTCCCTTCTAGGCTCCCCTAATACATCCTCATTGTTGCAAATCAAATGCCAGTCTCCACCTATAGGTAATATTCCCTGCCAAAAGCTGATTATTTCTCCACAATTTTTTAAGCTCCAAAATAACAGTTTTAGGTGGAATATAAATACATAAATCCAAAAGGACCAGCACATGAGGCAGAATGTCTTAAATCAACATTAATGTTTTATTACTTGGTAGCTAAAAAGCTGCCTATATAAACAGTAACATACAGACCGGTTTCGGCTAAAAAAGCCTTTATCAATGTAAATATTATTTTACTCAATAATGATTATGCAAGTCAATGTAACATCCTGGAACTATTTAAATACCTCTTTCCAAATTGGTATCATCCAACCATTGGTCAATGAACTTATGTCACACAACCATATTTAAATATTGGTAGCACAGTACAAATGCGTATGAAATTACAAAACGATGAAAGAACATATGAGCTAACAATACACTACCTAAGAATGTATTCAAAAACCATTTATATAAAATTAAATGTAATATATTATGCATTATAATGCAGCGTATTATATAGATTGATCAATCCATATTTTCTTGTGTCCAAAACTTTTAATGATGACACTAAAGACCTTGGAATATATGGTGCAAGGTCCAAAACAATTAGATAACAATATCCAACAAAGGACCTGCACATAAAACCCCAAATTATTAAATCTTGACAATGCTGTGATAATATATTAAAGCCTGATTAGTGCATTATATTTATATATTATTATACATTTAAAGCCTAATGAGGCATTAGAATCCCATTCTATGTATATTAAGCATGCCCTGCCTCATCCAAAAATTAATATATCACTAGCATATTATATACATATTGTTTTACAACAATGTTAAACTAGGGTCCAAATGTGTCATCATGTACCTCATATTCGTTCAGCCCAGGTTTAAAAAATGCCCCTAGTCTAGTAATCCACTTACTTTCCATATTGTTCAATCTTGTATGCCATCCCATCTTAAAATTCCTTGGTAATTGGATTTTGTCAATAATGATAAACTTAAAACATGCTCCAGTATGATTCTTGCTGTGTTTATATAAAGCACTAGTAACTCGTCTATTTCTAATAGAGCTTAGATGTTCACTTATTCGAATTCTGATGGGTCTGGAAGTCTGTCCGACATAAAAAGCAGAACAGGTACAATAAGCCAGATAAATAACCCAATCAGAACTACAATTACCAAAGATATTTATGTCATATACCTTGGGAGTGTTTTTACTGCTGAATTCTTTAGTTTTGTTAATATGCTGACAGGCACCACAATGTCCACAAGGGTAACAACCCACTAGAGGCTCTCCAAACAGTGTAGTCTGTATAGTTGAGGGTGGGCTAAATCTCTTGTAATGTGTTAGTTGAGATTGAATAGTCCTCCCTCTCCGATACGAAAAAGCACATTCATCTGGAAGGATCCTATCCAAAATTGGATTTGATTTTAATATATCCCAGTCTGTGCTGATGATTTCTCTAAACTTAGGTATGTTATTGCCATAAGTAGTGACAAGTCTGATGGGTTGTTGACCCTTGTTATGATCATTATCTGATGACTGGTTATATTGCAATAGTTCAGATCTAGTTTTATTCTCAGCCAGTTCGGCAGTCCTGGTTAGATGTTGCGAATTGTATCCCCTAGCCCTGAATATTGATTTTAGATCCTCTATATGTATGGAATATTCCCTATCAGAAGAACAAATTCTTTTAAGATGCATAAATTGGGACTTGGGGATATTTCTGATGATGTGGCGGGGGTGAGAACTAGTAGCATGTAATAAAGTGTTGTATTGAGGGAATTTTCTATGAATAGTTGTGGACAAAGTGTGGTCAGGTAATCTTTGTACCACCACATCCAAAAACACTATTTCACGGTAGCCAGTGTTGGCTGTAAAATGTATATCAAAAGGGTTGTTATTAAGATATGCCACAAATCTAGATAGTTCTTCCATGTCACCCCGCCACACCAACCAGCAGTCATCTAGATATCTGCGCCAGATGTCTAAACTCTCAATGTAAATGTTATTGGCAACATCATATATGAACACTTGTTCGAAAAAACCCATGAACAAATCTGCATAAATTGGGGCAAATGATGCCCCCATGGCTGTTCCTTTAATTTGCCAATATGAGTTCCCCTCAAAATAAAAGATGTTTTTTTGTAAAACAATTTCCGTAAGTTTGATCAAAAAATTGTTAAATTCAGGGGAATATAAATTGGCCTTATTTAGCCAGTAAGAGACTGGCCTTATTTAGCCAGCTTTGTGAGGTATACTGGTGTACAAAGATGAAACATCCATTGTGCATAACACCCAACCTTCATCCAACTGAGAGTCCTTAACAATGTTTAAGAACTCCGTAGTATCTTTGAGTCGTGATCTAACATTATTGAGCAAAGGTTTAAGATGCTCAGTAAGAAAGGCTGATATTGGTTCAGTTAAAGAACCCCGGCCAGAAACAATAGGTCGACCTGGTGGATTATTTAAGTCCTTATGTATTTTAGGAATCAAATATAAATAATGCGGCATTGGTTCCTTAACCTTGAGTTGCCTCGCAACTTGTAATGAAATAATGCCCTCATCCACAGCCAGATCCAAGAAAGTCAATTTCTAATTTAAAGTTAGATGTTGGGTCTACTACCATGTGTATGTAAAACTGTGATAGTTGTTTTGATGCTTCATCCTTGTATTTTGAATAGTCCATCACCACAATACCCCCACCCTTATCTGCTGGACTAATAACTATATCCTTATTAAGTCGTAGTTGTGAAAGGGCAATTCTTTCCTCTTGGCTCAGGTTGCTGCGAATTTGTGTAAAATTATTAGAGAAGTGTATATCCTTCATGACACATTTTTTAAAAATAGCAACATGTTTATCCATGGGAGGTGTAAAATTGGATTTGCCAAACCGAAAACCAATAGATCTTTGAGAATATGTCGTATCTGAAAAAATACCTTAAGATTAAGCATTCTGCAAAAGTTGTTAATATCCTCTATTAATGAATGCTCAGGAACAGGAGATGTGGGTACAAAGTTCAATCCTTTATTCAATACTTTATATTGTGCTTCCGTAAGTGCATAAGAGGAAATGTTCAAAACATTATTTACTGTGTTGTCATTTGTTTCAAAAGGACCTGAAGATTGGTTGGACCCGTTTTTACTTTTATGTTTCCTCCCTGCCCTCCGTTTATGGGGCCTAAAGGGATGGATTGCTTTCTTTTAGCAATCGGGACACCTGACAGGAGGAAGCTTCCCCATCTTTTATGGATGAGTAATCATCATCCAAAGTAACACTATATGTTGATTCATTCCTTTTTAGTATGGGTCTAGGTCTCTTCCTGCTTTTGTATATTTTGTTGGAACCTTCATTAAATCTAACATTTTTTTGTGTTACAAAAGGCTTACCCTTCTCATAATCCGTTAGGTCCCTATGAAACTTATGCATTTTCTTTTTCTTTAGTTGCTCTTCTGTAGTAGTTAAATCCTTTGCTAAATCTGTTAATTGGGATTGATAAAAGCTTTCAGAAGAAAAAGTTTCTGCTTCTGAACAAGTATTTTGTATGTCTGTGATCATTGTTTCTATGCTTCTTTCATAATAATTGGAAAGACAATCTACAAAAAGCATAGAGGCTTGATGTTGTACATTGGTTTTTGAATACATTTTTAGGTAGTGTATTGTTAGCTCATATGTTCTTTCATCGTTTTGTATTTTCATACACATTTGTACTGTGCTACCAATATTTAAATATGGTTGTGTGACATAAGTTCGTTGACCAATGGTTGGATGATACCAATTTGGAAAGAGGTATTTAAATAGTTCCAGGATGTTACATTGACTTGCATAATCATTATTGAGTAAAGTAATATTTACATTGATAAAGGCTTTTTTAGCCGAAACCGGTCTGTATGTTACTGTTTATACAGGCAGCTTTTTAGCTACCAAGTAATAAAAAATGAATGTTGATTTAAGACATTCTGCCTCGTGTGCTGGTCCTTTTGGATTTATCTACTTTTGGTGGTTTGGACCATGCACCACAGTCTACCGCGCGTGCCTTGCTTGCGTTGGAATATAAATACATGCCAGCATAATCTTCATATCTTGCCAGTAGCCCCTTACTACTACAAATCTACCATTATTATCTTTTTTCCTCTTCTATCACTATTGTAGCTCCTCTAGCAATTAATATAAGTTCTTCTGTTTTCCATTGTCCCTGATATTCTGTAGAATATCCACCCTAAAATCCTTTTGCTTGGGTTTTTCCAAATTTGTCTCCTATAGCATTGCTATTTCCAATGTAATTAAGTATTCTTTCCATGTTGTCCATACCTGTGAGACCATTCACATTCTAAAATGATATAGAAAGTGTCACCATTATGGTAAGAAGTCATTATTCCCACATATTACATATGGCAGCTTTTTTAAATGCCTATTTCCAGCTTTTGTGATGCACATACCCATTAAAGGTTTGACAGGTTAATCCTTTTAAGAGTTTTTTCTTATCATCAACATCAGAAGTAATATCACATTTTACCTGATTTTTTGTTTTAATAAAAACCTTCAAACAAAAAACAGACATACCCCCAAGCACCGCAGTACAGCCCCAGAACCCGCTAACTTTATATAAACACGCATAACTATGTACATATTCAAATAATGAAGTTTAACCCTCCTAATAGGAGCATTTGAGCCAAATAGACAGTTGCTAAAACAGGCCCTAATTAACCTGAAATTGAGGTTATACATGCTAAGATGTATGTTATTGCCTTTGCTTTCACTTACACTAATTGGTGTCTGCTCTTTTTTTTATCTGCTTGCATGCTACTCTTAGCCTTGAAGAAATGAGTGTTCTGTCTTTTATTGCCCTATTATCAGCTTTCTTCCATAGAAAAAAGAAAAAAATGTAGTCCTCTATTGCAGCCTGAAGGACAATCTGAAGCATTTATTGCTAAAGGAAAACGTTTCATTATATTTGGTGTTTCCACTTAAAATGTGTTATTAGATTAAGCCAAGGGTCTTAATCCAGACATTCACCTATGCAAAAGTAAGAAAAACATATCAGCTCTACAAATAGTATGAGCTGAGTACTTTTACACCCTACATCCCCACCTCAACAACCCAAGATTACTGATTATTTAACTTACATGCTTTTGTCTAGCTTTTCTTCTGTTTCGGCACTGTAATGCCTACATTTCTTAATACCAACAAAAAAAAAAGGAGAGGAAGAAGAAAAAAGGCACCTATTTAATAACTTTATATCATACAAGAACAACTAAAATACTTTAGTATAAAATATGCAATTTATATTGTAAAACATTTCACAGGAATACTCTTAAGAAAAGAAATTGTTTTACTTGCTGTTACCTTTTCTTTCTTCTTCCCTTCCCCTCAAGAGTCCTTTCACACATTAATGACATGAAGTGGGGCAAATACTTTTCAGTTCCTCACAAGTCTAACAATGTCAGCAAAAGCCTATTCTTTCCACTTACTCTTATACAGCTGTATTTCACAAATGTGATTCATGTTTTGCAGTCTCACATGTATTCATAAATTTCCATGTTACCGGTCTTCTCCCTGCTCCTCTCTATCTTCCAACTCCAGATTCCTGTTCAATTCCACAGTACTCCTGATTCTTCTGATCAACTCTTGTGCTTTTCTCTGTTTCTCAAGCATTTTCATTCAGAACAGTGGAAAAGGTTTCACTGGTAAAAGTCTCTCTTTGTGATTTATTATCAGAAGAATGAGAAGCAGAGTCCCTTTCTACTTGATGGCTCATTTTTTGTCAGACAAACTTTTGCATTTCCTGCTTAGCCTGTTTTACATCAAAAAATGACTTTGATCCATCAGGAAAAATATTCTGCAGACAGCTAGATGCGGCAGCTTGAATCTCACACATGCCTCTCGACACTCCCTGATTACAGGAATAAATGTGTTTCTTTTCTGCGTGGTGTACAGTGAATAATTATATCCAGTGTTGTCTGTTTTCATCTAATTCAACACATGAGTTGTCGGATCTGATCAGAGCCAACCTTGGCACCATCTCTGAAGCTTCGTGGATCCAGGTCTCTGACTCCACCTCTACCCATACTTCACTTCAGTGTACCTTAGTACCTCAAATCTTGTTTGCCAATTGAAACATCAGATGTGTTCTATGAGAGCTATCCATCAGAAGTTGTATCCTTTGCTGCTTTAGAAAGACTTATTTTATGATCTCCTCTTCTACCAAGAGACTTGTCTATCCAGCTCTTTTCTTAGCTATAATTAAAAATATTTACATAGTGTATAGTTAGTAAAGGATAGTTATCCTTATTATTAGGTATTTTCTTCTCTTAGATAGTTTTTTATATATAGATAGATTGTTTGAAAATTTTGGTGTGTTTTAACTTTAACATTTCTAAATAGTATTTTGCTGTGTTTTGTAGTATTGGCTGTACCTTTACATGTGTTGTAGAATGTTTGACAACCCCCCCCCCCCAGGATATGCATTCTTTGTGTGTCTTATGCTTGGGCATTGCCCATCTTGACACAGACCATGAAACCTGTGTTCTTTTGGCATGAAGGCTGTCCAAATGGACAGGGAAAAACTAGTTGTCAAAAGCCTTTTTCCTCCACAAACAGGGTCTTCCCTTCCAGCTACTTCCTCTTCATCCACTGCTGTCACCGCCTCAGCCAAGAAACAGAGCAAAGCCAAAACCAAGGGTAAAGACAAGAAAAAAGAGACAAGTGAGAAAGAAAAACTAGAAAAGAGGAAGAGAGAAAGAAAAAGAAAATTTAGAAAAATCCAGAAAGTGGATTGTGGATCCCACTGCTTTGGTCGGTCCAGATCCCAAAGCTCCTAGAAAGTGGAATTTGTCAGTTCCTTAGACCGACCTTCCTCTTCTTGGCTCCAGTTCTCCCCAGAATTGGTGAGTCTGAGACTGCACACTCAAATATTACAGGACAAAAGATATTTGAGACCACCCTTGGTGGCTTCTTCAGTTCTGTGATCCAGAAGCCTTACTAAGCAAGATGCCAATAGAATGATGAGGAATTTCTTGAGAACACAAATTCAGCTTGGGGTTCTCTCAGTGCCATCACCATTGAATGCTCCAAGTACTGGATCAACAACCCCTCCTCATCTCGGGTACTAGTTCATCCTTCAGACCTGGTGATCCTGGATCTGACCTGCCCTGGTGCACCTTTGTTGGAGCTGACAGTTCACTCTACTTTGACTTCAACTCTATCCCTATCTCTTTTGACTCTGATGAGTTTGGATCAGGAAGAGTCTCAGAGCTGAAGCATCAGTGCTGTGACTCAGGATGGGTTGACTCAAAAGTTATCAAAGACATCTCCCCTTCTTGGAGCCTCAGCTGTCGACGGCTTGGATCAGAGATCAGCCTTAGGGCCAAGACCTTTTGGTACTGAGCAGTGTTTATCTTCTTTGGACAGGGGGATATATTGTTTGGGATGACTGCAGCTTTGGCCTTTAAGGCTTTTGAGAAGGTTTTAGCTGTGCTGAAGGAAAAGGCATTACCACTCAGCTTGGCTCCATTCAAACCTCAAGAGTATTCTGCTTCTTTCTCTTTCCTTCTTTCTATATAACAAGGACAGTTGGTACCCCAGGCTTTCAAGACTGCTCACTATGTGAGTTTCCAGTCTGATTCTGACCAGTCTGATCATCCAGAAATAAAGGTTCAGAGGAAGCAGACGTGCAAACTGAAGACATAGATTTGGATGAAGATGAATGCTCCCCTAGATTGCTCTTGAAAGACATCACCTTTAGTGAGATCCTTGAATCGATGAAACAACAAGGAGGATGGTCCACTGATAACCCTTCATCAGATGAGACTGTGTTCATGGACACCTTTGGTTCTGACTCAGCTTCATCCTGGGTAGTACTTCTCATTGATCCCTTATTGACCTTATGGCTTAGGTGGCATGGAAGGACCTAGATGTGGTGATGGAACCAATACCAAAGAATCCAGATTGGATCTTGGCAGTACCTAAAGACAGTAACCATTGAATCAGAGGTCCACCAGTAGATGCCATGGGGGTAGCCACCAAGAAGGAATTATCAAACGAAAGTTCCTCTGTCCACTACCCTAACAGGGAGTCAAGGACATTGGACAGGTTTGGGTAATAGACATACACTTGAGTGACCTTTGCTCTCCAAGCACTGAACTGTTTAGCTCATGAAACATGATTCCAGAGAAACTTGACTAAAGGGGTCTCCAAGTCTGTCTGCAGTAATTTGCCTGCAGATGTTCAGAAGACTGTGAACTCCCAGCTCACTACCCTACAGTCTGTATTGAATGCTACCATGCAACTGCTATCTAATGCAACTGATGCTAAAGCTAGGGCAGCAGGTACATGCATTACTATGCACTGATGTGCCTGGATGTACCTTTGTGACTATGCAGAAGGCTTTAAGACATTCTTTAATTACCCATTTGATGGTTCTACACTTTTGGGGGCTAAAAGTAAAGGGCACACTGACCAGGATTCTCTCTGCAATGAGAATCTGTTTTTCCATCCTACAAAGGACCTTCTCTAGGAGTCAGAGGGATGGCAAGAAGATATGGTTCCACAAATCACATGGTTATTATCAGTACACTCCTGGGGACAGAATGTCTCATGGTAGAGGATAAGGTAACTCTAATGGGCGTCACTCAAAAGGCAGAGGTAGACTGCACAATCAGGGCTCTCGCAGTCCCTTCATTGAAAAGTCCAACCAGTGCTCCTGAAAGGTTGCCTGGCTGTTGTACTCTGGAGGCAATTGGGGGTGCTAATCCATGCACCCACAAACTTGGCAAAATATAACAACAGATTCCTGAGTGCTAAACATAATTTCCATAGGCTACTCAATTCAGTTTTCATTTCCTCAAATAAAAAAGATGAAGTTCCCGATGTTTCACCCACTCAGTGGTAACCTGCAGCAGTGAAATTTCCAAGCTTCTAGGGAAAAAAAGAGTAATCCGGCCAGTCCCAAAAGACCAGTTAGAGTCTGGAGTCTATTTGAGTTTCTTTTTAGTACTCAAAGAAGGCAGAGGACCTCAGATCTATTCTAGAGCTGAGTAATCTAGATCAGTTTGTAAAACAGATAAAATTCTAGGTGAAGGATGTTTGGATGTGCTCAGTAGATCTCCAGGATGCATACTGTCATATAAAAGTGGATAAGCATTCCAGGAGATTTCTTCTTTTTTGGCTTGGAGCCAAGCATTACCAATTCAGAGTGATGCCCTTTGGTCTCACCACAGCCCCCAGGGTGTTTACCAAGATAATGACAGTGGTTGCAGTACATCTTTGGCTGCTAGGGATCCATGTTTTCCCCATATCTTGACAATTGGCTCCTCACTACTACCTCCAAGCATCTACTGCAACATCACCTGGATCCTCTGCTCCATCTAATGCAAAACCTAAGAATCATGATAAATTTAACCAAGACCCACCTGAACCTGACACAAAAAATAGAATTCATTGGATGCCACCTGGATTTAGTGTTACAAGTAGCCAAGTTACCCAACTCCAGAGTGCTCTTCTTGCATCTGACAGCTGCACAGGTACTTCAGCATTCTTCACCCTCAGCAAGGTTAATTCTATCACTTTTAGGTCTAATGGGCTCCGCGTTCTTATTGGTTCTACTAGCCATGTTCTACATGAGAGTACTCCAGTTAACTCTTTCTGTACAATGGCCTCAAAACTTTCATCTATTATATACCAAAATTCACATTATGCAAATATGCAGTGGTCGTATCAGTTGGTGGGTAAAATCTCCATCAGTGATGGAAGGTTGTGTTTTTCACACAGATCTACCAATGGCTGATGTAACCACAGACACCTCCCTTCTAGGGTGGGAGGGGCATTTGCAAGGGGGAATGGTCTAAAATTCTTTTTTTTAATAAGAAACATCTTTATTAAATTATCACTTATGTCATAGGCACGCATACATTTATATAAATGAAGACAAACTATACTGACATATTTATAGTTGCATACATTATACCTCACTTATAATCTATCCAGTTGTTATCAAACATTACATAGCTCATTCAAATCCTGCCTTCCTTTAAACCTCATTATTCCTCCAAAATGTTATTCTGCATGTATTGTTTCAATTTCCATTTTTTTCTATGTAATTTGCTCCTACTCTTTTCTAAAGATCCGATTGCCAGTTGTTTTATTTCTGTTACTATATTCACTACTTCTAGTACAGTTGGTTTACACTTTGATTTCTGTTTTCCAGTAATTGTTCTTTTTTTGCAGCCACCATAACTTGACTCAGCAAGTCCTTACCATGTCTAGATGGGTCTATATTGTATTAGCAAATGCAATGAATTGCGAAAGCTATATAATTGACCCACAGTCCCTGAAAACCCAAGATGTTCAACGCACGGATCAGTAATTTTTTTCCCCAGGGAAAACAATCGCTGATTCGTAAAAAAAAAAAAAAATCCAAACACAAAATAAAGTGGGGGGCTAAACCACCCACACACCCCGATGTGGGGGGCTATGTCACCCACACACACCCCTACTTAAATATATCAACTCTGAGATCGCACTACAGTGCAGGAAATGGCAAAGTCCCAAAAATGGCACAGTGATTTTTTTCCCTAGGGAAAAAAAATCACTATTCCATGCTTTCAGAATTTTGCCATTCCACGTAATGATGTTTGACGAAACAGCATTTGCAATTCAGTGTGTTCGCTAATATAATAGGGACCCATCTAAACAATTCCAATTTGTATAACAGCTCAGAAAAATCATTTCCTTAGTTATACCAATTTTCTCACCCAGTATTTCTGATAATATAGTCTGCAGGGAATTTTTAAAGTCTGTCAACTCATTACACTCCTTAAAATTATATTTGCAATTACATCCTTCTTCCCCATCACACCTCCAGCATTTGCTATCGACCCGAGGAAAAATTCTTTGGAGTCTACTTGGGGTATTAAAATACCCATGTAAACACTTTCAAGCAAAGATCCTAGAACTTCCAGACTTTGTTGCATACTTGGTTCATAGGTTCATAGGTTCATAGGTTGGTACTAGGGCCTATACAAGCCTAGCCATAAATTCCTTCCCACACTATTTACTTCCCTGGACCCCTGTGTAAGGAACCACTGACTGTAAGGAAAAGCTTGTTTTATTTATTTACTTGCTGCAGTAGGCAAAGCAAGTTGTTGAGCCTTTACTTTAGATGGTTGCAGATTCCACAAAAGTGTTATGTTTAGCCATATATCTTCATATGAAAAAGAAATATGTGACCATACCCCTAAAAATGCAACCTCAGCAGTAAACACTGTCTTATAATCCTGTTGCTAATCACCACTGAACAATTCTAGCAGAAGTGCAAAAACACAAAAAAATTGCAAATATAAAATATATTCAAATGGCCACTGAATAAGTTAACTGAAAACCAAAAAGGCCCTTCATATTAGGAAGGGGCTAATGCAGATATTATGACAAGGAAAGAACTACAAAAAAAACCCAACCAGTCCCATAAAATGATTCAAAACTTAAGTTCTAGTCTAAGCCTGCAAATATATTTATGTATGTACTCATTAATTAAAGTAAAGGAAACCTGTGGCAAAAATCATGTAATTAAGTACGTAAATCCAGAAAAGCGTACCCATTCCTCCTTCCAATCAAGTGCACCAAAACAAAAGCCAATGATAAAATATGAAGTAAAAGTTCCAACAATGTAACAATCAAAGAACATGGAAACCAGCAGCAGTTTGTTAAACAGAAAGCTCAGAAGAGTGCAGTTTAAACAAGCAAACCAACATATCTAATCTTCTCATAAGAATTTGAGTATAAACAGTTTGCACAGACAGAGATCCTGTAACAAAAACTCAGTACTGCCACTACTGTGAAATAAACTACAAGATTATGGCATCTGACCAGGCAGAAATTACAAATATATGTTACAGCAAAAATGCAGTGAAAATGTATAAATGTGCAAATGAGGCACACATTCTGCAATTATATCACAATTGTTCCACTATTCATAATATAAAGATAAGACTATGGGATCAGATACAGCAGAAATTAAAAGTAAAATGTGTGGTTGAAACAAAATAGCTTAAAGGTACATCAAAACAGCATTAAGTCACAGACAACTTGAATTGCCATTGAAATATGCAAGGACATTTGAGATAGCTGTTTTTCTTACCTTTCTGATGAAAAATAGCAAATGAATGAACTCAGGACCTCATACATGAAAATGATGCACCCTGTTACTGAGCTACCGCCCCTCCGTTTGCTTCAGGGAGTAATAAGTTCTACACTATTGTGGGCGAAGTGAAGTAATCTTTCCATAAAAGTTAGTGTTATGTTAGAAAGGGAGAAATTGTCC